>NC_064288.1:22186666-22251776 GCF_019186545.1 Solanum stenotomum
CATAATAAAGAACATGACTACATACATGCATGATGAAATGATAAAAAACTACGAAACTTTAATCTTATATGTACTTAAAAATATAGAAATAATCGAATTAAGAAGAATAATATGGGAAAAAATATTTAATGATTACGAATCAGAAGATATATTAAATCAAGAATGGTATGAAATAGACCTACATGATTTAGACTTCGAAAGAATAGAATGGTATGATTTAGAAATAAATTCAGATTAAAATGAACTATGAATATTTACAATATTGGATAAAATCTATGGAAGATATAAAACTATTAGAACAATTAATGGAGGAAAATTTATATATGTACCAAAGAACCGAAGACATGTTATATCTAGGATATATCATATATAATATTAAAGACATATTCAGATTAAAACAACTATCGGAAGAATATTACAATAAATATTATTACATTTTACCATGAATTTCACACTACCAAAAAATAACATTAAAGAGATATTAAGATTAAGACACTTAGCAAAAGAACACTACAATAAAATCTTTAAAATAAAATACTCACCTACCACACTACAACCTACCACACTACCACTTTCATGAATCCCTCAACTACAAGTTCCGCTACGAAAAATGGCCTCAAATTTTCCTCCATTGGCTTTTTTATAACGACAAGAACAAGTCGTTACACTTTTTCAATTATAGTGAAGATATAATTAGTTCTATAGAAGAACATAAAAAACAAGAGAAGTTACAATATTTTTAGTGATATCATGAATTTATAGTGAATAAAAATTAGAAGCTTAACCCATTTGACTAATCCATACTTTAGCCATATTTTACACATAGTTTACCCATATTTTACCCATATTTTTATGGGTTGAATATGGGTATTAACCCATATTTTATCCATGTAAAAAATCACTCACTCAACCAATTAAAATATGAACGGGTTGGAGGTTATCAAAATATGAGCTCATTTTGTTAGCACTAATCACATTATACCATTGTCTTAGAAGTACCCCATCGCCACCCATTTTTCTGCATTTTTGACAAATATGAATTAGACGGCAACCCTATAATTTCTCTTAATCTTGCGCGTCTCTCTCCTCTAGGCCCCCTTCCTCTCTCACTTTTTTTTTTTGGCTATCTTCAAGCATGCATAGAAATTGTTTTGCATGTGCACATCAGCAGAGACAAAAGTATTCTTACATGCCAGACCTTACCAACTTTATTTTTTTCTCTTAATTCTGTAATGTATAAATGTCCTTAGTTTCTGGTATTTTGTTTAAGCTCTACTTTACTGTTGAATTATGGGTGCATTAATGAACTGTCAGGATATAGTATATAGAAAGTGTTAGATTTTGTAGCATTTTAATATTATAAAATTTTTGCCTTTGGGATTAAGTTGAGTGTCATTCCTATTGGATGTTAGCAGGTCAACAGTTTTGACCAGCATCTTCAATGGGAATTTGTTGCCCTTCACTTTATTTCATTCTTTATTCCTTCATTATTCTTTGTAACATATGTAACCTCTAATCCATTTATTTTTACTATTTATTACCTCATTATATTCTTATTCATTGCTAGGAAGATTTTCTTTACTGTAAATACATGTGATCTTCATTTGGTTTGTACACAAGAAATTATAGAGTTCATAAAGTTAATCAAAAAGAGATTTCTTATTAGTTGAAGGGAGATGTTCTTTTGGAAGAGTTTTGGACTCAGCTCTTGTCCAGAGTTTATTGAGTTGTACTTTGTGAGAATGTTGTACATATTGTATCCTGGAGGAGACAAGTCAAGAAGGACTACTGCTAGACCGGTAAAAATTATTTATTGCAGTGAGCTTGAATCTCCTTAAAGCGATCGAGATATCTACGCCTTGGCCTGAATAAATTTTTATTTCTTCATTTTATTTTCAATTGTAATTTGTAATCGTGTAATTTTCACTAACTGAAGGTCAGCTTCTACTTGGATTTGTGAAGTTGCATGTTTTGGCTAATACAAGTTTCGATTACCAGAAAAATAGAAGTGTATAATTTTGACAGAAATGTACCAATAGAAATTCATTTTAGACCTATTTGATTTTGACACTGATTTCGGACTTATTTGATTATCATCTTGACTTTAAAATTTTAATTATTTTTTCAAAGTCAAGATGATATACAAGTAATACAAGAGCGGGTGAATCTAAATGTAATTAGAGCAAATGAATACAATATTTGTATATTTCAGACAATGGCGGAGTTCGAAATTTCACAAAGGGTGGCCAGAAATAGCACAACAAAATCTCTTTTCAAAAAGTATAACTAGTGAGATTCGAACACACAAGCACTTCCTCATTTCAAGGAGGTGAAACCACTGAGTTATAATAACTTGATTATTTCGTGTATCATTTTACTTGTATATACGATATTTTTTTTCTGACGAAGGTCCAATTGGACACCCTAACTACCATGTGGCTACGCCACTGATTTCAAACTGTGTTCGTCGATACTAAATGCACACATGAATATAAGTGATACAAGGATGAATACATGTGAAACAAGAACGAATGAATTCAAGGGCAATTAAGGAAACAAATGCAGTCTCTTGTATTTTTTGGTTATTTGTATATTTGTATAAACACAAATTGTATTCGTCGATACAACCTAAATGTATGCGTGGATGCAAGTGATAAAGGTGGGAATTGATATAAGTGATACAAGAGAGAATAAATATAAGTGCAATTAGAGCAAATGAATTCAGTCTCTTGCATGTATTTTTTGTTGTTTTATCTTTATATACATGCAGACTGTACTCGTCGTTACAACATGTATTCATGATACGTCATGCATTCGTTGACACAACCTAAATGCATGTATGGATACATCAAATGTAGTGAAGTGAAAACTTGGAATACAACCTAAATGCACGTAAGAATACAATATATACAATCATTTGATAAATAGAGAAAGAAGGTGGAGACACATAATAAAACATACTGCAGTTATGAATACAACATATACAATCGTCTGACCCCTCAAAAAATACAAATACAAATACAAAGACAGAGAGAGAGAGAAAGTGAAAGAGTGAGTGTGTGAGAGATAGAAAGAAAGAAAGGGAGAGATAAGGTACAACAAAATGCATGTATCAATATAATAAATACAGTTACCTAATACTTCAAAAAGTATAAAAATATAAAAAGAGAAGGGTGGAAATATAAAATATAGAGAAATAGAGATGTAAAAATACACAATACAAAGAGAGAGACAAAACGAGAGAAGGAGAGAGAGAAGGGGGCAAGAGAGGGCAGAAAGATACGAGAGAAGCGAGTGAGAGAGGGATACAATGAAAGAAAAGAAGAGAGAAATAGATAGGAAAAGAGATGGAAAGGCCTGCAAATGGGTTAAATGTTATAGGAAAAACTACACAACATAGCAAACATGTGGTATATGTATTTATGGAAGACAATTATATTTTTAAAAAATTGTCATTCGCCATTATATGTTGTATTTTGTAGAAAATTTACCCTTTATACTCAACCACCATATAATACAACGAAATTTACTATCCCTCAATCCCACTCTGTTTTTTCACTCCCGCTTCTCTCTCATTTCACTCCAAGTTTCTTCACTTCCTCTTCTCTCTCCTTTAACTACAAATCAGTTCAAAACGTATTATCCCTTTCCAAAATGAATCTAATTTTAAATATTAATCTCCAACAATTTTAGAATCCCCTATAATAAGGTAACTTCTTTTTGGTGTATGTATTTTCTTGAGCTAATTTTGATATTTTTTAGTTTGAGTTTTGTATTTTTGTGTTAATTTATATTTATTTTATATTTGGGTCTTTCAGTTTCTTCAATTTAAGTTAGGGTTAAGGAAAATAAACTCTCAGAACTCATACTCTAATGTATCAAAAATGATGTTTAATCTTTAGATGATCTTCCGTTATTTTATCTATGTATAAGTCAAGGTCATGGTGAAAATGTAGGGATTACTGCTTACTTGTATGTTGAGATCAGAACAAAGAATCGTCACGCCTATATAGAATGTAAAATCTTGAGCAAGTTCAAAATACTAATTCTTGCAGGGAAAAAATGTTGAACATTCTTAATATTTAAAAAAGGGTACTAACTATGAATAGAAAAAGAAAGTCAAAGACACTTGTTAGATTTAAGCTTTTGTGAAAGAAGCCATGGAAGCTACACTTCCATGGAAGCAGTTATGAAGGAACATATGAGTTGAAGAAGAGAAGAAGAAGATTTTTATTTCTGATGAATTACAATAAAGGAGAATGTGCTCCTTATATAGATCACACAAAGGTCACACATTGTGCATTCTCTAACAAACTAATACAGCTGGCAAAGTTAGTAACATAAAATAAACTTAACTAACTAACTAACTACTTATTCTCAATATTCCCCCTCAAGCTTTAGTCTGAGTATATGTTGAAGACTCCAAGCTTGGACAACAACATGTGATGAGAAGTTGCTCCTAGGCCTTTTGTTAATATGCCTGCTGGCTGTTGTTTTGTATTGACATAAGTAGGTTGTATAAGTCCACTTTTGATCCTTTCCTCACAAAATGGTAGTCTATTTCAATGTGTTTAGTTCTCTCACGAAAAATGGGATTAGCTGCAATTTATAGTGTTGCTGTACTATCACAATGCAGCCTTATAGGAGTTGTAACCTGCACATTCTATTCTTTTAACACCCCAACCAACCAAGTAATTTCTGCTACTGCACCAGCCATACTCCTGTACTCAGCCTCTGCAGAACTTCTACTCACTGTGTGCTGCTTTTTTGACTTCCAAGAAATCAATGAATCCCCTAGTTTAACCATGTAACCTGTCACAAACCTTCTTGTGTTTGGGCATGCTTGGGCATGCTGCCCAGTCTGAGTCACAAAATGCTTCAAGTTCCAAGCTCTTTTTACTACTTAACAGTATTCCTTGACCAGGACAATTTCTGATGTACCTGACCAACCTCAGAGCTGCTTCCCAATGTGATATTTTAGGCCTTTGCATGAATTGTGAAAAAACTTGGACGGCAAAACTAATATCAGGCCTGGTAATGGTAAGATATAGTAATCTACCAATTATTCTTTGATAAGCTGTAACATCCTTGTACAAAGAATCATTAGTAGTCCCAGTTAACTCATCATATTCTACTGTTGTAAGTTTGACATTTGCTTCCAATGGTGTGCTCACTAGCTTGGCACCACTAAGACCAATGTCTGATATAAGTTCAAGGGCATACTTCCTCTGATTGAGAAGTATGCCTATTTTGGACCTCATGATTTCAATGCCCAGAAAATACTTGAGATTACCAAGGTCTTTCATTTTTAACCTATTGTGAAGTGAGTCCTTTAACTCATGTATCATCTTACTGTTGTTACATGTGATGAGTAAATCATCCACATTTATGAGAATTACTACTATCTCTTGAAAAAGGACAAATATACCCCCGAACTATCATAAATGGTATGTCAATACCCTTTGTTATACTCTAAGGTCATATATATCCTTATCGTCATTCTTTTGGATTGTGTATATCTTTGAAGTTAACGAATGGACACGTGGCTTCATCTAAATGATTTGCCCGATTTTATTTATTTTTTACCCAAAAATTTAAAATCCACCCGACCCACAACCAAAATGGGTGGTGCCAAAATCCACTCTTCATTTTCATCAAAAAACCATCCCTCTTCTTCTCAACCCACCATGACCATGGAATCAAGTACTCATTTTGAAGAAAGAAGATGACCTGTTCACTAAAACTACTCTCTTCTTCACTTTCACTTCAAACTTTGTATCTTCCCCATTCCATCCAGTTTCAACATGTAACATCCCTTCAAGTTTTGTCAATTTGGTGTCTTTCGAATTCTTTAAAGCTGTAGACTTTATGCTTGCTAACAAAAACAAAGAAAACTTCATCTTTATTTAGCTTAGTAGGAATCTATGTTATTGGGTGTTTTGTACATTATCTATTTCAAGAATATTTTCAATCCCTTTCAACAATAACAAATCGATTTGAACTTTAAATTTTTGATTTTATTGTAGACCCACTTTAAAGCTTGAAGCTTTGTCCATCAATGGTGATTGGTGTAGTATTTTCTCAACTCCTTTCAACAACAAACAAATAGATTTGAGCTTGAAATTTTCGATTAGATCGTAGACCCACTTTAAAGCTTGAAGTTTTGTCCATCAATGATGGTAGTATTTTCTCAACCCCTTTTAATAACAATAAATCAATTTGAGTTTGAGGTACAACTGGGTTATTTACTTTTAATTGTGCATGAGTGTACCATCTGGGCTTATGGGGTCCAATTAGGTTTTATTAAGCAATTTATTTTACTGTTCGCCCTTTCCTTGACTCATATGTTTCATAGTTAATTTTTCCGTTACCATTTCGTTTTGTGACCTCTAATTGAATTTATTTTTGCTTTGTATTATTGCCTTTATTTCCCAAGCTAGGTCAACCCATCATGCCTATTGGGTACATGTTGAGATATTCAATTACGACCAATATTACACATACTACACTCTTCATCTATTTTTGTGATGTAGGTTCGAGCACCAGTTGCCAACATTGATATCAAGACTGCAGCGAGGATACTCGAAGGCAGGGGTGACTTTATGACGGCCTGGATCAACTAGTGTCCTTCTATTTTAGCTTTCACTAGTATTTTGATTTTGACACATTCTCACGTGCCGAGCCTACACCCTGGGCGGGATTGGCACTAGAGAACCATTGCTTGCCCTAAACGAACCCTTGGCCTAGCTAAACTCTCATCGGAAGACTTCACGCATTATTACAAAAATCAAATGCATTTTTAAAACAACTGTCTCAAATACCTATAACGTTTAAGGATAAACATTTAGCTTAGCCAAAGTGGCAACTCAAGTCTCATAGCAAAACAACTGAAATGCAAGACTAAAGAACTAATAACAAACTGTCTATGAAGCCTCTAACAACTGAGATGGACGTCGGGAGAAGAACCACGACATCCTAATGAACTAACTATAAAGCAGTAAAAAGAGGTCCTCCGAAAGCAAGGAGACTCACAAACTGACTTTGAGTGCTCGACTGGATCAACAAGGCACTGGATGCTGATCCTGGTTACCTGTATCTGCATCATAAAATGATGCAGGCCAAATGACATTAGTAAATTGAATGTATGCGAGGGGAAAACTAAACATGACCTAAGCTTGAACTTAATTCTGAAAGAAACAATTACCTCAGCATTACTCAACTCATGGATACTTAATGAAATGCAGAAATAAAAAAACAATAAAGATGTAGTTTATAATAAGCATTTCAAACAGTAGATAGCAACTCAATGTATTGAAAATACAATAAGAAATCAATGTGTATATATATAAAGATAATATACTTCTATGGGAGTTTCTCTAACCGACAACCATCACTATGAGCTATGTGATGACATAGCGTCTCGCCCACGCTGCCAAAACTATGCTATAACTTGCCGGGATAAGGAACGCCTCAACTAAGTGGATCCACTAGTCTATGCTAAAAAGAATTAAGGAACCATCTAAAAAGTATGAACCTTTCTACCCACGATGGCTACATAGTTTCTAGAGACTTTAGTTATTATGAACTCGTCCCCATATCGACGCTCAATACTATCCCAAAATATGCTCAACTCATATGTTTAAAAACATAACTCTTTTTGTGGCTTGAGATTATTACTCAAAAACTAGCTTAAAATCTCTCTTGGTGCACTGTTGGCGTACCGCCCCAACCTTCCTGGCGGTACGGGAGCGCGCTGCACCAGCTTCCCCCAATCAAACCTGATGAATTTTACATCTAATTTTTGGATTTTAAATCGATTAAATTTGATTCTTTTTCTCAATTTCTTCTTAGTTTCATATACCCAATACATATACACAAGAATCTAACTCAAAACAACTCTACTAATCAACATTAAACTCTCAAGAATTCCTCAATTTCATCCCAAATTCAAGAACCATAGCAATTCAAGAACACAACTCAAGAATATCTAATTGTCACTCTTTTAGGACGAAAATCACACTGAAATAATCATGTTTGGCGCGTGGGTGAACCAACCCAATGCTATGTGAACTCACATACCTCGTAGGATCTAATCCTTGGCAAAATCCACAATCAATTCCTCAAGAAATCGACGAATCTAGACATTTTCTTCTCCTTTCTCCTGTTGAGTTCTTCTCTCTAAAACCCTAGCATGATTTTGAAATTGTGTAAACTGAACTAATTCAGTTTAGAGACTAATTAATTCACTAAAAACGAATTAAACCAATTGGTTATGGAAAAGACAAAAATACCCTTTTAAAATTCGGTTTTGACTTTCCTTATCTAGACAGCCCCACTTCCAATGGGCATTTCATCCTCATACAAACTTGAAAATGAGCAAACTCAGTTGCGTTGGAAAGATAATCAAAACATATTTCCTACGGTATCTTGTAGCACACCTAACTCATCCTGATCTAGGAGTTATGGTCATTTGAGGTTGACCCAAAACACATACTTAACTTAACTTTGTCAAACTTTCCAAAAACAATTTCTTTCTAGTAGCGGGGTGTTAGATACATGTACTCTCTTTTAGAATTTCTGTACATGTGACTACCAGGTTTTCGGATTGGATCTAGTATTATGACAATATACATTTGTTCTTGTTCTTATCTTTCCCTGTGTTCTTTAAGTCTTTCATTTTATTACTTTTTATTTGTTTTCTATGCCTTGTACGCCTATTACTTGTCATTATAGGTAACGAGTTGGCTTCCTACTTGTGGATTATAGTAGGTGTCATCACGACTCGAGTTTTTGGGTCGTGACACCTCCGTACTAAGTAAACTCCCAACGAAAACAAGTTAATAAACTTAACAGTAAGAACATGATAAAACTGGACAACATTCATAACTAATAAATAATGAGTAGTATAGTCATAACTGAATAGATCATGCATACTGATAATATCTGATAGACACTTCATATGAAAGCATCTCAAATTTTGAAGTTGCTCATTAGAGACATGCATATAAAATAACTATTTTTAGACATGCAAATAGCTACATTCTAAGGGTTCATGAAAGTCTTGTTTAAAAATACAAAATGTTAGTTTGAAAACACATAATTAAATTATTCTTCAAGAAGACGGAATGAAACAAAGATGAATAATGTTTTTGGTTAAACCCTAACTACTATAGAAATAATACACTATAAAACTACGTTTTCTTTAAGACTCAATGGGTGATAGGAAACCCATTGACGAAATCCCACACTCCTGGAATGGACGCCCTAACTTGAATTCTTGGACTGAAGGTTGAAGCTATGAAACTCTGCTTCTTGCTTGAGAGCAACCTTGAAAGAGAATAATATGGTTTTCTAAGAGTTACACATGAGAAGGGGGGGGGGGGGTTAATGATTAGTTTCCCTAAATACCACTCAGAATAGGCAAAGGTACACTCTTTGGTCAATGGGATGTAGGTGCCCCTCGTGAATGTCACGATAAAAATCTGAGTTTTCTACATTTTCATGTATGAAATGCGTCTACAGTCTGTGGTTTCTTCTATGGACTGTAAATAGTGTCATAATTGATAGACTAAAATAAGGTTTCAGGACTTTGATCTACAAACGCAATCTATGGTCCAAAAATGGTTTTACGGTGTGTAGTTCCTTTAACTTCTGAAGTTGCTATGCAGTTCCTATCTACAGTGTGTAGGTCTTTTAACGGTTGATAGATGGTGTCCGTAAAACAAAGAATTTGGTGAAAATCATGCTTTCATAAGAAACATAATGTCAGTACCCGATTTCTCAAGTCATGATGACACATACTACACCCCACTAGTAGATAAGCCTAACCCGTAGTCTGGAGCCATGAGCATTGAACTATCATGTGGAAGCCACAACAAGAAGTAAAAAGCTTATAACAATGAAAATAAGTGGTAATAAATAGAAATACAATACAAGGAACCATCCCAAGACCTCACATCAACGAGCAATCCATAATCTAACCCCAAATAAGAGTACAAGGCTTTTACAAATACAAGATAAGTGTCACGACTCGAGAGCACCCCTTGTCATAACCGACGTACTTGACCCCGAAGGGGTTTCTACAAGCCTCATAGCATTGATTCATTGCATAGGTAATAAAATTGTGAGGAATAAAAGCTTATTTAAAAGCCAACTATTAAAAAGTCTCATTTATAAAGCAGCGGAAATACTAGTCTCAACATAGCCATCTTAGACAAACTTCAACAATATAGGGTCACGACCCATTACAATCGAAAACCTAGACAAAGTCTTAAAACATAAAGAAAACTAGCAACAATAGAAATCCTTGTCCTTGACATATGAGGAGATACCACAATAGATCTTGAGAGACCTTTAATCCCCAGCTTCACTAGGGAATGCTATCACTTGCCGAAACCTACACTTTGTAGAAAAAATAGAAGAATGGAGTTATCACAATTAAGTACTAAGTATGATGACCATGCAAAAACATGCTAAAAAGGACATTTTGGTTAGAAATCCATGCATGCTTTCTTTTGAGCAATATCACAAGTCATAAGCATAAATGCATAGAATACACGATAACCAACATATAAAGTCACATACATCACCTTTAGTCAAACCCACATATGAGCCTTTACCTCTACCTTTAGTCTCCACCTCAAGTAACTTTCATGCCACACCTTTGTGCAATGTATGGGTAGCGTCCCATACCACCACCCACACCAAGGTGACACATTAAGATCACTAAAAGTGAACTTACCATTTAACATGCTTCATATTACGATAACCATGTTCAACTAGAACCAACAAAACAACATAATAACATATTTGCCAAGTAAGTCATTTCATCATCTTAGGAACTCTATCCAAAGTTACCCCAAGACACACCTAAGTAAGACATAAAGTGGCCGCCCATACAACCTCTTCATACCACACCTAGGTATTCCTCAAGGCTACAATAAACAAGAACCTTTACATTTCAACACAACATGCTAAGCATTCATTTCATCAATATATGCTATTCATACATCATTTCATTTATACAATAAGTCAACATCTTCATTAAGTCATTTAGGACACATTCATTCCTTTAGAGAACTTTCATTCAATAGCCATTAAGGCTTAGGGAAATCACTATAATATCATCAAAGCCTACTCGTGCCATGTGTAGATAGCATCACATACTACTACCTACACGTTATAGAACTTATCCAATAACTAGAGTGCACATCCCACATGACGGGAATATGCATTAACCGACATAGACCATGAGAGCTAGACATGAAATTCGGTGTTCTAACCCCACGCCGAAAAGAGGTGTTCTACTTGCCGAAGGTAGAACAACATTATATTATAGCGTTGGTGTAGATCACTAGCTATTATATCCCCTATGTGGGCACATAGTTATGGGGTAGGAAGATGTTCATTGGAACTCTAGCCTATCATCGGGAGAGTGTCCATCTAACCTTATCCGCTCGGTGCTTAGCCTCCATTCCCATAGAGTATTTCATTTACATTCATTGCACTTGAGAGGGCTATAGATACTATGGCTACCGACCCAAAGTACATTACACAAGAAAGGGTTCCTTCACTAGGTCTTCCGATTCAAGGTACATTAAGGATAGCTCATGACTTTGTAAGAAGGGTACCATATATACTAGGTCTACCGATTCGAGGTCATTACTCATTCATTCATGAAAGGGCACCTATACTAGGTTTACCAATTCAAGACATCAATCACATTTCATGGAAGGGATACCACATTTGGCCTACCGATCCTAAGATACATGAATCACATAACATTCAATTACACAAGGAGGAGGATTCCCTAGACGTACCAAATTAATGTGCAAGATTACATTCACTATACAAGGAGCTCTTCACATTCCCACAATATCATTCATAAGAGTCAAATAGAGAAATAGACATTCAATAGAAACACAAATACTTTGAGTACATGACCATCACCCAAACATTGAAACCACATAAAAATGCTTCACATTATACCCTCAAACAACAACATCATGATATTACTTCAATTCACCCAACTATGCCTTCAAGGCCATGATCACAATACATTCAATATATAAACACGTCCACCATAAGTGGATCAAACCATACAATAACAATTCTACAATAATATGAAGTTATTAGGTCAACTTACCATCCTCCAAGGCCATGATCATCATTACTCAATTCTCAAAAAATTCACCATCAATAGGTATAGATAACAATAAAACTCAATAATACAATTAAATCTAAGCATAAAACAATTAACATCCATTCATAATCATAAAACCCACTTCATAAGTCAACTTTAGGAATTTAGAGAAATCATGGTTCCATAGAGTTTTTCATCTAAAAACATCAATTAAACATCAATATAATCTTAGTTTATCAATTTAAATGGTTTGATGCAAGAACCCATGAGATTGAGTAAGAATTGGGGTTTTCATAAACTTTGAAAACTTGAAAACCCTTTTGAAATTGACTCTAGGGTGAAGCTTTCCCTAGATAAAGGATCACCATACCTTTTACTAAGGATTCCCCACGAAATTTGATGAAGAAGGCTTGAAATCGCCCAAACCCTAGCTTCAATGGATTTCTTCTTCTTCCTTGAGTTAATTAGAGAGAGAAATATTTGAAAAGGTGGAACTCTTTTGGTTTGATTTAGAGTTTTGGGGAAATAAGGGTTTAATGACTTGTTAAAAGACTTAAAACTATATATACTAATTATATATACCATTTAAAATCAACCCCACTTAATAAACAATTAAAACGAAATTACCAAAACCCCCCAACTTAAGGCAGCCCGTCAGGGACCATGCCCATATAAGCGGTCGTGATGGGCACCACGTCTTGTGGTGGTGCCCGTAGTCCTTGAGGGAGTGTGCCTCCCCTCCTTGAAAAGTCTTCCAAGGCCAAGGCAAGTACACGAAAGCTCCCACGATCCGTGGTTCACACCACGAGTCGTGGTGAAGCTCGTGGTCATAGGGCAGTAGCTAGGCAAGGTGCCTTGCCTCCCTTGCGCCTAAGTGAACTCCGAGTTCACTTTCACGGACCGTCTAGGGCACCACAGCTCGTTGTGGTACCCGTGGACTTTGGGAAAGTAGCTCCCTCCACAAGACCAAACTCTCCCCAAACTAAAGCAACCCAATGAGCCTTCCCATGGTCCGTGGTCAAGACCACGAGCCATGAAGTGGCTCGTGAAGGGGTTCCTTGGCTTGGCACCAAACTTGAGCTTACTGCCTTGCCACCACGGCTCGTGGTGGCTACCACGGTCGTGAAGACCCTCGTGGTCTAGGGAGGCATTAGCTAGGACTAGTTTTAAGTGGCCTAGGTTCCCAAACCATGGCCTGAACCTAATACCCTTAGTCCTCGCCCTTAACTCAAGACGTTAACCCCCATGTTTAGGCTCTAGTTTAACCTATCTTTTTTGAGTCGTTATGATAAGTACAAGTTGCCTCTGAATATCATATAAACATGAAGCCTCGCCAAAAATAGACATAAATTGATAACTCCAAACTCTAGGAGCTCACCATAGTCTTCGAGACTCCAAGATGATTTGCATTACTCAAAATCATTGGTGATAATTCAAACTATAACTACAGGGAGCAGAAGTGTAGTATTAGCATAAAAAATGGTACCCAGTAGGCGTTGATCGACTGACATCAAAAGATAAAACAATCCTAAACAACAAGTAATAAGGAAAGCATAGCACAAGTAACTAAACAGGAAATACTAAGTTAGATAAGCAACAAGGAATAAAAATAGGGTACAAAGGGTAAGAATCCGACTAAAGAACATACCTGGAACGCAAGCCAACAACCTATTCATAAGCTACTAAAATAAAACCAACTATCGAGGATCAAGAGAACTCACAAACACAATTATAGAACCAAGGCCTATCAACTATTAGATAATCAATAAAGAGAACAAAATATAGTCAAATAATAACCTAACCTAACCCCATAATCCCGGAAGGTACAAAAAAAATACATAACCTAACGAACCCCAAAAGTTGAAGGGTAGAATAAACAAACAAGTATATTGGTGATAGGCGATGCATATGAATGCATGGTGATTTGTAGGACCATCAGTGACAATCCAAACCTCTAACCGTAGGTAAAAACCTCAAATTATAAGCATTGATCTTGAACCAGAAGTAACACCTTCAAACTATAACCATCTGCCCCAAATCAGAAGTAACAAGCTTGAACTGTGAGCATCGTCCTCAAACCAGAAGTAACAACCTTGAACTATGAGTAACCAATAATGGGGCTGCCCAACCAGTCAGTAAACTCCCATGGGCGTCAGTCTTAAGCTAGCAAGAGTAAACTAGCAAGAACATATGTATGCAAGAAAAGGTGTTGACGAGCTAGCTACTTAAGTAAAAACTAAGCACATCACAAATGCCTCTAATATCTCAAGTAGAAAAAGGAGCACGTCCCTGAAGTCTCGTATTCTAAAAAAATTACTAAGTTAAGTGATCCAGGTTGTATGACTCTTGTTAAAACAAGTTTATAATAAAAGCTGAGTAAAATTGTATTTCTCATGAACATTAAAAATACCAATGCATGAGCCGGGACCGTACCACAAAACTCGTGAGAATAAACAAACAATTTAATGCATTCCATCACCAACATTCAACCAAAGAACTCCAAGTCAAACTAACATAAGGTTAAACAAACCACGCTACTAAAGTAGAGAGTACTAACTTGGGATCCAACTAGTCCTTGCATACGGCCTCGAGCCTAAAAATATAATCAAGTTCAATAAGGATATGATAAACTTTCCACTAAACAACAAGCGAAGGGATTAAAGAAAAGATTTCAAATCAATAAAGGGGTAACTAACTCAAGCGACAAAACCGTATTCCAATCATACCGCTCCAGTCTATTATTGAGCATTACTATGAATACAATTTAAAATCACATGTAATCTATACTACACATTATCTAAGAAGCTCAATCAGGAAAGAAGCTCAATCAAGAAAGTAGATTGAATCTTACCTCAGAGCCGATCACAAGCGTTTTGAATCAACCATACAAGAGTTATCCACTTTCGAAACACTTGCAAACACCACCATGCTATCAATTTATCAATGAGTTATTACAGATGTTTAGACACTAATATTGAAATAATTGGAGATGGAACAAAAATTGAGTCAAAATGGGATGTGGGACCCATATGGGAAATCCTAAAATTGACTCCATGAAAAGGTCCTACTCGACTAAGCAAGCTTGTGCCCCAAAATAGGCCTCAATTCCATGTCTGAAATAGCCGAAATACACAAAAGCACCAAAATTCACCATTAAAGAAAACAAAAAGAGTTGGGTACCCCCTTTAGGGTAGAACTTAACTCAAATGGGGAGTCCTCGACATTTCCCAAACATTCAAACCTGTAGCCACACAAAAACCCGAACCAACGCAACTGAAATTAGACCAATCGAGCTCTATAGCTCAAGCAATCACGTTTTTAAAATGAGGGTTGAAGTTCAAATATCACTATTTAAATAACAGAGTCGCTAAAAGGGTATTTCTAGTTGCTAAAAGTCTGAATTCTAGTCATTAAAGTCCTACACCAGCAACACTAAATTTAGCTATTTTTCAAAGTCTCAAAACGCATCCTCAAATTAGTTAAGGACCTGATAAAAATATACCAAATATGCTACCCCAGTAAATTTAATATTCCAGACTTCAAGAAATCATTAAAACCTCCATCCGAGGTCATCTTAATGAATACTGGGACTCACACTCAAGTTCTATTTTTAGCCAAAATCCATAAAAAGACTCAAAATGAGACCTAAAGCCTCGGGAATCGCACAAAAGGTCGTTCTACAAACTCGTTATTTTGGAGCTAACCGCGCAGACAAAACTCTCATCCGAGCATGTTTACCAATAATGTTGATCGAAGTAAGACTTTAACTTAAGCTTCCAAGTTAAAACGCCTAACGATACAAACTCACACTAGATTTCTTGAGGCATGAATAAACCATGCCCCTAGTCTAAAATGTCCCTTCTAGAGTTGATGGAACAGTCAGAATGAATTTTTGATCAAAGCCAACAGTTGAAGTTTCAAATGCTCCAAAATACATTACATCCACAAAACTCAAACAAACAACCCCGTGACCAGACAGTCAGTCCCATCAAGTCATAACTGACCTGGGGTCGCTACAAGAAGGCTCTAAACACTGAAAAGGATGAGAAAAGAATTAAAATCACCTCGAGGGACATTACAACATTCACTAGTAAAAGGACTTTTGTTTGTGAAAGTAGAAGGATAGTCACACCCTGAAGGCAAAAAAAGACGAGGATATTGGGTCGGCTTGCTCCACTAGACCCTTAGACGCCCTCTCGAATCAAGAAACACCAATAAAGAACTTAGGCTAAGAGGAAAATCCTTAAGTTCACTTCAAAACTCCAAAAGCTCCTCCATTTCGTTTTTGGTCTCCAACTCTCGCCCAACTGAACTAAACTTGAAAGGAAGTACCAAATTCAACTGGGAAGACCAACACCACATGAAAACTAGAGAATTAAGCTAACAAAGAACCATGGTACATGCAACCCAACTAATATATCAAAATACTCATCTTATGATCCACATCTAAAATCTTCTAACCACCAAGAGCGTCCTGTTTGTCCTTAGCTAGCTTTAATATCTCCTGCACCAATTGAAATCCACCAATAAGACGAAACAACACAAACCTCGCAAGAAGTACATTCTCTAACTAACAGTCCAGGAATGACAACTTCTAAAACAAGGAACTTAACCTAGGACAAATAGCAAAATCTACTCTTGCCTCTCATAGACTAACAAATCCATCTGCAACACAACCTTTTAAATCTAATCATGTTAATCCGAAGGGCGACCATCTTATGAACAATAAGTATGAACTGATCCCTGCTCCAATGACCTACACCAAGCAAATTAACTTCTTTAAAAAAACTACACCATGAGCCCACAAGCATCTATGCAACCACAAATATGCACTGACTACCGCAGTCAAAGGGAAACCAAGCTGGCAGGTAACATATAAACATAATCAACTTGCCGATAGTATCCCAAAGAAACCAAACCCCATCACCACCCACACAAGATACCAAGCATGACAAAAGAAAACCACACATCCTGAACTAGAACCAAGTCATACATTCCACAAATTACTTTGACCCCATCTTGAAGATGAACCTTGTTAGAAAATTTCCATTTTCCCACCAAGCTAAGGTCTGAAACCATCGATGAACACCGCCAGTTTGACTCAAATTTACATCCAAGCCTTGAGAGCTATTGATGTTTATCATGACCAATGACACTATCCTACGGTATGAGTGTCTACGATCGTGGATAATATAGTAACCCAACCAAGAGTTGGGGTCGTGTCCCAAGGGAGCGAATTTGAAAATTGATAGGAAAATAAGATTACATTCTAACTAGTTGTAGCTAAAGATATTAATGAACAAAAACATAGTAAATTAAAGGGGGTGACACGAATGTGTCAAATATCAAATGGGGTTTTTGTCACAAATAGTAAAACAACAAAATAAATAAGAAATTCAAGTATGGGGAAGGTTCTTGGGATGTGACGCAATACAAGTTGAGATAAATCGTTGGGTACATGCTTTCAATAGGAAATTTGCAAGACAATAGTGACTAGGCTAAGCTTTAAATGTAAATAAGTTCCCTCTCGAGCAACTTACCCCGTTTCAAATACGTTCCTCTCGGACACCCATTTGCCGCATGAAGACCAACCTATGCCTTACCCCACTCACTCTCATGAGCTGAGTGTTAGGATATGGGACTAGGGCTCACCCTCTCGGGCTGAACCTCATGTCGACCCACTCCTTAGGCCATCAGTCTAGTGGTTTTAATTTCGCGACCTCCCTCTCAGGCAAGCCGAAAACACATGGATGGCTTTGTATTTGCAACTACAAACCCTTTAGATTAAACCACAACCACTAGGTGAAATCACCATTAAACTACATCTAACCTATTAGCAAGCAAGAGCCAACAAGAATATCAACCCATATTTGCTAAATCACACCCCAAGAATGGGAGTTTTTAGCCACACATCAAGAAATAAGAAATTATACCTAACATGATAAAGAAATCAACTAGGTATAAGAAATTAAAACTTGAATTAAGCTATGGAAGAAGAATAAAGAAGATCCACTTCCAACTTGGGGAAGATGAACTCCTTTCTTCAAGTCTCCACAAAACCCTGTCCAAACTTGAGAGAAAAATATAGAATAATACTATAGACTAATAATAATTTTTACTCTAAAATGTTCCACACTAAGACTACAACTCTAACTAGTATTTATCGTTTTCACAGATTGTGCTGCGGAGGATCGTTCGGCGACATTAGTCGAGATCGCCGATGAACTTGGCGATCCGCCCTTTAATTAGCTCATCGCCTTCAGTGTCTTGCCTTCGGCATCCTCGTATTCTGGATCATTGGGCGGTACAATACTGCTTCGTGGAACTAATCGACGACTCATCGACTGCTCCTTTCCTCGCCTTTCAATCCACTTCCTTCAAGGCTTCGCATACTGGAACAAAAGGCGGTGCATGTCAATTCGGTGACTCACCAAGTTGGACTTGGCGATCCGCAAACTTTCATTTCTTGTTCTTTTCAGCCCATATTTGCTCCATTTCGCGCCTAAGTGTCCATGCTTCCAGTAAACCTTCAAATACCTGAAACTTAAGCATTTTAATCAGGTATTGAGATAAAACAAGGATTCGAGGATACTATTTCTATTAAAATAAAGCCCTAAATGAGTCCAATTTGTGGACTCATCAACATCCCCAACTTAAAATTTTGCTTGTCCTTAAGCAAACTCAAGTTCAGCAGTTCAAATATGGCGCCTTAAACAGTGCTACATAAGACTAAATCATGAATGCACACAACAAGACTCAATTTACTTATGCAAGGATCACTTGTGTACTCAAAGATTCAAATTGTGACACACCATTACTAAAGATTCTCATGCTCACAATACTTGCTAGTTGTGCAAGTTCAAGCTCAACAAAAGTATCTAAATGCCCTCACGTAAAGAATGATTCCATATTCACACACAAATATGAGTCAATTTTAAGATCAGGAATCAGATACAACACTCACACTCAAAAAGAGGAACACAATGCATGTTTTGACCCATAGGTTTTCCCTTATTTTCCAATCGACTTTTGATTCGGCTTACTCAAGATAAAAAAGGTCTTTCTAAGGATTGTAATGGGGCTGAGTGCAAAGGTCTGGTCATTTAGCCTCAGTGACTTTTTCCTCGTGAGTTGTGGCATTCTCAAGGTATTCCCTTCTTGTCCTTTATCAATTCTTTTTCTAGTGCTTCTAAGTCACCCTTTTTTTTTGTTCTCCTCCATGGATTGCTTGAAACCTGATTCCCTTTGTACTTTATTCCATATTTTTTTTGAATTGAAGGGGTTCCATTTTTATGCAATACCATGGGTTAAGGGGGACTTTTCTTGCACTTCTTGACTTCTCCTTTTCCCTTTCACCACACCTCCAACTTAGGTTTTTGGCCTAAGTTGGCTATTCGCTAAACCACAACTCAAGAGGATTATAGGTAGTGGATCAAGTAAGGTCTAGGGTTTATCAAGGTTCTTCCAAAAAAATTAAGGTTCAAGGGGTGTTCAAGAGAGTTTCACACGCTCGTGGGTAGGCCACAAAAAGAGGTATATGTTAAATTGGTTCACACTCTTCAAAAGTTGCCTAAGATCATCTCAAGAGTACACCTTTATAAATCAATCAGACTAACGGGGCAAATTCTAGGTTTGTTCATGCATGGTTCACAATAAGCTAATCACACAAGGCATCGATACTTTAGTCAAACAAGACTAGGCATGTTCGCTAGTGTGCAACGGTCCTTACAAGAAAATCAATTCGATAAATGTCTAGTCACAACGAGATGCAAAGAGTGCACATATTGTCTATGTAACTTCATTTGGCATTTATGTTTGTTTAATTGGGAGCACTATTCAAGTCATCGGTATTGATCGAAACTGAGACTTAAATTTGTAGCAAAAGAACAACCACTTTTAACACAAGAGGTGGTCAGCTACACCCTTGTTTACCGAGTCTAGACTCCCAAACAACGCCTTAGTTAACGTCGTGGCACGACACTAGTCCACCTTCAACTTTCACTCTTGGGGTTAGCCATAGTGTCACTAGGCAAGCCCCTTTGCTGTCTCGAATTTAGGTGAGACGAGATATGAACCATTTGGGTCTCCAACTGCTTGATTGAAACAGAATAGGAGGTAACGGTCTAACTGAGGGTGGAAACATCCTCTTTCATGCCTTTCAGCATTTTGTCCGACCCTTCAACTTTGTTGAGGATGCGCGAGAGCATATCCTCAGACCTACTACCCTCTGAGTCCTTTGGCCTTTGGCGTTCGTGAGAGGGCACATATCTTTCTTTATCCCCATCTTTCCAATTAGGATTTCGGTCTCTTCATTCTCTATCCTTCCATCCTTAATATCTAACCCAACCTTGATTTCCACCCTACCTTGGGTAGTTTGATCGATAACCACCACCTTGGTTGGCTAGGAAGTTTACCACTTCATTGTACTAGGCGTCGAAACTTGCCTCTTCAGGAATTGCGCACCCGACCCCCATATCATTGACACCGCGGGTACTAGTCCCCATGACATTTTTTGATAGAATATCAAGCCGTGTCATGATCTTGGCCATAATTTGATCTCTCTCATTGTCTTTTTCAACATGCTCCTTATATAGCTGAAATGTGACCGGTGAGACTTGATCTTTGTGGGTGTACCACGCCCTGTTGATGGTTGTCATACCATCAAGGAGTTGAACTGCCACTGCATATGTTGCTGCATTAAGCCTCCGGGTAAGAGTTGGTCAGCTACACCCTTGTTTACCGAGTCTAGACTCCGGTAGAAGTATTAAAGTAGCACATTGTCAGGAAGACCATGTGTTGGGCATTGTTTCACCCGTTTTTTAAATCTGAGCCAGGTTTCGTGCAGAGGTTCGCCATTCAGATGCTTAAAGCTTTGGATGCTATCCCGGATAGTCATCATCTTTGAGGGAGGGAAAAATCGTACATTGAATGCATTCACGAACACTTCCTACGAAGTGATTGAGTTATGTAGCAACTCGGCTAACCACTTGCATGCCTCACCAATCAATGAGAAAGGAAATAACCTCAATCGAACTGATTCTTGAGAAATGTTTTTGAATGAGAATGGTCCACACACGTCTACAAAGTTTTGAAGATGCTCGTGTGGGTCCTCATGAGCTAATCCGCTGAAAAGTCCCTTTACTTGCAGAAGTTGTAACACGGTGCTTGTTATGTGGAATACTGCGTTTCCTTCCGCTGGGGGCAGACGAATAGCTCCAACACCTCTCATGAGATGCTAATCATTGATATTGGGTTCTTGGACGTTATGGAGATTTTCGATGTCATCTTGATGGCCCACCTGACTCCCGTTACTACCATTGACACTCATGCTTTCTATAATGTTTCCACAATCAATAAAACACAACTAAAAGTTAAGTTAGTACACTACAACTAGTAAGAATAGAAATTCTACTAAGCTAAAAATTCTCAAATAACACCACTCACTGGCAGCGGCGCCATTTTAATGCTTATCGTGACCAACGACACTATCCTATGGTATGAGTGTCTAGGATCGTCGATAATACAGTAACCCAACGAAGGGTTGGGGTCGTGTCCCAAAGGAGCGGTTTTGAGAATTGATAGAAAAATAAAATTACATTCTAACTAGTCGTAGCTAAAGATATTAACGAACAAAAACAAAGTAAATTAAAGGTGGTGACACGAAAGTGTCAATTATCAAATGGGGGTTTTGTCACAAATAGTAAAACAATAAAATAAACAAGAAAATCAAGTATGGGGAAGGTTCTTGGGATGTGACCGCAATACAAGTTGAGATAAATCGTTTGGTACATGCTTTCAATAGGAAATTTGCAAGACAATAGTGACTAGGCTAAGCTTTAAATGGAAATAAGTTTCCTCTCGGGCAACTTACCCCATTTCAAATGCGTTCCTTTCGGATACCCATTTGCCGCATGAAGACCAGCCTATGCCTTACCCTACTCACTCTCTCGAGCTGAGTCTTAGGATATGTGACTAGGGCCTCATGTCGACCCACTCATTAGGCCATCAGTCTAGTGGTTTTGATTTCACGACCTCCTTCTCGGGCAAGCCAAAAACACATGGGTGGCTTTGTATTTGCAACTACAAACCCTTTAGATTAAACCACAACCACTAGGTGAAATCACCATTAAACTACATCTAACCTATTAGCAAGCAAGAGCCAACAAGAATATCAACCCATATTTGCTAAATCACACCCCAAGAATGAGGGTTTTTAGCCACACATCAAGAAATAAGAAATTATACCTAACATGATAAAGAAATCAACTGGGTATAAGAAATTAAACCTTGAATTAAGCTATGGAAGAAAAATAAAGAAGACCCACTTCCAACTTGGGAAACATGAACTCCTTTCTTCAAGTCTCCACAAAACCCTCTCCAACTTGAGAGAAAAATACAGAACAATACTATAGACTAATAATAATTTATACTCTAAAATGTTCCACACTAAGACTACAACTCTAACTAGTATTTATCGTTTTCACAGATTGTGCTGCGGAGGATCGTTCAGCGACATTAGTCGAGATCGTCGATGAACTCGGCGATCCTCCCTTTAATAAGCTCATCACCTTCAGTGTCTTGCCTTTAGCATCCTCGTATTCTGGATAATTGGGCGGTACAGTACTGCTTCGTGGAACTAATCAGCGACTCGCAGACTGCTCCTTTACTCGCCTTTTGATCCACTTCCTTCAAGGCTTCGCGTACTGGAACAAAGGGCGGTGCATGTCAATTCGGCGACTCGCCAAGTTGGACTCAGCGATCCGCATACTTTCATTTCTTGTTCTTTTCAGCCTCTTTTTGCTCCATTTTCCGCCTAAGTGTCCATGCTTCCAATAAAACTTCAAATACCTGAAACTTAAGCATTTTAATCAGGTATTGAGATAAAACAAGAATTTGAGGACACTATTTCTATTAGAATAAATCCCTAAATGAGTCCAATTTGTGGACTCATCAGCTATCAACACAACAACAACAACAACAAGAATAAGGCCTAACAAGGGATCACACCTCCAGATTCTGGCTATCTAAAGAAAACTCCAGGACCCCAAGAAGTAGATGAGTCCAAATAGACTGAACGATAAAAAAACACAACTCTGCAATCGAAAAAACACTAAGGCAAAGAAATAAGCAAACAAAAAGGACTGCCACACTAAAGAAGGCCAACTACCTAACAGAGAACTCCAAAAACTAGCAATCTCCCAACTACTACTCAAAAGGGATGGCACCCAACAAGGCCAACCTCCCAAGCCAACCATGCCCAATAACACTCAAATCTCAAATGGGGAAAAACTTGTATAGCCACATATCAAACAAGGATAAGCATCATAGAAAATATTTACATCAAGGACTGCAAAAAGGGTAAACAAAAATTCCAAGGCCACAACCATAACAAGACTATCAAGGGACTTACTCAACCACTACTCGCAATCAAAGAAGCACACCCTAGTTTATCCACTACTAACAAAAATCAACTATAGAGGGAAAAACACATATACAACCCTCAAATCAAGGTGCCATAACATGCAAGTTATAGATGACAAGCCAAATAAACTCGAATGGGCATGAAAACCCATAATAATATAAAATAAGAATGAAAGGGGTAAAACCATAAAATCCCTTCCAAGAAAGAATAGTTGAAGCCCTGTCCTTTAGCCGTCCTACAGAAAGATAGAACAGATTGTGCCCAACCTCAACTTGAACACCTAAAGTAGTACTAGTAAAATAAAAGGCATAACCTCTAACCAAATGTATGGAAAGCCCGCGAGACTGCTCTAATTGAATACCTCTCATAACGGTCCAATGCTGAGACACACTTTAAATCGAGGGCCATGTTCCCCACAGATATAATAAGGTTCAATCACCCTAGCCTAGGGAGTGTCAGATGTTTGGAATGCCTAAAAAATCAACCCCTACCATAGTCACTCCCTCGACCAGTGGTCAAACCCTCTAGAATTATAGAAAATTCTATAGTCTAAAGCCTGACATGAAGAATGTGATGAGCTTCACTGGCTACCTCTGCAAACTTAGAACCATTCCAAGCTAATTGTACCGGGGCCTGCAATACTCTCTAGCATAATATCCTACCTCGTAACACTCATAGAAACCATCATTGAGAGCAACCTTCTATGAAATCCCAGCTAGAGTAACTAAAGTCCTAACACTTGGAGGTCTAGAATTACCTCCAAACGAAGTATGGCCTAAACTCTACCTATCGTAGGCACCATGACTCACCTCAGAAGCCTAAGGAAGCTGAGATCCTATCACCAAAAGGCCTGATAAGTCGAGAAAAATGTTGACCCTAATATTCTCACATTTGTATTGATGCTGAGGCCTCTTACCATTATCTAATTCTCAAGGCATACATATTCCACAACCCTGACATGATTAAAAACATAGGAAAAATAGACCTCACTGATATCAGATGCTCTGACATCAATTAAAGTTGCAAGGCCAACTCTCTAATGAACCCCTAATTCAACTCCTAATTTGAAGGAAATAATATGGGACTATGCTTAACCTATTCAAGAAATAGAAACACAAAGTCTGAAATGGATGATGAACCCTACTAGGGACCAGTTTACCCATTTCCTCTATGAAATGTAACCGCTGCACCAAGAAATACACTTGTTTGAGGTGTACCCTCGAAGAAGCCTGGGCCTCCTAACACTGAATCACAAGGATCGAAGGGAGTCAATTATCCGGTCCAAGCCTAGGCTACCCACATACTTTAGAAATAATGAAAAATACTTGTAACCTCAAGGTCCATTCTCGACTGAGGCCCTCTAAACCGACCATTTGTTGAAACTCTGGTAAGATGTGTTGATGCTCTATCCACCTCCATCGAATACTTCATGTTATGCGTCTATAAGAGTGTGGATTCCAAAGAAGTAGTTTTAGAGGTTAACTGAAGAAAAAGAAAATGATAATGAGTCAAGAATAGAATTTCCTAAGAATGCCCTATATCCTCCCTAAGGTAGGATACAAATGTCTCTACACCAATCTACTCGTGCCTCTCAAAGACCAACAAATCCATTTGTATCACAACCTTTTAAATCTAACCATGCTAATCCGAAAGACGACCATCTTGTGAATGATAAGTGTTACTGATCCCTGCTCTAATGACCTACACCAAGCAAATTAACTTCTTTAAAAAAATTACACCATAAGCCCACAAGTTGCTATGCTACCACAAATAGGCACTGACTACCATAGTCTAAGGGAAACCAAGCTGGCAGGTGGCATATAGACATAATCAACTTGCCGATAGTGTCCCAAAGGAACCAAACCCCATCACGACCCACAAAAGATACCAAGCATCACAAAACAAAACCACACATCCTAAACTAGAACCAACTCATAGATTCCTCAAATTACTTTGACCCCATCTTGAAGATGAACCTTTTTAGAAACTTTCCATTTTCCAACTGAGCTAAGGTCCGAAACCACCAATGAAATATGCTAGTCTGAATCATGTTTACACACCAGCCTTGAGAGCTACCAACTAACAACAACAACAACAATAAGTCCCAACAAGGGATCACACCTCCAGATTCTGGCTAGCCAAAGAAAACTCCAGGAACCCAAGAAGTAGACGAGTCCAAATAGATTGAACGAGAAAAAACAAAACTTTGCAATCGAGAAAATACTAAGGAAAAGAAATAAGCAACCAAAAAGGACTGCCACAATAAAGAAGGCCAACTACCTAACAGAGAACTCCAAAAACTAGCAATCTCCCAACTACTACTCAAAAGGGATGGCACCCAACAAGGCCAACCTCCCAAGCCAACCATGCCCAATAACACTCAAATATCAAATGGGTAAAATCTTGTATATCCACCTATCAAGCAAGGATAAGCATAAAAAAAATTTACATCAAAGACTGAAAAGAGGGAAACCAACAATTCCAAGGCCACAACCATAACAAAGACTATCAAGGCAAAGACACAGGGAGTTACTCAACCACTACTCCTAATCAAAGAAGCACACCCTAGTTTATCCACTACTAACAGAAATTAACTGCAGAGGGAAAAACACATATACAATTCTCAAATCAAGGTACCATAACAGGCCAGTTATAGATGACAAGTCAAATAATGGGAATGAAAACCCATAATAATATAAAATAAGAACTAAAGGGGTAAAACCATAAAATCCTATCCAAGAAAGAATAGGTGAAGCCATGTCCTCTGGCCATGCCACAAAAAGATAGAATAGATCGTACCCAAATTCAACTTAAACACCTAAAGTAGTACTAGTAAAACCAAAGGAATAACCTCTAACCAAATGTGTGGAAAACCCGCAAGACTAGTCTAATTGAATACCTCTCATAAGAGTCCTATGCTGAGACAAGCTTTAGATCGGTGGCCATGCTCCACAGAGATACAATAAGGTTCGATCACCCTAGCCTAGGGAGTGTGACATGTTTGCAATGCCCAAAAATCAGCCCCCACCAGAGGCACTCCCTTGACCAGTGGTCAAACCCTCCATAATTATAGAAAATTCTATAGTCTAAAGCCTGACATAAAGTATGTGATGAGCTTCACTGGCTTCCTTTGCCAAACTTAGAACCATTCCAAGCCAACAGTACCATGGCCTGCAATAATATCTAGCATAATGTCCTACCTCGCAACACTCATAGCAACCATCATTGAGAGCAACCTTCTATGAAAACCCAACTAGAGTAACAAAAGACCTATCACTTGGAGGTCTAAAATGACCACAAAATGACATTTGACCTAAACTCTTCCTATGGTAGGCACCATGACCTACCTCAGAAGCCCCAGGAAGCTGAGATTCTATCACCAAAAGGCCTGATAGGTCAAGAAAAAGGTTTTCTCGTTGAACTAATACCTAGTTTAAAGTTGAATGCTGTCACATTTGTATTGACGATGAGGCCTTCTACCGCTATCTAATTCTCAAGGCACACATGTTCCACAACCCTGACATGATTAAAAACCTAGGGAAAATAGACCCCTCTCATATCAGATGCTCTGACATTAATTAGAGTGGCAAGGCCAACCCTCTAATGAACTCCTAACTCAACTCCCGATCTGAGGGAAACAATGTGGGACTATGCTCAACCTACTCTAGAAATACCAACACAAAGTTTGAAATGGATGATGAATCCTACTAGTGACCAGTTGATGAGTCCACAATGTGGACTCATTTAGGGCTATATTTTGATAAAATTAATGTCCTCAAATGCATGATTTATCTTGATATCTGATGAAAACCTTTAAGTTTATGATATTTGAAGTTTGAGGGAAAGCATGGACACTATCGAGCAAAAAGGAGTATAAAAAGCTAAAAGAACGAAGAAATGAAGATCTGCGAATCGCCGAACACATTCAGCGAATCGCCAACAGATCGCATGGTCGCCTTTTATTTAAGTGTGCTGAGCCCTGAAGAAAAATTCAAATCGGCGATGAAAGAAGCAGTTGTCGTGTCATTGCACAGATCCGTGAAGAAGTACTTTGATGCCAAATGATCATAAATACGATGATGCGAGAAGTCAAGTCTGCGATGTAAAGAAGTAGTCGGCAAATCGCTGAGCAGATCAGCGAAGCAGAGTTATATCGCCCAATGTTCCAGAACACTAAAATGGTGAAGACAAAAGCAGAAGGGCGATGAACCAGGCCAAAGGGCGGATCACCGACTGCATCGGCGATCCCGACTAACTTTGTCGAACGACTTGACGCAACATAGCTTTCTGAACACTATAAATACTAGTTAGAGTTGTAGTTTAAAGGGTCAAATAATATCAGATTTTTAGCTAAATACTATATATTTTTAGTTTTTCTCTCTGAGTTTTTGGAGAGGGTTTTGAAGTAGAAAATTCAAAGGGTTTCATCTACAAGAATTTGGACTTGGGTCTCTTGGATTCTTCAATTTTAGTGTGTATCAAGACTTAAATCTTCCTACCCATTTGAATGCAAACTCATTTAGGTATATATTTCTATTTCTTATACATGCGTGGCTAAAAACCCCAATTCTTGGGTGTGATTTTCTGAATATGGGGTGAATTAGTTGTTGGGTCTTGCTTGCTGATAGTCTATTCGTAGTTTAAATATGATTTCATTTAGTGGTTATGGATGAACTCAATGAGGTTGTATTTTCCAATATAGTCTCATTTATGTGTTTTCGGCTTGCTCGAGAGAGAGGTCGTAAAACTAAGACCACTAAATTGGTGGACGGTGTGAGTGGGTCGACATGAGGTTTAACTCGAGAGAGTGAACCCTAGTCCCATGTCCACACACTCAGCTCGAGAGAGTGAATGGGTTAAGGCTGAGGCTGCTCTTCAAGCAGCGAGTAGGTGTTCGAGAGAAACCCACTTGAAACAGGGTAAGCTGTTCGAGAGAAATCTTATCCCCCATAAAGTCTAGCCTAGTCATAATTATTCTATGAATTCTCTGATAAAAGCATGTACCTAACAAGTTAGTTTATTCCGTATTCCTTTCACTTCCCAAGAATCTCCTCTCCTTGATTAACTCTCTTTGTTGTTTTCACTATTTTCGCTTACTTATTACAAAACCCCCATTCTATATTTGACACATTCGCATCCTCTTTTGATTTAGTGTATTTGCATTCGAAAATGTTTATTGGCTATAACTAATTGGAACTTAATTTTATTTTGCTATTAATTTTCACACCCACTCCCTTGGGACTAGACCCCAACCCTTGGTTGGGTTATTATACTATTGTACGATCGTAGACACGTGTATCGGAAGTCTGTCTTGATTACGCAAACATCACCAGTCAAACCATTTCCTCTATGAAATGTACCCGTTGCACCATGAAATACACTTGTTTGAGGTGTACCCTTGAAGAAGCCTGAGCCTTCTAACACTAAATCTCAAGGATCCGAGGGAGTAAATTATTCAGTCCAAGCCTGGGCTACCCCCATACTTTATAACTGATGAAAAATACTTGTAACCCGAAGGTCTATTCTCGACTAAGGCCCTCAAATACGACCATGTGTTAAAACTCTCGTCATATGTGTTGATGCTCTATCCACGTCCATCGAATACTTCATGTTATGTGTCTATGAGAGAGAGGATTCAAAAGAAGCAGTTTTAGAGGTTAACTGAAGAAAAAATAAACAATAAGGAGTCAAGAATAGAATTTTCTAAGAATGCTGTATATCCTCCCGAAGATAGGATACAAATGTCTCCACACCGATTTGCATGACTCTACTAGGGATTTTCTCTCGTACCAACAATGTTGGTCAACCTAGAGCTCTAATACCAAACAGTCGCAACATGATTTCTTAGATCATGATGGCACCAACTACACCCCCACTAGTAGGCAAGCCTAAAATTTAGTCTGTAGTCATGGGAAATGGACTACAAAGAGAAATGCAATACAAAAAGAAGACAAAATCTTATAACAACGCAAAGAAAGGGTAATAAATAGAAATGCAATACAAGAAACCATCCCAAGACCTGACATAAGTTAGTAAACGAGCATCTACTCCAAAATAAAAGTACAAGGATTTTACAGATACAAGATAAGTACAAGTGGTCTATGAATATAATATAAAGACTAAGCGTAGCAAAAAATAGACAAAAACCGAACACTCTGAATGCTAGGAGCTCACCTTAGTATCTGAAAGTCCAAGATGTTCCACACGACTCCAAATGAATAGCGATAATTCAAACTATGATTTGTTGGGAGTAGAAGCATAGTATGAGTACCAAAAATGATACTCAGTAGATATCATTCAATTGAGCTCAAGATAAAATAAGCATAAACATCAAGTAATAAGGAAAACATAACATAAGTAACTAAATAGGAGATACTAATGTACATAAGCAATAAGGAACATAAATAAGGTACAAGGGGTAAGAATTCGAGTAAAGAACCAACCTGGAACGCAAGCCAACAACATATTCACAAGCAACTGTGATACAACCAATTACCTAGGATCTGGAGAATTCGCAACCACAATTCTAGAACCAAAGCCTATCAACTATAAAATAAGTGATGACAGAGAACAAAATATAGGTGAACAATAACCTAACTGGACCCCATAAGCTTGGAAGGTACAAATAAAAAACATAACCCAACTGACCCCATAAAATGAAGGATACAATCAACATAAAAGTATACTGGTGATAGGTGATGCATATGAATGTAGGGTGACCAATGGGACCATCAGTGACCATCTAAACCTCTAACAAAAGGTAATAGTCTCAAACCGAAAGTAAAAGGCATGAACCGTGAGCATCGACCTCAAACTAAAAGTAATAGCCTCAAACTTTGAGTAACTAATAATAAGGCTGACCAGCTAGCTAGTAAACTCCAAGGGGCATCAGTTGCACAACTAGCAATGAGTAAACATAGGGGTACCATCAAGACCAAAAGCATGCAAGAATGGGCGTCGATGCGCAGGCTAGTCAAGTAAAAAAATAAGAACCTCCCAGATGTCTCTAATTTATAATGTAGAAAAAGGAGCATGTTCCTGACACCTCATAATTGAAAAAAATAATAAGTCAAGTGATCTAGGTGGTACGACTCCCGGTAAAACTAGTTTAAAATAAAAGTTGAGTAAAATAATATTTCATCATCAATGGTACATACACCAATGCATCAGTTGGGATCGTACTACAAAACTCGTGAGAATGAACATAATGGAATGCATGCCATCACTAGCTTTCAAACATGGCACTACAAGTCAAACAAATATAAGGTTAAATAAATCACACTACCAAAGCAGAGAGTAGAATTTCGGGTATGCTTTTGCTTTTTAATTTACGATTAATGTTTTTTAATAATTTCAAGATTTTTTATGACTTTAGTCTTATGTGAAGTATAACATCCCATAGTCTAGTAGGCCAACTAGGGCTAAGCATGAGGGAAACAAGCAAAGACAAGGGGCAAACCCCAAGGAGAAAGGGCAAGGGCCAAGGCTACCCAAGTTTCCCCGAAGCACTGCCCCACTTCACGGCCACCACTATGGCCAGTGGTGAGGACCACGACTTATGGTGTGGATCATGGTGGCTAAGGCAGTGGCTTCCCTTGAAGCTGCCCAAGATGGCTCACCTTCACGGCCAGTGGTGAAGACAAAGCCTCGTGGGAAAGCCCGTGAAAATGCCTTCAAATCTTGGAGGCCATGACAAGGTGGCCAAGCCACTGGAACAAGGACCATGGCAAGTGGTTAGGACCACGGCTCATGGAGCCTACCGTGAAGCCTGTCACTTGGCTGTCTAATTAAGGGCTTTTTGGGAAATTCCTATTTATGTAGGCGTTAAGTGAGGTCGTTTTACCTAGGCTTTGTACACCTATATAATGGATTTTAACCTTTAAACTTTCATTTCAAGACATTATTTCAAAAAACCCCAAAGAATCACAAAGTTCATCCTCGCAAATATTCTTTATCTAAGAGGGTTCAAGCTAGGTCAAGCCTCCAACCTCAAAGTTTTGTGGGATTTTTGATCAAGGTATGATATCTCTTCATGCATGGACTTCTTCCATCCATAGATTTCCCTAGTGTTCCACAATTGTGAAGATGAAATCCCCAATTCTAGTTAGGGTTTCTTCCAATGTTGTTGGGTATGATGAATGTTGATCCAATTGAGTGGATAATGATTTTTTATGATTTAATTAGTATTAAATCACGTTTTTAGGAAGAATTTACATATACTCATTCCTAAAGGATGTCTATAAAAATGTCATTGAAGTAAGTGAGTTTTATGCCTTGAAAGGGGAAATTGAGGATTTAGATATAATCTTCTAAGAGTGATGATATGTATAGTGGATTGATTGAGGTTAGGGCATATAGATATGAATTGAATGAGATTAAAGTATGCATGTAGAATCATGATTGGTAATGCTTGAGATTAAGTTTATATGATGATATATGATTAGAATTGTTTAAGAATGAACCATGTGAGTAGAATGCCTTGAGATTTAGGCCTATGAGATGCTTATGAGAAGTATTTCTTGAGATTAAAGCTTGTAGCTATGCATGTTGATTTCTAGGTCTTTGAGTGTAAAGCTAATAGGATGAATTATGAATGTTAAGGCATTGAGAGTTAAGCTTACATGAGAATGGAAGACTATAGATAAAATTGTTGTGGAAGGACTTTACCCACCTAATCTACCTTATGAATCTTTGAATGTAGGAAGTTATACAATCACATGAGTTATAATGAAATCCATGTCTAATGCTAGAATTCTAGATGTGATGATTGAAAGAAAGACTTGAACCTCGAGGAGGTAAAGTATGAGATTATGCATTTTCTATGAAATCTATGCATTTGTATTAATGATGCTTTGAGAGTAAAGTATCTATATTGTTGTTGTTAATGTGTTGTTGAAAGGAAATTCTCATATACACACCTATGCATGAATCTGAAAGGTTTTCTCATAGTAGGATTCTATGGTTGAAAGGGTTTCTCACCTAATTGAATCTAAAAGTTAGTAATCATGGATCGTGGAAGGTTTTCTCAAGCATGATCTAAAGAATTAACTTAGTGATGTAACTTGAAGTTGGGATATGAAATCCCTTCATGTATAGCTTAAATTGGTAATACAAGACCATTCATGGTAGCTTGAGAAGAAGACCTCATGGTAGCCTTGGATTGAGAAATCGTACGTTAGCTTGAACTAGCATAATAGAATTCTTTCATGGTAGCATGACTTGGTTAGGCCAAACCATTTCATTGGTAGCTTTGGATTGAGCAATCGTACCCTTCCTTTAGTAGCTTGGACTTGCATAAGAGCATGTTTTTTCATGGTAGCTTGGTCTAGCATAATATGATGCTTTTTCTTGGTAGCCCTAAATTGGTAAATCGTAACCATTCATGTGTGATGACTTGTTGTGCACTAAGTAAAGAAGTACTTTCTATGAATAGTTGCAAGTGCTAAAGAGGGACTAGTCTCTAATCAAAGAAGTATGTTTACGATAAATCAAGGTTACTTCAAGGAAGTATCGTAAGTATGTTTAACTATGAGATATGCTTGTATAGTGTATGATTAGCTTGGATTGTTGCTAGAGTTGCTTTTCTTGATATGAATGACTAAAGGTGATTTTCCCGTGTCTATGAGAAATGAGCTAAGAATGAGAAATAAAGGTGATGAAGATAAATGATGGCCCAAATTGGTCTACATAGCATGGGTGAGATTTATGGGGTCTTATGCATGCCTTGTTTAGTATACTTGAGGTATTTATGAAGAGTTCCTCTTATATTATGATGATTTAAGAATTGATTATGCCTATGACTATGTTGTTATCTCTTATGCTTATGGCTTATGTCTTATGTCGACTAATGCTTATGTTATGCCTATGTTGATAATTTATGCTACCTATCTTATTTAGTACATTTTCTACTAGCACATATTTTTGCCTACATTCTTATCAAACGTAGGGTTCGGCCACGTTGACTTCCATCCCCGTGGCTAGGATTTTAGTAGAAGCAAGGAGTTGAAGTTTGGTGAGTCCCATAGTGTTCGAGGAGATAGTCACCTTATTCTTATATCTTTCTTTTATGTTTAGAGCTATTGTATGGGCTGTGTCCCAATGATGTTCATGTTTTAGATTGTTTGAGACAAAGGTGTAATAGACTTCCGCTCGTTCTAAAAAGACTTTGATATTATGGAAAATGTTTTAAATTGCTGCATCATTTATATTTACTTTATGTTATTATATGTTAAGTGACTTGTATGAGGCTTCTAGGGGTCTTGTACGCCTTGTTACATCTAGGAGGTACCCCTGGGTAGTGATATGAAGAATGAAAATCACTATTTCAGAGATCAAATTAATTTTTTTCTTAAGTATATATCATAATATATGAGGTCCAAAAGGGGGGTGGGGGTACATTTGTGTGTAAAGTAGAGGTTGTGGTTGTTCAGTATAGTACAATATTTTAATCAGTATTAGCCTCTTGATGAATATCTCGGTCTAGATTAAAGTGATACTCAAAATATTATTTTGTAGTTTATAAATTATGGCTCTTTCAACTTTTAATCATATGTTTGAACTTCATAATTCGTGTCTGTCAAAAAAATACATTAGACTTTCTTTTGTGTTTTCCACAGATAGTTGATGAGTCCACAAATTGGATTCATTTAGGGCTTTACTTTGATAGAAATAGTGTCCTCAAATGTTTATTTTGTCTCAATATCTAATGAAAACTCTTAAGTTTTAGGTATTTGAAGTTTTAGTGGAAGCATGGACATTTAGGCGCAAAAAGGAACAAAGAGGCTGAAAAGAATGAAGAAGCTGAAGCCTGAGCATCACCAAGCACACTTGGTGATTCGCCAAAGGGATGCACTCCGCCCTTTGTTCTAGTACGCGAATCCCTGTAGGAGAAGGATAAAAAAGGTGATAAATGGAGCAGTCGGTGCTTCGCTGAATAGTTCCGCGAAGCAGTACTATACTGCCCAATGGTCCAGAACGTGAAGATTCTGAAGGCAAGCATGAGATAGCGATGAGATAGAAAAAGGGCTAATCGTCGAGTCATTCAGTGACCTTGACTAACCTCGCTGAGAGATCCGCCAACACTAATTTCTGAAGTCTATAAATACTAAACTCTTTATTATTTTTTGGGAGTCGAACCATTATTATATTTTCACAATAGAATAGTACTTTTTTGGGATATTTTCTCTCAAGTTTGGAGAGGGTTTTTTTGGGGTGACTTGAAGAAAGAAGGATTTCATCTTCCCCAAGTTGGAAGTGGGTCTTCTCCATTCTTCTTTCTTTGCGTAAATCAAGGTTTAATTCCTTATACCCATTTGATTTTAGTATCATTTTAGGTGTATTTTGTTTTTTTTTATGTATGGCTAAACACCCCATTCTTGGGGTGTGATTTAGCAAATATGTGTTGATATTGTTGTTGGGTCTTGCTTGCTAATAGGTTAGATGTATTTTAATGGTGATTTCACCTAGTGGTTTTGGTTTAATTTAATGGGTTTGTAGTTGCAAATACAAAACCACCTATGTTTTCGGCTTGCCCGAGAAGGAGGTCGCGAAACCAAGACCACTGGACTAATGGCCTAAGGAGTGCGTCGACATGAGGTTCAGCCCGAGAGGGTGAGCCCTAGTTCCATATCCTAACACTCAGCTCGAGAGAGTAAGTGGGGTAAGGCATAGGCTGGCCTTCATGCGGCAAATGGGTGTCCGAGAGGCACGCATTTGAAACGGGGTAAGATGCGGCAAATGGGTGTCCGAGAGGCACGCATTTGAAACGGGGTAAGTTGCCCTAGAGGGAACTTATTTCAATCAAAAGCTTTGCCTAGTCACTATTATCTTGCAAATTTCTTATCGAAAGCATGTACCCAACAATTTATATCAACTTGTATTGCGGTCACGCCCCAAGAACTTTTCCCTAGACCTGATTTTCTTGTTATTTTTGTTATTTTTATTACTTGTGACAAAACCCCAAAATTGATATTGACACTTTTGTGTCACCCCCTTTAATTTACTGTGCTTTTACTCGTTAATGTCTTCAGCAATGACTAGTTAGAACTAAATTTTATTTTTCTATTAATTCTCAAAACCACTCCTTTGGGACACGACCCCAACCTTTAGTTGGGTTACTATATTATTGACGATCGTAGACACTCGTACCGTAGGTTAGTGTCGTTGGTCACAGTAAGCATCAAAATGGTGCCGCTGCTGGGGAGTGGTGTTCTATAGTTTTTGTTCTTTTTAGTTATAGTCTCTGCTAACTTTATTTTCATCTTTTTTTCTCTATTGACTGTTGGTGTTTAAGGTGAGTATGTTCCGTGCTGCATGCGAGAAAATGGAATAGCCTACACTAGAGGTAGTGGTAAGCCGGGATAAAATCCTAACCTTCAAACAATTGGAGGGTGAAAGGATTCACCAGTCTTTCACCAAGTTTAAAGGATTGATCACTCAATGCCCGAGTCATGACTTTCCCGACATAATACGCATTGACTATTTCTACCGAGGTCTCGACCCTGGAACCAAGAGGCTGGTTGACAATCTTGTTCCGGGCGGTCTTGCGAAACAACCATACTCAGTAGCAGTTCAACTGCTTGACGATGTGGCTAAAATGAACCTAGAAGTAGAACAAGACTTTATGCTAGCCACGCTGATGACTCAGATGGATGAGCTGGCAAAAAGGATGATGAAGGTCGAACTCAGTATAAGAGGAAAGACAAGTATATCCCCCCTTATGAGCGAAAGAGCCTTAAGGATCATGAGGTGAAACACATTGAGGGAATACTTTCAATCATTCTCTTGAAAGTGACCGAACATGATAGAGCATTGGAAGAATTGAAAAGAGACATCGAAGGGATGAAACGAGTGATTTGGTCTCATTCCAGAGATGTCCAAGTACTTGAGAATATCATGGGGCAAGAGATGCTACAATTCCACTCGCAAGAAACCAAGGATTCGCATGGTGGTGGTGTAGAAAACCACATAAATGAAGCCTAACAGAACAACATGCGTCGTGCCACGACATTAACTAAGGTGTTGTTTGGGAGGCAACCCAAAACCCTTTACTTGCTTTTTGTTATCTTGATAAAATAATAGTGTGTTGTTTGTAGTGATTGAGTAAGGAAAGTGCTTGAAAAGATAGATGGAGGCAAGCAACAGTTCCATTTGGCGGATCACCGACAAGATCGACGTACCTGATTAGTCCCACCGTTTGACTCAATACATCATAAAGATTGAGTCTGTTAAACTTGGCGAAGTGTGAATTTTGTCGGCGCATCGCCAACCCAGTTGGCGATCTCGACGAAGACTGCCGATGCAATACCCATCTGAACTGAAAATTCTGTTATAGTCGGCGAGAAAATAAGATATTCGGCGCTTAACCGAGTGATTGTGCGTGACCGACTAACATCATCGAATGAGCAGAAATTGAACGGTCACAAGCCACGGGTTTAAAAATTCTATTTCATTCACTTTGTCCCTTTTCAGAAACTCATACTCGCACTCTAGTAGTTATATTTCTTGCACTTTTAGAGTATTTTAAGTGTCGGATTGTGTTTGGATTTGGATCTCACTACTGCCTAGCGCTTCAATACTATCTGAATTGGCACCAAAGAAATGGCTAGACCAAAAGTCGAAGGGAGAAATGATCCACCCAGGTACATAAGAGCATGAGAGTTTAAAAATGATGAAAAGAAAGTAGTGCTAGCCAGACAAAGGAAATATACCAAGGAAGCCAAGGCCAAGAGATGAATTCCCATCGACCCTAATGTGCCTCCATGGGCTCGAAGTTTAATTAATGCAATACGGGCCTTAGGAGCAGCTCATGAGATAGATTAGATGATTGCAGCTAATCTTGCTGCAGAGGCCAAGGCAAAAGCAAACAATGAGGACCAAAACAACAATACTGTGGGGACCATTGTTTTACTTCAAAGAGATGCATCGGGCACTGATGCCCCGGTAGATAGAGAGATTGCATAGAGAGGACCCTTCTTCACCTATTTTTATGTCTTATCTTTCTTTAACTCTGGATACTGTCATTATTTGCATTTGAGGACAAACACGCTTATTTGTGGTAGGGTGAGGCCACCTTGTTTTGCTTGTTTTGGATACTTGTGTTTTGGTGTACATTTGGGTTGTCTGTTTTTAATTGTGTTTTTAAAACTGCTTTGCGATTGTTTGTGCTTATGGCTCTCTTTTGGGTTTAATTAAAAAATAATTTTGACCCTTCCGAAAAAATTTCATTTTTCAAAAAATTTCACCACCTCTTGTGTTGAATGTGGCTATTCTTTGGCAAAAAAATTTGAGTCTCGGTTTCAATCAATATCGATGACTTGAACAATGCTCTCAATTGAACGAACATGAATGTACGGCTACGATGATGCCAAATAAAGTTGCATAGACAATATATAAACTCTTTGCATCTCGTTGTGATTAGCCATTTATTGAATTGATTCTCTCGTAATGACCATTGCACACTAGTGAAAGTATGTGGTCTTGTTTGACTTAAGTATCGATGCCTTGTGTGATGAGCTTACTTTGAACCATGCATGAACAAACCTAGAATTTTCCATGTTAGTCTGATTGATTTAGAAAGGCGTGCTCTTGAAATGATCTTAGTCAACTTTAAAGAGTGGGAGCCAAATTTGACATATACCTTTTTCGTGGCCTACCCGTGAGCGTGTGAAACTCTTTTGAACACCATTTGAGCCTTACATTTCTTTGGAAGAACCTTGATGAACCCTAGACCTTACTTGACCCATTACCTATAATCCTCTTGATTTGTGGTTTAACAAATAGCCAACTAAAAGCCTAAGTTGGGGGTGTGGTGAAAAGGAAAAGGAGAAGTCAAGAACTGCAAGAAAAGTCCCCCTTAACTCGTGGTGTTGCAGAACGATGGAAACCCTTCGAAAACAAAGAAGAGAAAAGTTGTCGAATAAAGTACAAAAGAAATCAGGTTTTCAAGCAATCCATGGAGGTAAATAAAAAGATGACTTAGAAGCAGTAGAAAAAGAATTGATAAAGGAAAAGAAGAGAATGCCTTGAGATTACCACATCTCACGAGTAAAAAGTCACTGAGCCTAAATGACCATACCTTTGCACTCATCCCTATTAAAAGCCTTAGAAAGACCCTTTTTGATCTTGAGTAAGCCGAATCGAAAGTCGATTGGAAAATAAGGGCAAACCTATGGGTGAAAACATGCATTGTATTCCATTTTTTGAGTGTGAGCGTTGCATCTTATTCCTGATATTGAATTGATTAACCTCTGTGTGTGAATATGGAATCATTCTTTATGTGAGGGAATTTAGATACTTTTTGTTGAGCTTGAACTTGCACAAGTAGCAAGTAATGTGAGCATGAGAATCTTTGGTAATGGTGTGTCACAACTTTAATCTTTGAGTACACAATTGATCCTTGCATTAGTAAATTGAGTCTTGTTGTGTGCATTCATGATTGAGTCTTGTGTAACACTATTTGAGACACCCTTTTTGAACGGCTGAACTCAAGTTTGCTTGAGGACAAGCAAAATTTTAAGTTGGAGGTGTTGATGAGTCCACAAATTAGACTCATTTAGGGTTTTACTTTGATAAAAATAGTGTCCTCAAATGCTTATTTTGTCTCAATATCTGATCAAAACTCTTAAGTTTAAGGTATTTGAAGTTTTAGTGGAAGCATGGACACTTAGGCGCAAGAAGGAACAAAAAGGCTGAAAAGAATGAAGAAGTTGAAGCCTGAGACTTGGAGATGCGCCGAAGGGATGCACTTTGCCCTTTGTTCCAGTACGCGAAGCCCTGAAGGAGAAGGATAAAAAATGGCGATAAAAGAAGTAGTCGGTGCTTTGTTGAATAGTTTTGCGAAGCAGTACTATACCGCCCAATGGCCCAGAACGTGAAGATGCTGAAGGCAAGCACGAGACGACGATGAGACAGAAGAAAGGAGAGTCACCGAGTCATTCGGTGACCTCACTAACCTTGACAATTGATCCGCCAGTACTAATTTCTAAAGTCTATAAATACTAAACTCTTATTAATTTTGGGAGTCGAACCATTATTATAATTTTCACAATAGAATAGTAATTTTTGGGGATATTTTCTCTCAAGTTTGGAGAGGATTTTTTTGGGGAGACTTGAAGAAAGAATAATTTCATCTTCCCCAAGTTGGGACTGGGCCTTCTCCATTCTTCTTCCTTTGCCTAAATCAAGGTTTAATTCCTTATACCATTTAATTTTAGTATCATTTTAGGTGTATTTTGTTATTTCTTGATGTGTGGCTAAAAACCCCGTTCTTGGGTGTGATTTAGCAAATATGTGTTGATATTGTTGTTGGGTCTTGCTTGCTTATAGGTTAGATATATTTTAATGGTGATTTCACCTAGTGGTTGTGGTTTAATTTAATGGGTTAGTAGTTGCAAATACAAAACCACCCATGTGTTTTCGGCTTGCCCGAGAGGGAGGTCGCGAAACCAAGACTGCTAGAATGATGGCCTAAGGAGTGGGTAGACATGAGGTTCTGCCCGAGAGGGTGAGCCCTAGTCCCATATCCTAACACTCAGCTCGAGAAAGTGAGTGGGGTAAGGCGTAGGGTGGCCTTCATGCGGCAAATTGGTGTCCGAGAGGAACGCATTTGAAACGGGGTAAGTAGCCCGAGAGGGAACTTATTTCCATCTAAAGCTTAGCCTAGTCAATATTATCTTGCAAATTTCCTATCGAAAACATGTACCCAACGATTTATCTCAACTTGTATTGCAGTCACACGCCAAAAACTCTTCCCCATACTTAATTTTCTTGTTATTTTTGTTATTTTTACTACTTGTGATAAAACCCCCAAATTAATATTTTACACTTTTGTGTCACCCCCATTAATTTACTATGTTTTTACTCGTTAATGTCTTTAGCTATGACTAGTTAGAACAAAATTTTATTTTTCTATTAATTCTCAAAATCACTCCCTTGGGACACGACCCCAACCTTTAGTTGGGTTACTATATTATCGACGATTGTAGACACTCGTACCGTAGGTTAGTGTTGTTTGTCACGATAAGCATCAATAGCCCACAGAATGAGAATATCTTTTATAGAGTAGGATGAATTTTTATTAAAATTATATTCCATATTCTTATTGAAATTATGTGATTGTATGTCCTCTTATTGGTTTTACGTACTTTAATTTTTAGGCATTTTCTTCAAGTGTATAGAAAGAAAAATGAAAGAATAACTAATAATCAGTTAAAAAGTATTTTTCATTATATTGCTGTGTTGCATGAAAACTACATATACACCTAATTGAGAAATATATAGATTGAATTCATTGTATGCTGCTTTAGGACATGGAGAACATGAAAGTTATATCTTATATTCTTCTTCTCATTTTTTCTATAAACTATTAGATTTCATGTAAACTATATTGATGAGTTGCTATATTGCTGACTTATTAGATTCAAATTCTTTAATTATTGCCATGTTTTAATCCTTTTTGAAGGAGTTTTAGGCCTTAATTCTCTTGTATGCATGCATTCTATAGAAAAACATGTATGATGAATTTGAATTCAAAAGGCACCAAAAGCACACCGGTTTGGAATGGGTGTCCGACATAAGCTAGCATGCGTCTCACCGACTAAACGCTGGCTCGAATGGTGCTTTGCTGTCTTAGTAGCACTGTGAAGATTGTGTGGTAAAATGACCTATTGGTGTTCACAGATCCTAGCATAGAAGATTGTAATGAAAAACTGATGGTTTATGCTAGGATGTGATTGGTGCTCCGCTTTCTCTAATCGGCGTCTCGCCGATCCATCACATGTTCAAAGGACACAAGATGAAGGGAAAAAATGTGATTTTTGAAAAAAGTGTCTTCTTTTAGTATGTTCCAAGGATAGAATAGAGATTTGTGCAGTTGTGTACCTCTATCTTCTTCCCAATTAGGGAAATAGACATGGGATATTATAAAACAAAAAAAATAGTAGGCAAGATAGAGAATAGAGAAAAAGTAAAAACTTCTTAGATTTTAGAGAAAGAAAACTCATTTTAGGGTCGAGTCAAGTATGAAATTCAAGTTTTGCTCATAAATTTAGCTTGAAATGGAGCTTTATTTTATGGGTATTTTATCTATTTCATCTGTTATGAGTAGCTAAACCCTAATATATGGGTGTGTGTAGTATATGGGTGTGTAAAACATGAACATGTATTGATTAATTATATTTAATATTTATTGTATTATATCAATATATTGTTTTCTTAAAGTTTTAATCTAAAATTAGTGGTTAGGGACATTGATTGAGCTCTCTAATACCATCTTGACTTGGGAAAGCTTAATGGAGTTGGGTAACACTCAATAGTGAGGACTTGATGAAATTTACTTTATGGGTTTGATCCAGGGGATGGGATAATTTGATTAGTTTCACATTTAATGGTGTTGATCTAGGAATAGTCTATCTACTCAAGGTTTGTTTGGTGTTTTATTTGAAAGGGTCCTAATTTTGAAAGAATCAAAGGGATATATGCTTCATAGTTAAGAAGAATATTGAGTGTAGATTAGAGCAAATGCTATTCATGTATTAATCGATAGTGTTAGGTAATTTTTTATCTATTCAAGTTGAAACCCCTAATGTTATAAATATACCCTTAGTGTTTTCCAACTTGTTAAGTTATACTTTCATCTGGGCTAAAATTATCATCAAGAGGATAGTACTGATTAGAATATTTTACTAATTGGAGAACCCACAACCCCTACATCAAACTCACAACTGTACCTCCCCTACTTCTATAGCTCATGAATTATAATACATACTTCAGAAAAGATTTCATTTGAGATGAAAAATAATGACTTTTATCCTACACGTACAACAAGTCACAAATATCTTGAAACTCTGAACATAATATTTATCAAAAAATTGAAAAGCAAAAATACGCCCAAAATTCAACTTTCAAAAGCAAACTTTATTGAAAGTTACTCTACATATTCAAAAAAATTAATCTTTTAAATAGAAATACACTTTCTTTGCAATAGGTTAAGATTCATTTTTTGAAAAATCTTATGTGGTAATCAAGAGTAGATATATGTAGAATAAAATTGTGACAATTTGATTCCATCGTTAGGGAAAAGCCAATGGAGAAAGAATTGGGGTCAGAAAACTTTTGAGTAGTAACCTGGGAATTCCTAGCCTAGTCCAGATTTGGACGAAATCTGAGTCAGTGAGGTCTAGGTAAATATGATTACGAATGAAAGATCTAATTATGAATTAAATCACATATGTAGATAACTAAGATGTTAAGGAACACATACGACTTTACAGAGTTGAACTCGGGCGAGTAGAACTCCCAAAACTGATCTTCACGTGAACGAATAGTTTTTGAATGTCATGCGTCGAAGGTGTGTTGTGAAATGGGGTTTTGAAACTCTAAATTTGACTATCGGTCTCCTTGCAAGCCACCAGAGCAGGGCGGCTGTAATGGGATAGGGCCCGCCACCACGGGACTGTCAAGACTTAAGTCTGAAATAAACCCCAAAAATGTCATTATTCTGCAAAGGTCGTTCTTAAGAGTTAGGAGATGACCCTAGGCAATTTCTTGACAGTTTTCCATGACTTTTGGTTCTAAAGGTAAGGTTTTTACTCCCCGAATCCATTTTTTGATCTGTAGAACATAAATTTATGAGTATTTATCATTGGAGGAGGGTTTTGGCCTGAAGTTGATGGTGGGAAACAGCCCTAACTGCACCTTAGGATCATGGGTTAGGTCTTGGGTTATTAAGTTTATTGTAATCCGGGTAAATTAGACCTTAATTATTAATCCTTGTGTATTATTACTTATTTGTAGACCTAGAAAAAGAAGAAGGAATCTGAAAAGGGAAGAATCAAGTTTCTTAGGAGAATTCAAGCTTGGGTTCGAGGTAGGTGATGTTTTTATTTCATGTTTGTGTGATGTATGTTAGTGATTGCTTCATTGTAATGCATGTATGTATGTATATGTTGTACTATTAATCACAACTAATGTAAATGAGTATGAATGAATGATTGTAAGCCATGAATCAACATTTGATTGTATGATTATAAGAATATACATTGTGATTGTGGCATGTTCAATAGATCAGGTGTCACGTTCCGACACACTAACTAGGATCATATTTTACATACCGACATACATATTCGATGGGGTGTCATGTTCCGACACACTAACTTGGATCGGGTGTCATGATGCGGCACACTAACAATTTGGGTATGGGTTCAATGAGAGGACCATTGACTTGTCATAAATGGTTAATATTGAGAATATGGAATTGTAAATTACTCCTGAAATGATAACTGATATTTTATATGTTTTGTATATGTGTGTTTACTATGGTGTGACTCCTTATATAAATGTTTCACTAACTGGAATAGCCGCGTGATCCTACCAGTTTACTGTGGTTGTGTATTGATTCTGCACTTGCTCCTTCTTTGTTGAGTACAAGGCATCTTCAGGTGGGTACATATAGACCTTGTTTAGGAGATCAGTGAGCAAGATCAGATTCAAAGGTGAGTCAGTTTTTTCAGGCTGCCATGGGTCCTCTATGTTTTTGTCCACACTTTTCAAACTCAGACCTTCTAGTTATATTCATTCTTATGTTAAGTTTGGGTTGTACCAATTTTCCTTAGACTTTTTGAAGTTTAGATGTTTTGGTACATTGACTTTCAAATTCTAGGAGTGTTTTCCGAAATGTTTTAGTATCGAATTGTTAGACTTCTGGAGTTTATGGGAACTCTACTTTATTTCAGCATTTAAACCTGCTTCCATATCTTTAAATGTTTAGTTTTGGGGTTAGTTTGTTATTAGTAATGGTTCTCCCACGAGAGGGTTAGTGTGGATTTCAATCACGACGGTCTAGGTCGTGACAAAGTAGGTATCAGAGCACTAGGTTCGTTGATCTCATTGTACCAATACGAGTCTAGTAGAGTGTTGTGGAATGGTACAGAGATGTCTGTACTTTTCTTTGAGAGGCTATAGGACTTTAGGAAAACTCATTTCTTTCTTTTCTTCGTGCTATTACTTTAATCCAATTGGTATCTAGGTGATACAAATTGGTATCTTTCCACCCTCACTATATGGTCAAAATTAGAGCAACAAAAGTGATAACGCCAACACTAGCAATAGAGGATGCATCCTTCCAAATAAACATGTTTCCCCGATTCAATGTGGGCATGTTATGAATAATGACAAACATGAAGTTTTTATTTTGTTCTTAAGATTGATGGTCATGAGCTGCTTCATAAGATGGACAAGGTAGAGTGATTTGGCATTGAGTTTATGATACACCAGTTCAAGGGAGACACCAAAATGTGGTGGTTGTCTCATGTTGAGTGTCGACTAGTAAATGCACTACTGATGACTTGAGAAACATTTTATAGCTTTTTTTATGGAGAAGTATATACCCTGAACTTTGAGGGATGGGAGGAGAGATGAGTTCCTGAATATAGAGCAACATTATGTGGTTGTTGCAACCTATAAGGCCAAATTTTGTGTTTTATCCAAATATGGTATTCCACTTTGCTGTAGTGTAAAAGAGAAAAATTATCACTTTGGAAGGGATTAAGGTCAAATTTGCAGATTTAAGCTTATACGTGACAACATTGAGGAAGTTTTGTAAGGGACGGCTAGATAATGAGCACCATTACTTTGGAAAATGCATTTAGTATTGTTGTCATAACATGTATGGGTTGCTTAGTAAATGATGAAATTATGTTGCGACAATTGAGGTTAGAATCTCTACTGCCATTTCCTAGATTAAGTGTATATCAAAGAGGGTCATGATACAACTACTACAGTAGCAACAATGCTTACTTGGTTAAGTTACTAAGTGTGTTACAATTGTGGAGAGCCTGGGCATATGATGAGGAAATCACCTAGGTCGTGGAGGTGGGGAAATAGTAATGCAGGTAGAGGACCAGTGCCGCCAGGCAAGGAGGTTATCCGTCAAGATGACAAAGCTCAATTTTATGCCTTTTCGTTCAAGAACAAGGCAGGGTCTTCGAACGCAGTGATCACAGGTACTATTCTTGTATGTGACATGATGGTTATTGTTTTGTTTGATTCGGGTTGTACTTATTCATATGTGTCCATTCAGTTTGCCTAGGGATTTTATATGATTTGCGATGTACTTTACGCCCCCATAAATGTTTTTACCCCAATTGGAGAGTCTGTCATAGTCGTCTATGTCTATCGTGCTTGTCATATCTTGTTTATGGGTTTTTAGACTTGGGCAAATTTGGTCTTTTTGGTTATGACTGAATTCGATATCATCTTAGGCATGACTTGGTTGTCCTCCTATTATGCTTTGCTTAATTTTAATAATAAGTTTGTGACTCTGGAGATCCCGGGTAGGGAAAAGTTACAATGGGAAGGGGTGTACAAGCCTAAGCCAGCTAAGATCATATCCTCTATTCGGGATAGGAAATTGGCGGGGCAGGGTTGTTTGGCTTATTCGGCTCATATTCGAGATGTTAAGGTTAAGTCTCCCTCTATTGAGTCTATTCCGGTGGTGTCAGAAATTTTAAAATGTGTTTCCTACAGATAATGTCTGGTATTCCTCCGGATAAAGATATAGATTTTTGTAACCTGGTACGCGCCACATTTCTATTCCTCCATATTGCATTGCTCCGGTGGAATTGAGAGAGCACAAGGCTCAAATCCAAGAGCTTATTTATAAAGGATTCATCCATCCTATTGCTTCACCGTGGGGTGCTCCTGTTTTCTTTGTTAAGAAAAATTATGGTAGTATGAGGATGTGCATATACTCTCGACAATTGAATAGGGTCATTATAATAAGTATCCATTGCCTCGGATAGATGATCTTTTTGACCAGTTGCAAGGTGCATCCATTTTCTCTAAGATTAATCTATTGTCTGGCTTTCATCAGTTGAAGATTAGGCCTGAGGATATACTAAAAATGACATTTAGGACATGCTATGGGCACTATATGTTCCTAGTTATGTCGTTTGGGTTGAAAAATGTGCCTGCTACTCTCATGAGTTTGATGAATGGTGTGTTCAACCATTTGTTGATTTGTTTGTTATAGTATTTATTAATGACATTTTGCTTTATTCGAAAAGTGAGGAAGAGCATGTCGACCATCTTTGTATTGTTTTGGGTGTTCTTCGGAAACAAATGTTGTACACGAAATTTTCTAAGTGTGAATTTTGGTTAACTTTAGTTGGCTTTTTAGGGCATGTAGTTTCAAGGGAAGTGGTAATGGTAGATCCCCAAAAGATTTAAGCTGTCAGGAATTGGTTTCGGCCTAGCTCGATAACTGAAATTAGGATTTTTGTGGGGCTTGCTAGTTACTATCGATGATTTGTGAAAAACTTTGCTTCTATTGCCACACATTTGACAAGGCTAACCAAGAAGAAGGTACCTTTTGAATGGACTGAAAAATGTGAAGAGATCTTTCAAAGGCTCAAGACTCTCTTAACCACAACACCTATTCTTACTACTGGTGGACGGTAAAGATTTTATTGTTTACAATGATGCCTCACATTCAGGTTTGGGTGCGGTGTTGATGCAGGATAAGAATGTCATAGCTTATGCGTCGAGGCAGTTAAAAGTATACGAGCAAAATTACCCAACACATAATTTGGAGTTGGCAGTGGTAGTGTTTGCTCTCAAGCGGCATTATCTTTATGGATTCAAGTGTGATGTATTTACTGACCACCATAGCCTACAACATGTATTCACCCAAAAGGATCTAAATCTGACACAATTAAGGTGAATGAATTTACTCAAGGATTATGATGTGACCATCCATTATAATTCGGGTAAGGCTAACGTGGTGGCAGACACATTAAGCCAGAGGGCGGTGAGTATGGGTAGTCTAGCTTGCTTGAGGAAACCAAGCGACCTTTGGTTAAAGAAATTCAACATTTGGAGTCTAAGTTCATGCAGTTAGGCATCTCAGAAAAAAGGTGGGGTGTTAGCTAGCATTGAGGTTAGGGCCACCTTCATTGAGGAGATCAAGGACAAACCGTTTGAGGATGAGAATTTGAATGAGCTTAGAAAGAAGACAGTGATTGGTAAGGCAAAAGATATGGTTCTTTATGCGGGTGGCATGCTTAGTTTTAAAGAAAGGATTTGTGTTCCTATAGTGGGCGACTTGATTCAAAATTTCTTTACAGAATCCCATGGTTTGCGGTATTCAGTTCATCCAGGTGTGCCTAAGATGTATCGAGATTTGAAGCGACTTTATTGGTGGTCTGACATGAAGAAAGTAATAGCGGAGTTTGTGGCTAAGTTTCAAAATTGCCAACAAGAAAAATATGAGAATCAAAGGCCGGCAAGTTTTTTTTCAAAGAATGCCAATTTCAGAATGGAAGTGGAAAATAATAGATATGGATTTTGTGGTTGGTCTTCCCAAGACATTGGGAAAGTATAATTCTATTTGGGTAGAGGCAGACAGATTAACTTAGTCAGCCCATTTTATCCCAATTAGAACAGACTATAATTCTCAGCAGCTAGCTAAGGTTTATGCGAAAGAGATAGCGAGATTGCACAGGGTGCCCCTTTCTATCATCTCGGACCATGGTACACAGTTCACATCCAAGTTTTGGGGAAAGTTAAATGAGGAGTTGGGTACTCAACTCACTTTTAGCACGCCCTTTCATCCACAAACGGATGGGCAATTAGAGAGTACTATCCAAATGTTAGAGGACATGTTGAGGGTATGTGTGATAGACTTTGGACGACATTGAGATAAGTTCCTACCTTTGTGTGAGTCCTCCTGGAATAACAGTTACCACTCCAACATCGACATGGCACCTTTACACGCACTGTATGGGAGAGGATGTAGATCACCCATAGGATGGTTTGAGTGTTGAGATGTAAAACCTTTGGAGGTTGACTTGGTGAAGGATACTAAAGATAAGGTAAGAAACATCCAAGCTAAGCTTCTCCCCAAAGTCGACAGAAAAAGTATGCAGACCATAAGGTAAAGGACATGGCATTTCAGACTTTTGAGCAAGTTCTTCTTAAGGTGTGACCCATGAAAGGGGTAATGAGATTCGATAAGAAGGGTAAGCTTAATCCTAGGTACATTGGACCCTTTGAAGTTCTTGAATATGTAAGGCTAGTGGCTTATAGATTGGCTTTACCTCCTAACTTATCGGGAGTTCATCCGGTATTTTATATGTCCATGTTGAAGATATTTTATGGGGATGGGGATTGCATCATAAAATGGGACCCAGTTTTGTTAGACAAACACCTACAATATGAGGAGGAACCAGTTGCAATTCTTGATTGTGATGTCTGGAAGCTGAGGACCAAGGAGATTATGTCCGTGAAAGTTCAATGGAAGCATCATCCGGTTGAGGAAGCCACTTGGGAGACCGGAAAGGACATGCAAGACAAGTATCCCCAATTGCTCGATGATTCAGGTACTACTCTAACCTTACTTTAGTCACTATTTCCTAGTTTATCACTCTGGGATGAGTTATGGGTAAATTGGTATCTATTGTAACGACCTGATTTCTCCGTTAGGGAAAAGCCAATGGAGAAAGAATTAGGGTCAGAAAACTTTTGAGTAGTAACTTGGGAATTCCTAGCCTGATCTAGATTTGGACAAAATCTGAGTCAGTGAGTTCTAGGGGAACATGGTAAAAAATGAAAGATCTAATTATGAATTTGACCAAATGAGTAGATAGCTAAGATGTTAAGGAACCCGTATGACTTTACAGAATTGAATTCGGGCGAGTAGAACTCCCGAAACTGATCTTAGCGTGAGCGAATTGTTTTTAAATGTCATGGGTCGAAGGTGTTTTGTGAAATGGGGTTTTGAAACTATTAATTCGCATATCTTTCTTTGTGCAAGCTGCCAGGGTGAGATTTATCCTGTCAGGGCAGGGCCGTTGTAGAGGGAAAGAGCCCGCCATAGCGTGACAATCGCGACTTAAGTCGGAAATAAACCCCAAAAATGTCATTATTCTGCAAACTTCATTCTTAAGAGTTAGGAGATGACCACATCCAATTTCTTGATAGTTTTCCTTGACTTTTGGTGCTAAAGATAAGGTTCTTACTCCCAGAGTCCATTTTTCGATCCGTAGAACATAAATTTATGGGTATTTATCATTGGGGGAGGGATTGGCCTGAAGTTGATGGTGAGAAAAAGCCCTAGCTAAACCTTATGGTCATGGGTTTGGTCTTCGGTTATTGGGTTTGTTTTAATCTGGGTAAATTAAACCTTTTAATATTGATCCTTGCTACTATTATTGAATTGTAGACCTAGAACAAGCGGAAAGAATTCGGAAAGGGAAGAATCAAATTTCTTAGGAGGATTCAAGCTTGAATTCGAGGTGGGTGATGGTTTCATTTCATGTTTTTATGATGTATGTTAGTGATTGCTTCATTGTAATGCATGTATGTATGCGAATGTTGAAACTCCTAATGTAAATGAGTATGAATGAATGATTGTAAGCCATGACTAAACACTTGATTGTATGATTATGAGAATGTACATTGTTATTGTGATTGTGGCATGTTTAAAGGATCGGGTGTCACATTCCGACACACAAACTGGATTAGATGTCATGTACCATAATACATATTGAATTGGGTGTCACGTTCCGACACACTAACTTGGATCGGGTGTCACAATCAAGCACACAAACAATTTGGGTATGGGTTCCACGAGAGGACCATTGACTTGTCATATATGTGCATTATTGAGAATGTGGAATTGTACATTACTCCTGAAATGATAACTGATATTGTATATGTTTTGTATATGTGTGTTTACTATGTTGTGACTGCTTATATACATCTTTCACTTACTGGAATAGTCGCGTGATCCTAATAGTATAGTTTAGTTATGTACTAATTCTACACTTGCTCCTTCTTTGTTGAGTACAGGACATCTTCAGGCGGCTACGGACAAATTTCGTTTAGGAGATTAGTGAGCAATATCAGATTCAAAGGGTGAGTCAGTTCTTTCAGGCCGCCATGGGTTCTCTATGTGTTAGTCCATTCTTTTCGGACTCAAGCGTTCTAGTTTGATTCATTTGTATGTTTAGTTTTGGTTGTACCCATTTTCCTTAGACTTGTTGAAGTTTAGATATTTTGGTACATTGACTTTTAGATTCTAGGAGTGTTTTCCGCAATGTTTTAGTATCGAATTGTAAGACTTTTGGAGTTTATGGGAACTCCACTTTATTTTTGCATTTAAACCTACTTTTGTATCTTTAAATGTTTAGTTTTGGGGTTAGTTGGTTAGTAGTAATGGTTCTCCCACCGGAGGGTTCGTGTGGGTGCCACTCACGATGGTCTTGGTCGTGACAAAAATAAGTTACATTAGTACTATATGCAATAAGGTTTTGTGAAACTTTATCTACAGAAGTCAAAGTATCACAAAAACTTACTTCATTATTCACACTATCACAAGAACTTACTTCATCTATCTTAAAACCTATAAAAAAAAAAGGCGCGTGAAAATTCAAATACCCTATTCTCTTAGATATAGAAATATTCTAAACTTTATAAATATGGTTCTCAAAGGAGAAAACGTATGGAAATTATCTTAAGTTTAAATTCGAGTATACAAGTTGAACAAACATATATGGACTCTTTACCCATATATCATAGTATATTTAAATTCAGATATAGCTAATTTGACTACCAAATTATTAATGGCTTAAACAACATGAACATGAAAATTCAACAAAAAAAACTCATCAAATGAATATTCAAAGAACTTCTACATAAAAAAATAAAAATAAAACAACAAATATGCATGAATGGTATGAAATGCCTAAACAAGAATTTGTGAACATCAACCAAGCAGTTCAGATATTCATAACCACTGAATCTTAATTAAAATAAAAAATATAGAACATCATCAACAATAACAAACCCTACAACATAAATGCAGTCCAACACGAATTATTATTTTTCTTTAAAAAAAAAGAATAATGAACAACTTACCTGAATGAAAAGATTAATCAAATGATAAATTGCAAAAGGATCAACTCGTGGAGTAGATCTGCATATTGTTATAATTGAGGAGAAATATTGATTTGGGTGGATGAGTTGGTGGAAGGTAGATTTGCTAAGATGATACAATTGAGGGGGGAGGGGGAGAGGCAAGACAACATAAAAATTTATATAACCAAGTGATGGGAAATTACATCAATCAAGACAAAAAATATTATATTGTCTGATAAGACATTGAAATGATATATAAATCTACAAACTAAGATGAGGATATCAGAAAGTAACTTTCACTAGAGATTAGAAGAGTGAAACCTTTAGGTAACACTTATATTATCATAATCCAAGCCTTTTCCACTCCTCGTGGCATTAGGTACCTCCACATAAAGGTTTCACTCTTCTGTCCTTTAGTAAAAGATACTTAGGGCCTGTTTGGCCATGCGATATGGTATCATGATATGGAATCATGATATGGTATTATGATATGGAATCATGAGATGAAATTGAAGGTTTGTTTGGACATGCGATATGAAATTTTTTTGTCGTATATTTTCTTATAAACAAAAAAATCCCATAAGTTGTAAAACTATTAAAATAGCCCCAATTTTTTATTCAATCTTATCAAATAAATAAAAAATTATAAAATCGCATAATAAATTATTACAAAGTTATTTGTTCTCCACTTAAGGAATTGTTTTATCTAACTTTAATTTAATTAAAAAAATTGAACATAAATTGTAGTGTGCTAGTCTTTAATATAATCCTCCCACATAGTACAAACAATTTCCTCACGTTGAACTTGCATTTCTCGATCATGTGACCGAGAAGACGAACCAACATTGTTACTTTGAGAAAATTGTTGGTCAATATCCTTCACAACTATATATTCATGTTCATAGACCATAAATATTTCATCACTACTTTAGTATTTTCGCAAATAATTATGTAACACTGCATAAACTATGACAATTTTCACTTGTGTATCAATATCGTAATGGTTCATGCCTTGTTTCAGTATTCTAAATCTATTTTTCCAAGCTCCAAAAGTCCGTTCAATCACATTGCGCAGAGATGAATGCCTATAATTAAATAGTTCTTTGGCATTTTGAGGCTCTCTTTCACTTCCTCGATAATCTTGCAAATGATAGCGTAGTCCTTTGTATGGAACTAAAAATTCTTTTGTGTTTCGGAAACCAGCATCAACAACATAATATTTATCTACCAAAAAACATTTTATAAAGAATTAATAAAAGCATATGTGACGTAAATGAGACAGTTTTGTGTAAATAAATAATATTTATTCTAAGGATGTAATTTAAAGTTACCATGTGGCGGAAATATGTAACTAAATACTAATAACTTACACATAAAATATAAATGTGCACTTATTAAGGCCATAAAATAAATTTATTAATGTGATTGAAATTTTACCTTAAACCAAGGCCAAAATCAAGTATTATGTCGAATTTTGGAATGTACACCAGTCAATTTTTTTGGTTGTATAAATGTTGGTGTTATCTTACTAATTGCCTCGGCAACTATTTTAACATGCCGGTTAATTGTTTCAAGTGAATGTTGAAAAATTTCACAATCGTGAGGTGTGAGTTAAAGTGACTATATGTTGGTGAGAATAATAAATTTTATGTCGGTGATAATAATAAATTTTAAAAAGTAATGATGTGATTATAAATTTTATTTACATATGAAACAAATGGTTAGTAGATATAAATGTGGGGTTGTTTTAACAAAATATAAACTAATGGATCAATTATTGTATTAAAATATCTCAAATCATGATATGGAATCATCATGTAATTCCATATCATGGTTTTTGGAGAATATGGTATCACCTCTCATGATATGGAATCATGAGATGAAATCAACATAAAATCGCATGTCCAAACGCTGATTCCATCTCACGATACCATATCGTGATATGGTATCGCATGGCCAAACGCCTACTTAATCATATCATTATGCTAGTTCTGTAAATTTATCTATCATGTCAATTGGCAATTCTTAGCAGATAAAAAATAATCTATTTTCTCAATTGAATTTATTAATGCCATAATTTCTCATCCCTAAGTTTAATCAGTTTTTAATTTACCTCTCACATTCTGCCTCCCCTCCCCNCCCCCCCCCCCCCCCCCCCCCTCGTTCTTCTCTATCGTATCATTTCATGCGAATATACCTTCTACCTATTCATCAATCCAAGTCAATCTTTGCTCCTCAATCAGAACAATATGTAGATCAACTTCAGGAGTTGATCCTCTTGCAATTCATCATTTAATTAGTCTTGTAATTCAGGTAAGTTGTTCTCTTTTTTTTAAAAAAAATTGATTTGATTGCATACATAGTGTGGGATTTATTATTACTGATGATTTCCTACATTAATTTTAATTTAATTAAGATACAAATTGTTTTAAAAGAATTTAGTGTAGAAGTTTTATGAACTTTCATTTGATGAACTTTGTTTTGTTGAATTCTCTTGTTGATACTATATAAGTTATTTAATAAGCATCTGTCAAATTAGTTATATATGAACTTGAAACTAGTTTGATAGACTATACGAAGACTCCATATATATCTGTTCAACTTGTATACTTGATGTGAACTATAAAATAACTTGCATACCCTTTCTTCTTCGAAAATCATCTTTATGAAGTTCAGAGTTTTTCTTAATCTAACACGGAATAAGGAACTTGTTTTTTCATTCGCATGTCTTTTATATATTCTAAAAATTAATGAACTAAGTTTTTATGATAGTGTGACTTTTGTCAATAATGTATGATAAATCTATTGCATACAGAGTTAATATCACTTAAGTTATACTACTTTTATCTACTCTTGATCATTACATAAGATTTTTCAAATATGAATCTAAAGTTATTGCAAAGGAAATGTATATACATTAAAAAGATTTGTTCTTTTAAAAAACTAGAGTGGCTTTGAATATTTCTTGTTTTTCTTATAAGTAGAATTTTTAGTATGTTTTTACTCTTTATTTAATGATTAATGTTTATCAAAATTTCAAGATATTTATGATTTCAGTCTTATGTGAAGGATGAAAATTATTGTTTTTCAGCTAAATGATTTTTTTAAGTACATATCATAATTTATGAGCTCCAAAAGATAGTGAGGGAGGGGCGCAATTGTGTGTGTAAAGTATGGGTTGTGGTTGTCCAGTGTAGTTCAATATACTAATCAGTATTAACCTCTTGATGATTATCTTAGTCTAGATGAAAGTGATACTCAAAATATTATTTTCTAATTTATAAACTATGGCTCTTACAATTTTAAGTCATATGATTAAACTTTATAATCTTTGTCTTTCAAAAAGTTATATTAGACTTTCTTTTGTGTTTTCCACAGATCTCCCACGAAATGAGAACATCTTTTATAGTGTTGTTTGAATTTGAGTTTAAGTTATATTTCATATTCTCACTGAAAGTATGTGATTGTATGCCCTCTTATTAACTTTGCATACTTTATTTTTTAGGTCTTTTCTTCATGTGTATAGGAACAAAAATGAAAGAATCACTAATAATCACTTAAAAAGTATTTTTCATTATATTGATGTACTGGATGTAAACAACATATTTACCTAATTGATCAATATATAGATTGATGTCATAGTTTGTTGTTTTAGGACCATAGAGCACATGAAAGTTATATCTTACATTCTCCTTGTTATTTTTCACTATAAAATTATAGATTTCATGTAAACTAGATAAAGTAGTTTATAGTGTACCAACTCATTGGATTCAAATTCTTGAAATATTGCTATGTTTCAATGTTTATTGAAAGTGTTTTAGGCCCAACATAGTTTGCAAGCATTCCTTGGAAAAATATGATTGACAAATTTGAAGCTAAAAAGGGTCGAAGCATACCGATATGGTACGGGTATCCTACAAAAGATAGCGCGTCTCACCGACTAAACACCGGTTGGATTGGTGCTTTATTGTCTTAGTAGCAGCATGGAGATGGTGTGGTACAATAACCGATCACTGCTCCAATCCAAGCACAATATATCGTGAAAAAAAAACTGAAGGTTTATGCATGCGAGGAGGCGATTGGTGCTCCACTTTCTCTAATCGCTATATCGTCGATCCAACACAAGTTTGAAAGATGCAAGCGCAAGGGCAAAAATGAACTTTTGGAAGAAAGAATGTTTTCTTTTATAATGTTCCAACGATAGAATAGGGATTTGTGCAATAGTGTACCTTTATCTTCTTCCCAATTAAGGCAATAGACATAGGATATGATAGAATAGAAAAATAATATGCAAGGTAGTGAACAGAGAAATGTAAAAACTTCTTAGCTTTTAGAGAAAGGAGGGAAATCCATGTTTGGAATTGAAGTTTCACTTATAAATTTAGTTTGAAATGGATCTTTCTTTTATGGGTGTTGTCTCTATTTCGTCTTTTATGAGTAGCTAGACCCTTAAATATGGATGTGTGTTGTATATGAGGGTGTAAAATATGAACGGGTATTGATTAATCAGTTTTATTATTGATTATATTATATCGATCTAATATTCTTTTGAAGTTTTAATCTAAAATCAATGGTTGCGAACATTGATTGTGCTCTCTAACACCATATTGAAAAGCAAAAGCTTAAAGGAGTTAGGTAAGACTCAATAGTAAGGACTTGATGAAATTTACTCTATGGGTTTGAGCCAGGATGGGATAATTCAAGTAGTTTCACATTTAATAGTATTAAGATAGGAATAGTCTATCTATTCAAGGTTTGTTTGGTATTTTATTGGAAAGGGTCCTAAAGTTCGAAAGAATCCAAGGGATATACACTTGATAGTTCAGGAGAATATTGAGTGTAGATTAGATAAAATGCTATTTATGTATCAATAGATGTTGTTTGGTAAATTTTTACCTATTCAAGTTGAAACCCCTATCGCACACCCTTAGTGTTTTCAAACTTGTTAAGTTTCACATTCATGTGGTCTAAAATAATCATCAAGAGGATAATACTGTTAGAATATGGTACTAATTGAACAAACCACAACCCCTACATCACACACACAATTATACCTCTACCCACTTTAGGAGGTCATGAATTATAATATATACATAATAAAAGATTTCATTTGAGTTGCAAAACAATGACTTTCATCCTACACGTAAGATAAAAGTTACAAATATCTTGAAACTCTAAAAATAATTTTAATCAAAAAATTGAAAGGCAAAAACAAACCGGAAATTCTACTTTTAAAAAATAAACTTTAGCGGAAGTCTCTCTAAATCTTTTTAAAAAATGTATCTTTGAAGAGAAATAAACTTTCTTGGCAATCGGTTAAGATTCATTTTTAAATAATCTTATGTGATAGTGAAGAGTAGATAGATGTAAAATAAAATAAGTGATATTAATATTATATTCTATTAGGTTTTATCATACTTAATCTATAGAAGTCAGTCGGTCCGTCCGTCATACTATCACAAGAACGTACTTCGTTAGTCACAGTATCACAAGAACGTACTTCGTTAGTCATACAATCACAAGAACGTACTTTTTTAGTCACACAATCTCAAGAACTTACTTTTTTAGTCACACAATCTCAAGAACTTACTTCTTTAACCTATAAAAGACAGGCGAGAGAAAAATCAAGTACCTTATTTTGTTAGTATAGAAATATTCAAAACTTTACAAATATGATTTTCAAAGGACAAAGGGTATGCAAGTTATTTTATACTTAAAATTGAGTATACAAGTCGAATTAACATATATGGAGTTCTCATATAGTCCATATATCATACTAGTTTCAAATTGAGATATATCTAATTTGACTGACAATTATTAATGACTTAAAAATATGAAGAGGAGATTACACCAACAAACTCATCAAATGAAAATTCTGAATCTATTTCTAAGTCATATAATTCTATTCTCTCGAGGTCTACATTATGTAGGTCTATTTCATACCATTGTTGGTTTAACATATCTTCTGATTCGTCATCATTAAATAAGTTTTACCATATGATTTTTCTTAATTCAATTATCTCTATACCTTTAAGTATATATAAGATTATACCATTTTTTGGGGATGCGGACTTCATCGTTCTCATATTAATTTTTAGTAAAGATTTTATTATATATTATATTGCTAGAGGTTTTAATCTTGTTATGTCTTTAATATTATTTATGATGTACTCTAGATATGACATATCTTGGGTTCTTAGGTACATATATAAATTATTCTCCATTAATTGTTCTAACAGTTTTATATTTTCCATAGCTTCCGTCCAATATTGTAAATATTCATAGTTCATTTTAATCTGAATCTATTTCTAAGTCATATAATTCTATTCTCTCGAGGTCTACATTATGTAAGTCTATTTCATACCATTGTTGGTTTAATATATCTTCTGATTCGTCATCATTAAATAATTTTTCCCGTATGATTCTTCTTAATTCAATTATCTCTATACCTTTAAGTATATATAAGATTAAAGTTTCATAGTTTTTTATCATTTCGTCATGCATGTATGTAGTCATGTTCGTTGTTATGCAGGGTTTTTATTTTCAATTATTCCTTCCTATCATATTCATAATTGATTAAATTCATATTAGATCATTATGAACTAGATTATTTGTTTATCATGTTCTCCTGTCACTACTAGCATCGTACTTTAGTGGATACTTCCTTCTTATCAACGCCTCAACTTTGTTTAATCCCCTAAACGGCTTTTCTTGCCTACCGGTTTCAACATTAGGATGGCATAGTATAGAAGTTTTCTCCCTGTTTCCAGTGTGCTAATAAACAAGAAATCATGATTCAAATAATTCTAATACGTAATAACTAACATAAATTTATTCAATCATATTTATGATATTCAGGAATATATGAAATTAATTCTGCATATTTGTTGAACAATATACCTTTGCCTCTTGCTTATCCATGATATCTGAAGGTTGTTCCATTATCTATTAAGTATGAATATCTTAAATTTTTTGAGAGTATTTTTTATGAAAGCTTGCTTCGTTTATTGAAGGCTTGCTTATTTTGTTACATGTACATTCTTTTATATAGACAATTCTAATCCTATATTATTTTCTATAATAATGCGTCTACTGTACTCTTTACGACTTTTTTACATGTCTACTGTACACTTTACGACTTTTTTACATACTTATTCTTTTACAATAATGTGACTATTGCACACTTTATGACTTTCTTTACATAATAATGCACATAATAATGGTACATTTTCTCCATGTGTTTCTTCTTTTTATCTTTTCGTTTTCTTCTTCTTATCTTCTTTGTCTTCTTCTTCTTTGTCTTCTTCTTTTTACTTTCTTCCGTCTCTATCTTCATGTGTCTATCTTATCTTTTTGTTTCTTCTTCTTATCTTCTTTGTCTTCTTCTTCTTTCTCTTCTTCCTTTTATTTTCTTCCGTCTCTATCTTATTTGATCATTCTAGCTGGACATCGGGAATCACATTATCTTCTCCATTACATTTTGAACATATATGGTCAGGATACTTGTGTTCAATTAGTTTACAATATCTGGTTAATAGTTCTGACGAAATAAATCTTGCCTTTAATGCTCTTGTTGTAGGTCTTTCTTCTGGTTTTAATAACGATAACATCCATTTCTGGACTTCATCCATATCTGATTTCCTTAGCTCTCTTGAGTTGACATAAATCATTAATTGATCTCTGGAATAATAACTCCATATAGCGTGTCCATTTAAATAATTGTTGGCTAGTTCTTGTATTATAGTTGATATACCAATTATTCTTTTATTGGCATAAAAATTAGGTATCTCAATTTTTTGTATTTCTAGCTGTTCTCCAATATCTTCCAGTATTATCATATCTTTGGTCAGGCCTATCTTTACTACTTGAATTAGAGGTTTTATCTCCTCATGTAATATCTCTGTTGTCGCCGTATAGAATTTTACATAGAATAAATTCCCTTTGGTTACTCTTTTATATATAATAAATGCTTTGTATAATTCTGGTATACCGCTTAGTTCTTCTCCGTCGTAGGTATATGCAGTACTTATCTCTTCGATTATAATTATGGATTAATAAGTACTGCATATACCTACGACAGAGAAGAACTAAGCGATATACCAGAATTATACAAAGCATTTATTATATATAAAAAAGTAACCAAAGGGAATTATTTATTCTATGTAAAATTCTATACGGCGACAACAGAGATATTACATGAGCAGATAAAACCTCCAATTCAAGTTGTAAAGATAGGCCTGACCAAAGATATGATAATACCGGAAAATATTGGAGAACAGCCAGAAATACAAAAAATTGAGATACCCAATTTTAATGCCAATAAAAGAATAATTAGTATATCAACTATAATACAAGAACTAGCCAACAATTATTTAAATGGAAACGCTATATGGAGTTAAGATTCCAGAGATCAATTAATGATTTATGCCAACTCAAGGGAGCTAAGGAAATCAAATATGGATGAAGTCCAGAAATGGATTTTATCATTATTAAAACCAGAAGAAAGACCTACAACAAGAGCATTAAAGGCATGATTTATTTCGTCAGAACTATTAACCAGATATTGTAAGCTAATTGGACACAAGTATCCTGACCATATATGTTCAAAATGTAATGAAGAAGATAATGTGATTCCCGATGTCCAGCTGGAATGATCAAATAAGAGAGACGGAAGAAAATAAAAGGAAGAAGAGAAAGAAGAAGAAGACAAAGAAGATAAGAAGAAGAAACAAAAAGATAAGATAGACACATGAAGATAGAGACGGAAGAAAGTAAAAAGAAGAAGACAAAGAATATAAGAAGAAGAAAACAAAAAGATAAAAAGAAGAAACACATGGAGAAAATGTACCATTATTATGTAAAGAAAGTCATAAAGTGTGCAATAGTCACATTATTGTAAAAGAATAAGTATGTAAAAAAGTCGTAAAGTGTACAGTAGACATGTAAAAAAGTCGTAAAGAGTACAGTAGACGCATTATTATAGAAAATAATATAGGATTAGAATTGTCTATATAAAGGAATGTACATGTAACATAATAAGCAAGCCTTCAATAAACGAAGCAAGCTTTCATAAAAAGCAAGCCTTCAATAAACGAAGCAAGCTTTGATAAAAAACACTCTCAAAAAATTTAAGATATTCATACTTAATAGATAATGGAACAATCTTCAGATATCATGGATAAGCAAGAGGCAAAGGTATAATGTTCAACAAATATGCAGAACTAATTTCATATATTCCTGAATATCATAAATATGATTGAATACATTTATGTTAGTTATTATGTATTAGAATTATTTGAATCATGATTTCTAGTTTATTAGCACACTGGAAACAAGAAGAAAACTTCTATACTATGCCATCCTAATGTTGAAATCAGTAGTCAAGGAAAACCATTTAGGGGAGTAAACAAAGTTGAGGCGTTGATAAGAAGGAAGTATCCGCTAAAGTACGATGCTAGTAGTGACAGGAGAACATGATAAACAGATAATCTAGTTCATAATGATCTAATATGAATTTAATCAATTATGAATATGATAGGAAGGAATAATTGAAAATAAAAACCCTGCATAACAACGAACATGACTACATACATGCATGACGAAATGATAAAAAACTATGAAACTTTAATCTTATATATACTTAAAGGTATAGAGATAATTGAATTAAGAAGAATCATATGGGAAAAATTATTTAATGATGACGAATCAGAAGATATATTAAACCAACAATGGTTTGAAATAGACCTACATAATGTAGACCTCGAGAGAATATAATTATATGACTTAGAAATAGATTCAGATTAAAATGAACTACAAATATTTACAATATTGGACGGAAGCTATGGAAAATATAAAACTGTTAGAACAATTAATGGAGAATAATTTATATATGTACCTAAGAACCCAAGATATGTCATATCTAGAGTACATCATAAATAATATTAAAGAAATAACAAGATTAAAACCTCTAGCAATAGAATATTATAATAAAATCTTTACCAAAAATTAATATGAGAACGATGAAGTCCGCACCCCCAAAAAATGGCAACCAATCAGTTCAGATATTCATGACCACTGAATCTTAATTAAAATAAAAATTAATATATAGAGCATCATCAACAATGACCAAAACCACAACATAAATGCAGTCAAACTCAAAAAAAAGAAACAAAAATGAACAACTTACCTGAATGAAAAGACTAATGAAATGTAAAATTACAAAAGGATCGACTCTTGAAGTAGATCTGCATATCGTTGTAATTGAGAAGCAAATATTTATTTGGGTGGGTGGGTTGGTGGAAGGTAGATTTGCTAAAAATGATGACACTTATATTACCATAATCCAAGGCTTCTCCACTCCTCATGGCATCATGCACCTCCACCCCAAGGTTTGACTCTTTTGTCCTTTAGTAAAAGATACTTCATCATATAATTATCCTTGTTAGTAAATTTATCTATTATCTCAACGAAAATTGGTTAGAAGATAAAAAATAATCTATTTCCTCAATTGTATCGATTGATGCAATAATTTATTTACCATAATTTTAATCAATTTTAAAGTTACCTCGCACCTTCCCACCCTCCCCCCCACCCCCACTCCCCCACCCCTCCCTTTTCCTCAATTGTATCATTTCTTGCAAAGCTAAATTCCTCTCATCCAACAATCCAAATCAATCTTTGCTCCTCAATTATAACGATATGTAGACCTACTTCAGGAGTTTGTCCTCTTGCAATTCATCATTTAATTAGTCTGATTATTCAGGTAAGTTGTTATCTTTTTTTTTTTAATTTGACTACCTTCATATCATGGGATATATTATTACTCATGATTTTCAACATTAATTTATATTAATTAAGATACAAATTGTTTTTTTAATTTTAAATTTTTATGTAGAAGTTTGATGAACTATCATTTGATGAATTTTTTGGTTGAATTCTTTTGTTGTTATTGATTAAGCTATTTAATAAGTACATGTCATATTAGTTATATCTGAATTTGAAACTACTTTGATGGATTATATGATGACTCCATATATGTTTTTTCACCTTATATACTTTATTTTAAGTATAAAACAACTTGCATATCCTTTCTTATTCTAAAATCGTCTTTCTAAAGTTAGAAATGTTTCTATATCTAACATGGACTAAGGAACTTGTTTTTTCACTCGCCCGTTTTTATATGTTTTAAAAATTAATGAAGTACGTTCTTGTGATAGATTGACTTTTGTCAATAAAGTATGATAAACCTACTGAATATAGTGTTCATCTCACTTTTGTTATGCTCTATAAAAAACAAATCTTAACTTATTGCAAAGGAAATACATATCCATTAAAAAGATTTGTTCTTTTGAAAATTTAGAGTAGTTTTCAATACTTCTTCTTTTTATAAGTAGAATTTTTGGATTAATGTTTTTTCAGAATTTCAAGATATTTGTGTCTTTAGTCTTATGTAAAGGATGAAAATCATTGTTTCGCACATCAAATGATTGATTTTCTGAAATACATTTTGAAATTTATGAGCTCCAAAAGGAGGGTACAATTGTGTGTATAAAGTAGCGGTTATGGTTATTCGGTGTAGTACAATATTCTAATTATTATTAGCTTCTTGATGAAAGTAATACTCAAAATATTATTTTCTACCTTATATACTATGCTTCTTGCAATTTTCAATCATATGTTTGAACTTAATAATTCTTGTTTGTCAAAAAATTACATTAGATTTTCTTTTGTGTTTTCCACTGATCTCCAAGAGAATGAGAACATCTTTTATAGAGTTCGATGAATTTTAGTTAAAGTTATACTCCATGTTCTTTCTGAAAGTATATTTGTATGTCCTCTTATTGGTTTCACATACTTTATTTTTAAGGTCTTTTCTTCAAATGTGTAGGATGGAAAAGAAATGGTGTATTTTTGCACTGTTACAAATTTTTCGGAAGCCACATACAAACCATAGAAAGTCCTATGGGTTGTAGGAAGGCAGTCGTAGGATTAACTTGGTTTTGAAAAATGTCAAGTCTCTGATGTTTGACATACGAATGAATAGGAAGAGTCGTAGAATGATCTAGGAGCTCTAGAATGGACCCATAGAAATAATCCAGACTTAGAGAACTTTTGGACTTGGACTTCGGTTCTACAGATTGGCTCTATGAGCGATAAAAAAGAACATGACCTATAGGAAGGTTTAGTTGAAGTTTCTTAGGATTTTTAGTTCCAATAACAGATTCTGTAACACCCCAAAAAATTTTCGAACTAAGACTCGAACCGTTCTTCGTAGTGAGTGAGATTTTACCAAGGAATTTAAAATTTCTTAAGTGTTAAGGTCACTAGATGTAGCACCTTGAGTTTCAAAAAGAATTAAATTGGAAATAGCAAAATCTGAAATTTTGCAAGTTATGCTTAAGTATGAGTTTTGGGTCGACTTCAAACGACCATAATTCCTAGCTCAGGATGAATTAGGTGTGCTAGTAGATACCATAGCGAAGATCTTTAATTTATCTTTCCAACGCCATGGAGTTTGCTATGCTTCGAGGTCGGATGAGTGAGATATGACCTTTTGAAGATAGGCTATCCAGTTAAGGAAGGTTAGCCGAAAATAGAGAAGGGTATTTTGGTCTTTTCCTTACCCAATCAGATTTAATTCGATTTTAGTAATATTTTAAGGGTCTAATCCTATTAGGTTCAGTTTTATAATCCTAAAATTATCCTAGGGTTTTAGTTGAGAGTTCAAGAAGAGAAAAGAAGAGAGAAGAAGAGAGAAGAGGAGAAAAGAGGAGAGGATCAAGCGTTCGTCGAGATTCTTGCGTGTTGTAGCGGATTTTCGCTTTTGATCCCTAAGAGGTATGTAAGCTTCCATAGTGTTGGGTTCTTCCACCCACACACCAATCATGATTTATTCAGCGTAATTTCGTTCTTGAAATTTATGGATTTAAGTTCTTGATGAGTTCTTGATAAGTGTTCTTGAAGTTTATTAAGTTTTGAAGTAAGATTCTGCTTAGGTCAACTTTAGACGACCATATCTCTTAGAATATTAAGAGCTACGTGAGCTATAACCTATCTAATTAAAGGTAATTGAATCTACTTTCCAACCCCACCAGTTTCACATCAATCCAATATCTGAGTAAAAAGTTATGACTATTTTAGTAACCTATAAAGTGCTGTTACGAATTTGCCGACGGGAAAATATTGAAAACAATCGTTTTTTTCTTTTTACCTCCAAGAAAACCATCAACGAATTTCTTGACTAATTAAAAAGCTCAAAACAATCAGATTTTCATCTTCACTCATGAAAATCATAATTTTTGGCTATAGAGATTTTAAGAAACTAACTCGAGAATCTCAAGAAAGGTCTTCTTGATTGTTTACCTTCAAGCTAAGGTTTCAAGGCTTCTAATCAAGTTCTTCTTCAAGATTCTTTAAGATTCTTAAAGATTCTTCAAGAATCTTGTTCTTCTAGGTATGTAAGGCTATCATAGTGTTAGACTAGTTCGTCCTCACGCCCTACATCTACTTTCAGATCAGAAAAAGAGTAATCTAGGATACTTTCCCTAGATTTGAGTATTCTTGAGATAAGTTGATTTTGAGTTCTTGAATTCATGTTTCTTTTAAAAGTTCTATTCCTAATTATCGAATAG
>NC_064288.1:22254708-22296924 GCF_019186545.1 Solanum stenotomum
ATAATAATAATAATAATAATAATAATAATAATTCAATATGGGCAATTTGGAAATTGTATAAAAGAATTAAGGGCAAAAAGGTAATATACTTGGTCAACATAAAAGTGCTTTTAAGTTAAAAAAAAAAAAGCTCCCCCCCCTAGCTTTTAGCTTTTGGCTTAAAATAAGTCATTTTTGACTTAAAATAAGTCATTTTGATAATTGCCAAACACTCTAATAAGCCAAAAACTGGCTTTTAAGCCAGTTTGACCAGCTTAAAAGCCCATCCAAACAGGCTCTAAAGTTGTCTTTTTATGGCGAGTTGTATATATTTTATTATACAGAGTTTTCTTTGGATTTAAAGTTTGTATTTAAGTTTTATGAACTTTTATTTCAGTTTTTAAGCTTTGTATGCTTGAATCAGTTTTGCCGCTTGTAGTCAGCCAGGATGAGGGTTCGCTTGGGAACCAGCAATGGTCTTCGAGTACCGGCCACGTCCAGGGTGTAGGCTCGGGTCGTGACAGATTCTACGGTTGACCAGGACGATCAACCGAAAGACCTATGGATCGGTGGTCTAAACCATAGACCTTTCCGACAGTTTTTAATTAAGGGTGTTTTTATCTTTCCCTCTCCAACTAACACCTAAAATGCATCATTTTGGCCATATAACTACCCCTATAACTGTTTTTATTCCTAAGACTAAGCCTAAATTCCCTCATTCACTCAATTTTCCCAAAACCCTCAAGTCTTCTTCACTGAAATTCACTATAAGAGATCAAAGGTGAAGAGCTAGGGTTTCAAGTGTCAAGGTCTAATGCTCCTTGTATTCTTAGGAATTGTACTATCAAGGTATGTGGTAATTCACCAATGGATTCCTTCCATCCATTTGGTCCCAAAAGAATCTTAATCCAATTCAATTTCACCCTATTCTCTTAGGGTTTTTATGTGATTCTCCATGGGTTCAATTCACTGTGATTCAATTACTTATATTCAGTCTTATTATGTATGATTTGACTCAATTATATGGTTTTCAATTGATTTCATATGGACACATGCCTAGGCCTATTTTATTAACATGAATTATGCTTATGAACTTATAACTTATGATTATGAAAGCTATGCATATTTTATGAAAATGATGATCTATGAACTATGGATGCTTTAAGATAAGTATCAAGGAATTGTGAAAGGTTTTCTCAAATATGAATGAAATTATGATTTAGATGCTTAGAAAGGTAAGTGTCTATTATGAATAAGTTTATGAACATAATTTGAATGAGATACACTAATATAAGCTTATGATTGGATTGGTAATCTTAATTGTGCCTTTTCAAGTATTTTGTTATGATTAAAATTATGTCTTTTCTGAGAGAAAATTGAGATGGAGGTTATCCTATTAGTAGAGTTCCAGTCTCTACAAGCAATGTCCTTGTCACTTAACTATGTGCCCTCATAGAATTGTCTTAAATGACCTTATCTAGTGGATCCACTTTATCAAAGAATGAATGTGATGGAATTCTACTTTGGCAAGTAGATTCTCCTTGTAGTGTGAGGGTCATATCAAATTCCATGTTATAGCTCACATGGTCTTATTGTCGATTAACAATAAATATTCCACAAATAAACTATGTTTCTTCAAAGGTTATATGAAATCTTCTCAAATGCTCTAAAGTATGAATTAACCTCGTATATGATTTATGATTTCTTTATAAAGGCTTTTATCACATTTTACTTGGTCTTGCATATCATGTTAAATTCATTATGTTATCATGATCTACGTTTTTATGCATTTTCGCATACTTAGTACATTCACTGTACTAATGCATATCTGTGACTATATTATCTCATAATATAGGCTGTGACGCTCCTTCTCTCGCTCATGGTTATCTTGGATTGCTTTGCTAGTACATTGGATTGGTGAGTCACCCATCAGAGGACAAGACCATTGATATTTTATTTCTTTTATTGTCTTTTTATTTCAGACTTGTACATAGAATCACTCGTATGATGTTAGAACAGTGTATGTCAGACTTAGTAGCATTCCACACTTATCATTAGATTTCTTTTATAATATGATATTTATGTTGCCTATATCTCTTGTTATATTTCATTTACATCATGCTTATGGCAAGTGGATTGTTTAGATTTTCTCAGGATCCTATTCGCCATGTCACATGTATGATGTACATTGTGTCGTGGATGTACTAGGGTTCCCCACATATGGCAAGTGGATGTACTCGGGTATATGTGTTCCCCACAAGCTCTTAACGCAGTAATCCTAATAATAGGAATCATATCCTAGTGTTTGACATGCAAGGTTGATAAGTTAGGTATCCCTAAGTGATTGGTCCTCGAAGTAGGGAATTTCACCATGAAACTTGGTCCGTCTACAGGTGTATGCTTTACTAACCCTTACATTTACCCAAGATTAGTCATCATATCAATTTAGTTTAGTTTTCACCCTCACTTCAATTGAAATCAGACTATTAGATAGCATCCACCAAATCTTTGTTGATTAATCATTTTCTCATTCATTAACCCCTTGGTAAGGCAAGTAGGAACAAGACGATTTCTAACATTTGCAACCGTTTAAAAGAATTCTAAATGAAAGGATTAACAATACATGGATAAACACTATTCAAGAATTACATAATTATTATTCATACATTGTTAATTGCTCATGGTTCCCACAACCATAGTTTTGGATTTAGCTACTCATGCTTGAGAGTTCACAATTCATAATTAGGTTAAAAGAATTCATGAACATACAGTTAGAATAGATGAAACCCAAAATCTTGTATTGAAATTCAAAGTGAAAATTGTATAAACCAACTTTCTAAATTAAATTGCTAAGAGTTTGCAAAATAATTCCAAAAGATCAAAAACTAAAACCTTACAATAATGTCTAACCAAAATAAGAAGAAGAAAAGAACGCTAAAAAGTTTCTCTTATCAATGATCTCACCTCCAAAATAATTATTTCTATGAACTATTTGTAGATATAGAAAACCCTAAATAAAATAGTTGAGTCCAAATTAAATTAGTAATCCAAAACAAAAATGAATTGGATTCCTTTTTTCCTTGCGTGAAGCTGCCCAAACCGCTTTCAATTTGCTTATTGCCACGTCCCAACAAGGTAAGTCCTTTGCCTTCTTATAATTCATGCGTACATTATTATATATATAATATTCACTTTAATCTAGTAAGTTGTCTGCTTGATTTCCTTCTTCAATCTTCCATCTTTAATTATTTTTAACTCCCAACTTTTTCATTTTTCCACCAGTTTAATCCTACAAATAAAATATACTATTTAGCACAATCTTTAAAATCCATGGTAAAAAAGAAAAAATATAAATAATAAATGTGAGGCAAATAATAATTAAATATATAAATTTTGGCCTCACATCAGAAGTTGGATTGAATTTTATGATAAGTATGAATATTTAAGAATACATACTTGAAGACGAGTTCATTAAACATACTTAAAGCCGGCACTAAAATCTAACTACCTTTATGAAAACCTATACTATGATGAGTTTCTAGGATAAGCCTCCAGCTAAATCTAACTATTTGAACACTAAAAATAAATACTAAATGAGAAACAAAAAGTTCATCCCCAAAAGATGAAACTCATGAACTCTGCTTGTGTTGATAGGAGATCATACTAACTATGAGTTAGATGTTAAATGCCTGAAACTATATAGCGCAAAGATATATGGTAAAAACTTTGACTATACTAAGTATTTATGGTATGCTTGATAAAACTAATGACTGAACCTGTTGAGTCTGAAATACTGAACTAAAATACTATGATGTAATACAATGACCAAGTAGTCAAATGTGTAACTGATAAAAAGATAAAGCGAAATAACTGACTACAAGGCCATGCAATAACTGGGACTAAATTAGAGGAGCTACTAACCAACATATAACCAGATGAGCTAACACAGAGTTGATGTATAATCCCCATCAAAAGGGTCCAACATACTTTGCCAGAGTATAAAAGCTGATTTAAGCTAATGTGGTACCACAAAGCTAATGTCCATAAAGGAGTAAGGTGCCTGTTCTAGCGGGTGACCCTTACATACTTATGGTGGAACAATGTTTTGGGACTTAAGGATCTTATTCCTCAACAAACGGGTGAGTCTTCATCAGTATGTCCACTCAATGATAAGTAACACTCCCAACGAAAACGCGTAAATAAACTGCATATTTATAGTCTTATAATATTGAAAGATGTGATAAATATACAATTATTGAGTAGCTCATGTAGAACACTGATAATCTAATAATAGCATAATGACACTTTATCTGAACGTATCTTTAATCGTGAATTTTTTTTAATATGGGCATCCAAGTGAAATAGCATTGTTCTGAGAAATAAAAAAATCAACATTCTGATGGTTAATGAAAATATTGTTTAGAAACATATAATTATAGTTTGAAAACACATAAATAAACTATTCATGAAGAATGATGTGAAAAATAATGAAAAATCATACTTTACAAAAGAACTCTAATTGTGTAGAAACCATTAACTGAGAAACTTGGTTTTTTTAGGACTCAATGGGTGTAAGGATATCCATTGATGAAATTTCACATACTTGGATTGAAAACCCTATCTTGAATTCTTGAACAAAAGAATGGAGATGAGAAACCCTAGTTCTTGCCTGAAAAGAGTTTGATCGCACAAGCTGATAGATTCTAAGTGGTTAGCATATGGGAGAGCTTTTACTTGGGATAGGCTAAATTGACATAGTATAGGGATTAAAAGGGTGGGAAAAAACCAAAACAACCTTGAGATAAAACTTACTTCGGTAGGTTCTATGAGCCCATCTACGGTCTGTGGTTCCATCTAATGATCGTAGATAACTCTCATGTAAATCAAAGTAAATACTGCGCTTATAAAGTTTGATCTACGAGAATGATCTATGGTCTGTATATCATTATATCAGCCATAAACAAAGTTCACACGAATCAGACTAAAGTTTTAAGTTTTAGGAATTAGATCTACGGATCCATCTATGACCCATAAAAGTTTATATGATCCATAAGCTAAGCCTGTAAATTTCAATAAATATTTCGTATATATAAACATTGATCTACGGATTGCATCTAAGGTCCTTAGGTTCTTTTACGGCTCGTTAAAGCTTCCTGTAAATCCAAAACTTTCTGCACACTTAGATTTTACCTTCTCATTATATGTTCTGAACTTAGGACTATTGGGGTATTATAGTATCTCCCTCTTGAAAATATTCATCATTAAATGGAGTCTAAAAAATATGCAAAAAGTGGGCAAAGGATTGCAATCCCAACACTAAAAGGTAAATACTGAAAACTGATGGAGTGTCTAACTCTGAACTAAAACATAGAAGCTACACTTACTTCATGATCATTCATACATACTAAGAAATGCAAATAAGTGAAAGAGATGAATTTGGGTTTAGTAATATGGAGGAAATATTACCTCACGCTAAACCAAAATCAGAACCAAAAAAGAGGGGGGGAACGTGGCCATTATTGTTGCTTCTGCTTCCTAAGTAGCTACCTCAACTAATTCATTCCTCCAAAGGACTATTACTGAAGCGACTATGCTATTCCTCAACTTATGAAATTGATGGTAAATAATATTAACTAGGTCATCTTCCTAAGACATAGTGCCCTTTACAACAACACTCTTTGAAGGAACTTCTTCAATAAGGACATATGAACTTGATAGAGCATGATTTCGAGGTAATTTTCCATGGTGAAGGACGACATTAGCTCTATTAATGGTCTAAATTGTTTCTGTCTTGCATAAGTTGTTTTTTCATGTTTCCAAGCTTGAATGGTGTCCTTATTTGGGGCACAAGTTCAGTAAGCTAGTTAGGACCCATTGATAGAGTAAATTTTGAGATTCCAGATAAGGGTTCCACAATTTTGTTTTGACTCGATTTTTTTATCATCTCTAATAGTTGCAATTTTTGGGTATAAACATATGTTATGATGGTGTTATTTTGTTTTTTTATAGTTTGATAATGATCGAAGGCCATTTGGAAGGGAAAAACTCAGGAATTGTGATTTTCAAGCGCACACAATTCGCATTGAGGTAGGCTACAACTTCCCGGTCTTTAAATTGAGATTTTGAATGTAAATTCATGTCAATTTGCAGGATTTTGGGTGGGTTTCATAGTTGAACAATGCTTAATGAAACGACCCCAAAAAAAAAATGCCTGAAAATGTGCTTCGGAAACACCTATAATTGTAATTTCCATATATCGCAAAATCCGTGCATGATTTTAGAAATTCGACTTCATATTCTTATTCAGGGGGTCAAATTGAGTGGGAAATGGGTCTAACCCGAATTTTAGCGCAATCGTATCAAAATTTGAAAATCGCAAAAAATGCGATTTGGAGGGTCAACTTTAAAGGGGCATATCTCTTAGCACACAAGGAACTGGAAGGGCCACCACCTATTAAATTAAAGCCCTTTGAGTTATCTTTCCAACGTACTTGGTTTCACCTCATTCCGAGTTAGGATGAGGGAGTTATGACCATTTTCGTAAAACCTGTCTCGGCAGAATTGCAAATTCCAGTAAGCTTTTTTTTTTAGCGGGTTGGGGACATTTTTTTTAAATGTCCCATACTTAGTCATATTTTTTTTACTTCAAAACACTCTCTAAGCCCTCTCCAAAATTCCACCAAGATCTTCAACCAAATTCAAACATCTCAAGCTCTAATTCCGGATTCAAGACTCAATCTCAAGCTTCAATTCTCCATTCCAATCTTCATCAAGGATTTTCCAAAGTTGAGGTATGTGGGTTTGATTGTGGAAACCTTCCTTTCCACAAGTCCAACCATTTATGCTCTATTTTTGCTTCAAGTTTATGGGTCCTTATGGTTATTTATGAACTCTTGAAGTAAGGAATTACTACTACACACCCCATTATGGTCTATTTTGCATATTATCATGAAATGGAATTATTATGTGATGTTTATGGTTTTCATGCTTCCATGATCAAATTATGAAGGTTGATTTATATATATGTATGTTGTTGGTGGGCTGATTTATATGGATTTTGAAATTGGTTGGTCTTAGTACTCTTGAAATGCATGATTTTATTTACATGAACAATAAAATGCCCACTTATAGAATTCTTAGGAAATGGAAGGTCCAATGTATGTCCTATGAGTCAGATGATCATATAATCATTGAAATGATGATGAAATGGATACATGTATATGATTTTCTCTATATAAGTGTTGTGAGTCGACCAAGCCTAGCTCGGGGGGTTGTAGGCCCGGGTAACCGTATCGAGGGGTTGGTACTTGGTTGCCTAGTACGGGGGGTAGTAGGCCCGTATAACCACATCGAGGGGTTTGTACCTTGGTCCCTAGCTCGGGGGGTGGTAGGCCCGGGTAACCACATTGAGGGGTTTGTACCTCTTTCGCCTCTCCAAGGGGGTGGTAGGCCTTGAAAATACTATATTGATGGTCACTCGCCACACATGTACTACGTCCCACTAAATATGATTTTTATGTAAGCATCATTAGACATATCATTTCATTAATATGCTATCTATCGGGTATGATTATGCATTTTTCCTATGATGTCCATCTATTGTAGCATTGCATTGCATCCCATATACTTAGTACATTCAAACATACTAATGCATACTCTATGCCTACATGATGTCACCATGTAGGGACCGGAGCACCGCTTGAGCATCCTCTTCCGCGTGGCTAATACGATTTTCTATCGAGGTTATTGGTGAGTCCTCCATTCCGGGGACGTTGCTTATGATCTTTTGCTATGTATAAGACTTTTCCTTTTTAGTTATGTTTTGACTATGAGGGTGAGCCCGGTAGTTTGTCTTGGCCCCCGCTAAGTACCCATGTTTAGAGGTGGTGTTGGACAAGTTGTGTATTGTGCTTGAGCTTGACTCATCTATTGTATTTATGTATCATTCCTTTTTTTTTCCTCTTGCTCCCTTAGTCCCGATTTCCCCCTTGATTATGCTTATCGCTTATGGTCATTTTAATTGCTTCCGCGACCAAAGATGTGTAATGATACGCTATGAGGCTTGTTTGGGGTTCCTTCGGGTTCCCCATTCGCCGGTCACGTCTAGGCCCTAGGCTTGGGTCGTGACACTTAATTTTTTTTAAAATCATGCCTTAAGTATATTTTGGGGTATTCTTAGTAATTCTAGCATGCTTAATCGTGTTCTGTGATTGTCTTGCCTTGTAGACTTAGTATTATTGTTTCTAATGTTGTTGTGGTAGATTGTTATTGACTTTACCCTAGGTTTCGCCTAGTGGTTTCTATAGAATTGTGATTTGGAACAGATAGGCCTTAAAATACTCTGACTCACTTTGTACGACTTAGCTCTCTTAGACTTATATAACATACATGGGCCTGATAGTGAGATCCTTAGTTAGGTGACAATTCAGCTCTTATGACCTTTCACCTATAATTTACCTTTGTGATTTACTCGGGCATGTTCAAGGGTGTTTTCAAGCTTTATTTTGTTGTTTAGGGTTCATTTAACGTTATCAAAGACACATCATCCAATTTTAAGTGTCAATGATTGCTAGTCAGTATAAACCCCAACTAAATGAGTTGGGATCGAATCCCATAGGGAGCGGTATGTGTTTCAAATTTGATTGGGAAGTATGAACATGTTCAAATCAGTCATAGGAATAAAAGTTATCGAATAAAGACATGATTGAAATTAAAGGGTGACACAAATGTCAAATGAGGGGTTTTGGTTTTAATTATCAACTACAAACAATCACAAACAATAAAACCTAACAATAATGAGACGGGTTCTTGCAATATAGAAAAATGGGTAATTGCAACAATTAGAAAATAGCTAGATATTAGTAAGTAAGCTAGGCAATAAAGGAGGTAAACTTTCTCTCGAACAATCTACCTTGAATCAAGTTGATTTCTCTCGAACATCAACAAGAATGCAAAATAAGAACAACCCACACCTTAGTCCATTCAATCTCTCGAGCTGAATTGTGGGATTGGGTTTAGGATTCACTCTCTCGAGCCGCCCTTTGGTCACTCGCATCGCCCTTTTGCCTTCGCATTTAACATCCTCCAGGTCTGTAACTTTAGGCGATCTATCTTGGCTTCGCGGAATTACTCGGCGATCTGCCGACTGCTCCTTTCCATCGCCAAATTGGCTCTTTCCTTCAGGGCTTGGCACACTGGAACTTTAGGCGGTCAAATAGCCATTTGACGATTTGCCAAGTGAACTTGGCAATCACCAGGCTGTCTTTCTTCATCCTTTCATCCTGTTTTGTTATGTTTTGCTTGTTATTGTCCTTGCTTTGTTCCTCAATCCATAAACCTGAATATCAAGGGTTTTACATCAATTATTGGTACAAAATAAGCATTTGAGGACACTAAATCTATATAAACAAAGCCCTAAATGAGTCCAAATCTCGGACTCATCAACACCCCAAATTAAACTTTTGTTTGTCCTCAACTGAAACTCAAGTTCAGCAGTTCAGAAAGGATATCTGAAATAGTGCTACAAAAGATTCAAGTATGAATGCACATAACAAGACTTAACTTAATTATGCAAGGATCAATTGGGCACTCAAAGATTAAAGTTGTGACTCACCATTATCAAATATTCTCAAGTGCACAATACTTGCATCAAATGCAAGTTCAAGCTTAACAAAGGTACTCAAATGCCCTCACAACAAAGATAATTCCATATTAACACTTAATTGTTCAACAATTTATAGTTCCGGAATCACATACAACTCTCACACTCACAAAGATTAACACATGCATGACTTCACCCATAGGTTTTCCCTTAGTTTCCGATCAACATTCACTTCAGCTCACTCAAGATCAAAAAGGTCTTTTCAAGGCTTGTAACGGGGCTGAGTGTAAAGGTATGGTAACTTAGGCTCAGTGGCTTCTATCCTCATGAAATGTGGTATGAACATCATTTTCCTTCCTTTTATTTAGCAATTTTACTCATTCTCAAAATTCTCCCCATTATTCAACTTCCAATGGAATACTGGACACCCTATTTCTTTTGCAACTCTCTCAACTTTATTTCGCAACTTTTTCTTTCTTTTTTCTTTTGCTTTCTTCTTTTGTTTCACTGTTTTTTTTGTATGGAGGGTTCCATCTTTTTCATATCCATGGATCAAGGGGGACTTCTTCACACTACTTGATTTACCTCCTCTTTTCACCACACCCCCAACTTAGGCTTTTGGTCTAAGTTGGATACTCAAACAAACCACACTTCATGAGAATTATGGGTGAATGGATAAAGAGGGGTCACATTTGCTCATGTTTCATCCAAGAAAAGGATAAGGCTCAAAGCCCTTCAAGCAAAGTTCACACATCTTACAAGGTCGGTGATATACCATGAGTTTACGGTATTTTTAATACATTTCACTTAAGACTTGTGTGTGTCTAGGGCCATTTTGTATTAGAATTAATGTTTATGGTGTCATATTTGCAGGAAATAGGCTTGGATGAGGTTTAGAGAGATGACAACTAAATTGTTGTAGAAGGAGCCACCCACGGAGGTGACCTACGAACCGTAGGTCCAGTCACGGTCCGTCATGGGTAGGCGTGGAATGATCATCAGGGAAGTCTGACCAAGTGTGGAACCATGGAGGTGGACTATTATTTGTCATTCCATTGACGGACCGTTCTGCACATCCGTGGTTCCCATCAGAAGCCCAACTTCTGGGACTTGTGATCTATGAAGGGGACCCACGGGTCGTAGATCCATTCATGAATCGTAGGTACCCACCATATGTACTATAACTTCTGTCAACATTTTTTCTAGTTTTTATTTTGTTTCGTTCCTTGTTATAAAAAATTTTCGAGTTAGTTTTTAGTTGGTTTTGGTACTAACTAAGTCTCCACAAGTACCATGGCTCCCAAGAAAGCTCTGACGTACATCGCGAAGGGAAAGTCAAAATCTGTGGCACCAACCTTTCGGCTGATTGATAAAGATACTGATGCGGAGTCTGACCCTGCCTATGTCCAACCTACTACTAGGAGATCCCCCACGACACCCCACACTTCAAGGAATCAAACCCGACAGGTGATTTTCGACGTGGTCACTGCCCCCAGTCTAATGAGGGGGATACACTGATCGTTTCACCGACTGGATCTGAGTCCGCTTCTGCTTCTGGCTCTGGCTCCGGTTCCGCTTCCGACTCAAGTTCTGATGGCGCCAATGCCTCTTCTTCGAGGCTACTAGTGCGGGGGACATTTCAATGCCACCAAACACCAATTTTGTTCCAGTTATTAAGGAGCCAAACCGATGGTGTGTGAGTGGCCAATGGCATATACACAGAGATGCTTGCATGCTAACAAAGAAGGAGAGGATGGCTCACTTGGTCACCGAGGAGCGCCGGGTACTCACAGGTAACATTCATACCATGCCCGACATCCATGAGCTCTTCCAGATACATAGGTGCGAGTGGATGGCCCGTAGACTAGGGTCCTTGTTAGGAAGTTCTATGCTTCCTATGAAGCCATCCTCTAAGGTTTCATTGACAGACGGGCCAAGCCCGCTGCCCAGGCTCCACTAAAGGCTACACTAGTGCGTGGGTTTTCAGTTCATATATTTTAGACTACTATGCAGAGGTTCCTCTACGGTTTGGGCCACAATCCAGCAATCAACGTGACTGAGTTTGATTATCGGTAGGACATCATTAGGAGCGGGGCATTTCAAAGGAATGCCAAACAGATGAAGTCCCTTTTGTACTGGTTTGCCCGTCACCTTTCTACAGACGGAGAGCCCGTCGAGTGGGTCAGCACCACGAGTTTAGGTATCAAGAAGGCCACCCTGAATTTTATGCCAAATTCTTCTGGTGTTAGTGGGGAATCGGGTGTCTCCTACTCTAGCAAACAATGTTCTCACATGGGACCGCGTGGTTATGGTTGCAGCCTTGGTTGTAGGGTTGGAGATAGACTTTGCCCGTATGCTGATTGCGGAGATACATGAGAGGGACTTCAAGGCGACCACCATCTTACCCTTCCCATATTTCATTTTCCAGTTGTGCAAAGATAGTGGTGTACCGGTTTGGAACTTTGACAAATTGTTGCAGGCAAACAAGACTCTGGATATAGGCCTTATTCGGGATGAGGCCAATGTAGCGGCACCACACAAAGAGTCGTAGGTTGAGGTGCCATCATTAGGAGCGAACTTGATAGAAGATGTGGAATAGATGCAGGGTGAGGAGCCTTCCCCTCTAACCACTACAGGATACCCCGACTTCCCATTGTCCGGCCGCCAGTCAGGCCCTAGCTCCTCTAGAGCCACCCCCTCCTCAAGTTCTATTGTCGTGCCCTTAGCTCATGTCCAGAAGTTGGAGGCTTTGATTGCTACCCTGCTTGAGCAAGTGAGGTTGTAGATGCAACACACAATCGCATAGTTCAAGGCTAGTATGGAGTAGCGAATGGAGCACAAGATGGATCAGAAGTTCCAGGCCATTCATAAGTGCCTGGATGCTTTTGATTTGGGAGTCCTTGAGCAACCAGCCCCCACCACTGATGTTTCTTCTTTCTAGACAGAGTTAGCTAGTGTTCGGGCTAGTCTTGACATCCTCCTACCTCAACCAGAGACTGAGCATGAGTTGATCCCCACAACACCGGTTGATAATATGGTGTTGGATGCTCTACTAGGAGATAAGATGCCTCAGCGTACTTCTTCATGTTATGCAGGGAAGAACCCTTGCTTCAGTCGAGTTTTTGATGATACTGAGGCTGGGAGAGTTAGCAAGAGGGAGCGTCAAGAGATTGAGGCAGCTCGGAGGTCATCTATCATTGATAAAGTTGCGGCAATAGAGGATTAGTGAGATTGGTGTTGGTGCCTCTATCAGTGTGAACACTACTGATGGTGTGACGAGGGTTGATGTTAGCACTATTGATGGTGTTGAGGCAGTTGATCCAGACAATACTGAGGATGACCTGATTGTTCATCCAGCCGGCTCCTAGAAACCGAACCCACCTACTTTTTGAGAGGTCTTCGGCGCTATGCGCTATAGTTTTGCTTCACCCGATCATGTATTCTTTATATTTTGTGCATTGGGGACAATAGCACTCTATTTTGTTGGGGGTGGGGTAAATGGGTTATGATTGATAGGGTGAAGTCTGAGTAACCCAACCCATAATCCTCTCTTGAGGTTTTCTTGCTCGTGTTGTTTTTTTCCCAAGAGACTATTTTAATTTCTATTAAACTAGCATGTTTAGGAATATATGTGTAGGAGTAAGTAGAAAAATGAAAGCATGATGGCATGAAAAACATGAGAAAAATGATCCATGTCCAAAATAATTAAATTCTGCTAGATTTATAGCCTTGACGAGTTGAATGTGTTGGATCTCAATGTGACATGATAGGAACCAATTTGAAATCATGACTTAAGCTAAAACTTGAACTAGGTAATCTGATAATGAAATAATGTGCCAAGAGTGTGCCAGAAAATTTGAATGCTCAGATAGTTGTGTCAATCTAGAACCTGCTCTGTTGGTCCTGCTAGGATAATCTAGGCTAGAAGTTGGGAAGTGATCATAGGCCATTGTTCAAATTAGTCCACTTAAGCCTAAAATGATCTAACCAAATGGAAGCATTATCCCCTTTTGATCCAAACATTTGTGCCTTAAATACACCATTTCTTTTGATTCACCTAACTCACCTTCCCTTGAAATACTGTCTTGGCCCCGATCCCTCCTTGGACATGTACACCTTGAATTAGGCCAAAAGCCTAATTGAGGGTGGATAAGCCAAAAAGTTACCTTGATCTTGGCCCTGGTCCGACATCGGACATTGTTCACCTCAACTAATGCAAAATCCATACGTTGAGGGTGGCTATGAAAGAGTAACCCGAAATAAAAAAGGTATGAAAAGAGTTATGTGTTGAAAAGAGAAAAGAGAAAGAAAGAGGATGTGACTTTGTGCAAAAGAAGCAAAAAATATGATGAATAAAAGTGTTGAAAGAACGAAAAATAAAGTCAAAAGTCACCTCCATGTTGAAAAGAGTTAAGGGAAAGAAAGTGAAATGTGGATGCCAAAAATAGGTCAAGGAAGTGGTAAAAAGCCAATGGAATGTCAAAGAGGGCGGAAAGTCACTAAAAAGTACCCAAATGTAACATACCTAACCCTGAGCTTACGTTACAAGCTAATAAAGTCCTATAGTGATCCTAGCAACTAGTTTGGAGAGTCTAAGAAGTGAAAATAAGGGCAAACCTATGGTATTGATTACTAACTCTACTTGAATACACTTATGAGCGTGAGTGTTGAATGAATCCTAAAACTCTAAAATTCATATCTTCTGTGTGAAAAGTATTTTGTTTGTAGTAAGGGCACTAGTTACATTGTTGGAAAGTTGGTACCTTGGTGATTGTTAAAAGTCTATGTTGTGGTGTCTGTAAGTCGATCCGTATAATATCTTGATCCGCATGAGTTAGCTTGTTGAGTCTAAGAGAAAAGATTTTCACTAGTAAAGGGAGTTGGGATAGAAAGCCATGTGACTGCTTGAATTTGAATGTATGCTTCTACACAAGTGTCGTTTAGAGTCATAGTGTGTCGCTTGAGGACAAACAACGAATTTAATTTGAGGGTGTTGATATACTGTGAGTTTACGGTATTTTTAATACAATTCACTTAAAAGTTGTCTGTGTCTAGGGCCATTTTGCATTAGAATTAGTGTTTATTGTGTCATACTTGCAGGAAATAGGCTTGGACTAGGTCAAGAGAGATGAAGCAAGAAGTCCAGGGGGACTTCACATTACCCGTACTGGTAACTCAGTTGCACGAGTTAACCACCAAAATAACAGAGGTGGAAAACCACTGCAAGAGTCAAGGGAGGTACATACCTCCTCACGAGAGGAAGCAATCTAGATGTAGGGAGAATAATCGTGTTGAGAACACACTCCAAATCATTCTCCAAAAGATTACCGAACAAGATCAAATGTTGGAAGAAATGAAGGAGAGTATTCAAGTATTGAATCAAATGGTTGGCACTCATTCTAGATTGATCCAGCTGATCAGGACACTCCTTAATTATGTGGTGCCTCATTTTCACTCAAACGACCTATTAGGGTTACCTAGTAACACTAGGGCCAACCCAACCAATGGGGAGTGAGTAAGGACTCGTGTCGAGCCACGACGTTAAATAAGACACTTCTTGGGAGGCAACCCAAGGTTTTAAATGCTTAAATTTACATTTACAAATAATGGTGTGTTAGTGGTGCCGGTTAGAATGACGAAAGTGGTGAAAAATACAGATTGGCAAGAAAATGGTCAGTCGGTGGACCGCTGGCCAGGTTGGCGATTTCGACTTAGACCGCCATCTTGATCCCAAGAAATTGACAAGTCTGTAACAATCGGCGGGACAAGGAACCACTTGGCGATTCGCCTAGTGGATTGCCAATCGCAACTAACGTCGCCGATCTAGTGCGAAATGGATGGTTTATAATGGCCAAATGTCCAAAAAATTGAAATACTTCACTTTCACTCGCTCACAAATCTTCACAAATTAACACCAAGGTAGTATTTTTAATATTCTTATATCCTACCACTATTTTGCTTGGGACTTGTGCTCAGAATTGGAATACTTTGCCGCCTAGCTTTTCAAATCCAATTTAATTGACATAGAAGGTTGGTTTCCTCTTTCCATACTTACATTTGAAAGTTGTGTTCTCATTTGCAATAATTGTCTCTTAGTGATGTGTGATTGGCCTCTCTAATAGGATTAGAATTATTACATGCTAATTTTTATTCGAAAAACTTGCATGTGTTCACTGATTGTTGAATGCTCGTAATCTATATGCTTTTTAACGAGTTGGGTCCTGATCACATGTTTTAATTGATTGGGTGAAGTCTGAGTAGCATATGTCTTTGCGAAATGTTAAAATTTTGCTCAATGATAGAGAAGGTGACACCACTCTTAAGAGTAATATCATCAAATGGCCAAATGCGGCAAATCCGGGAGAAATCTGAGTATTCCTGGGTGATGGGTAGTATGGGTATTGTTTGAATTTTATTATTGCATGCTTTGATTTTTCTTTCAGGGTTTGCAGGATTAAATTCGAGAAGATGGATTGAAAATGGGCATGTTGGACCATTTGGCGAGCTGGGTCGAGCTCGTCGACTTGTTCGACGGTTCGCCCAATGTCTCCATCTCACCCTTAATATCAGGTCAAGTTGGATGAGACTGTAACTTTTGGCTAGAAGACACGGGTCGCCGAACGCACTCGACGACTCACTGAAAGTACTCTTGATCGGCCTCTGTATGCTACCCCTTAGACCCTTATGCACTGTAACTTTCGGCGGACAAACTCTTGCTCGCCGATCGAAGTTGGCGATTTGCAGAAAGGAATTTCTTATCGCCGACTTGCCGTAATTGTTTTTCCAACCCATCGGATAGCCCGATTTAGTTCGACGAATTGATCAGAGAGTCTATCTGCAGAGAGAGTCACTGTGCCTGACTTTAAATTGTTTTCTTATCCTTTCTTGATCTTTTGCAGATATGGTACACACTAACTTAACTAAGAAACCTCAGAAAAAGGCTAAAGGCATTACAATCAATGAAGGAGGATCAAACCATCCAAAGAGAAAAAAGGATAAACTCCAACCGGGAGATAAAGGCAAATGAAAAAAGCACATAGCTAGGAAGGGTAAAAATGTTGAATCTGCATTTCCTGAGCTGTAGGATGAGCAACCTTTGGTGAATCGAAGGGATGAACTTAGGGCTAGAGCTCAGCCTACATCGATCGGAACCCTTTCAACTGCCACTCCCCCGACAATTGAATCAGTGCCAACTATAGCACCACCTCCAGAGGCACCTGAACTCCCTGTAGCTCCACCTCCACCCAAATTATTGAACAGATTAAAAGGTGATGGCTTACAAACCATTCTAGAAAACTATATATGGAGGGTTTAGAAGGCAAGCATGCTGAGGTACTTGACACACTCAGATATCATGAGTTGGAGCAGTTCACTAGGCCACAGGGTCCTTACATTCCTTCTTTGGTCCGAGAATTCTACTAAGCCTATGGAGAGTTGGTCCCAAAGAATAAGAAGAAGGCTAGTGAGTTTTGACAGATGAAGTCGGTAATAGTTAGAGGCAAGGAGGTAGAGTGTCACAACGATCATATTAATATTGTATTGAGTCGACCGTTGCACTCGGTACTGACTTACCAGGGTTTGCCTATTGTACCATCCCTGGATGACTTAAAGGGTTGGTTAGCTCCGATGATCTCTAACACCACCCCGAAGTGGATGAAGGCAGGAGCTCCGATTCAGAAAAGGGATATGAACATTGCCTCCCAATACTGGTTTGGTTTGATCAGTAGCATTATCATGCCATCATAGAACGAGTCTATTCCGTATCATCCTAAGGCGGCTTGCCTTGGTTCTATCATGGCTAGGAGCCGGATCGACTTAGGACTGCTAGTTTCACAGGATATGGCTATGATAGCCAAACAGACACAAACGTCTCTGCCTTTTCCTTTTCTGATCATTGAGTTATGACGGCGCGTTGGAGTACCTTAGGATCCTACTAACGATATATAGGTCACCCTGTCTTCCTCCATCGATATCCGGCGTATAGAGGCTGAGTTCAAATGAGAGGAGGCTGATAGGAAGAGAGCAGCTCCAGCAGATACTTCTCCAGAGGTCGATGTTGACTCATTAACAAGAGAAGTATCTTCGTGTACTCCAGCCTCATAATCTTCGAGTATACCCACCCCTTCTACTCCTTCACAGACTCCAGGTGCCTCCTTTTCCTCTCAGCCTACCAGGGCACTCATGCCATGATCCGAAATATGGGGCAGCTAGCCTATTCAACGGATGTGAGGGTGACGTGATTGGAGAGATCCATCCCAGGGATGATTGACAGTGCCATCTTGACCGAATTGACCCCTCTTAGGACCACGATTGATGATTTGACTGCCAGAGTCACTGCCTGTGAGAGCAGACGGGGGAGACACCTGAGGTTTCAACATTAAAATCCAAAATAGCAGGGTTGAAAAAGGATGTAGCATATTTGAAGGCTACCGACTTCACTATACTGATGTAGAGAACAGATGACGAGGATGCTCCTAGACCTCAGGGATTCCTCCGGCTAGTACCAGAAATGTCTAGAGGGATGATGCAGGGCATGTAGAGTCAGATGCAGAGACAGATGAGGAGTTGATATCAGTGAACACTGAGAAGAAACAGGAGAGCAAATATGAGGGCATATTTAGAGACTTGCCAGATATTATAAGAGCGGTTGTGCAGCCGATGATCCGGACATCATCGACTGAGATGTCCACAACAGATCCCAGTGGATCTGGCATTGCTATTCCGTCTGAGGCTACTCCGGGCACTGATGCCCATGCACAAACCACTACAATAGCTACTTAGATTTCGACAGGGAGAGAGATTGCATAGACATGACCTTTCTTTATCTCCCTCTCTGTCTTATTATACTTTTACTTTTGAACACTTTTATTTACTTTTGAGGACAAATACTTTTTATTTGTGGTGGGGTGACGCCCACACCTTTTGTGTTGACAGATTTGTGTTTTGTTTATATTTGAGTTGTTCTATTTTTAAAAAAAAATTACACTGCTCTCGGTGGATATTTGAGTTCATGACTCCCTTTTGTTTTAAATTACAAAAATGTTTTTGACACTTCTAAAAATTTTAAAATTTTTGCCACTTCTCGTGTGTTAAAAGTGGATGTTCTTTTGCAAAATTTAAGTCTCAGTTCCGATCAATACTGATGACTTGAATAGTGCTTTGAATTGAACAAACATGAATGTGCAGCTACGACGAGGCGAAATGAAGTTGCATAGACAATATGTGAACTCTTTGCATCTTGTTGTGATTAGCCATTTATCGAATTGATTCTCTTGTAATGATCGTTGCACACTAGCAAAAGTGTGTAGTTTTGTTTGACTTAAGTGCAGATGCCTTGTGTGATTGAACCATGCATGAATAAACCTAGAATTTGCCCTGTTAGTCTAATTGATTTAGAAAGGTGTGCTCTTGAGATGATCTTAGGAAACTTTAAAGAGTGTGAGCCAAATCTGACATATACTTCTTTTGTGGCCTACTCGTGAGCGTGTGAAACTCTTTTGAACACCCCTTGAGCCTTACCTTTCTTTGGAAGAAATTTGATGAACCCTAGACCTTACTTGACCCACTACCTATAGTCCTCTTGATTTGTGGTTTAGTGAATCGCCAACTTATGCCAAAAGCCTAAGTTGGGGGTGTGGTGAAAAGGAAAAAGAGAAGTCAAGAAGTGCAAGAAAAAGTCTCTCTAACCCATGGTATTGCAAAACAAAATGGAAACCCTTCAAAAAAAAATTGTGGAATAAAAGTGCAAAAGGAATTAGGTTTCCAAACAATACATGGAGAGTGAATAAAAGGATGACTTAGAAGAACTAGAAGAAAAAGTGATAAGGGAAAGGAAAAGGATATTTTGAGAACACCACATCTCACAAGGATGAAGAAGTCACTGAGCCTAAATAATCATACCTTTGCACTCAGCCCCCTTACAAGCCTTGAATAGACCTCTTTGATCTTGAGTAAGCAGAACCGAAAGTCGATTGGAAAATAAGGGCAAACCTATGGGTGAAAACGTGCATTGTGTTCCTCTTTTTTAGTGTGAGCGTTGCATTTGATTCCTGGTCTTAAACTCATTAGCCTATGTGTGTGAATGTGAAATCCTTCTTTGTGTGAGGGCATTTAGATACTTTTGTTAAGCTTGTACTTACATTAGTAGAAAGTATTGTGAACATGAGAATCTTTGGTAATGGTGTGTCACAACTTGAATCTTTGAGTACACAATTGAATCTTCGCATAAGTAGTTCGAAGTCTTGTTGTGTACATTCATGATTGAGTCTTGTGTAGCACTGTTGGAGACACCCTTTTTGAACAGCTGAACTTGAGTTTACTTGAGGACAAGCAAAAGTTTAAGTGTTGATGAGTCCACAAATTTGACTCATTTAGGGCTATATTTTAATAGAAATTGTTTCCTCAAATACTTATTTTATCTCAATATCTAATTAAAACCCTTAAGTTTCAGGTATTTGAAGTTTGAAGGAAAGCATGGACACTACTTCGTAAAAAGGAACAAAAAAGTTGAAAAGAACAAGAAAATGAAGGCATGAGGATCGCCAAGTCCACTTGGCGAGTCGCCGAAGGGTCTCACTTCGCCTTTTGTTCTAGTGTGCTGAGTGCTGAAGGAAAGGATCAAGTCGGCAGAAAAAGGGAGCAGTCGGCGCATCACCGAGGAGTCGCCCAATGACCCAGAGAACGATGATGTCGAAGGATAGTGCAAGATGGCGATGAACTACACCAAAGGGCGAATCGCCGAGTTGATTGGCGATTCTGACTAATGTCGTCTAATGATCCGCTGCAACACATATTTTTGAAAACTATAAATACTCATTGAGCATCACAATTTTTAGTATCATATTTTTCAATAAAAGAACAATAACTATAATTTTAGTGCTTTTTATTTTAGCTCTAAGATGGAAGAGGTATTTGAAAACTTGAAGAAAAAGAGGGTTTCATCTCTAAGGATTTGGACTTGGGTCTCTTGGATTCTTCATTCTTGGCCTGTAACAAGACTTAAATCTTCATACCCATTTGAATGCAAGCTCATTTAGGTATAAATTTCTATCTCTTGATGTGTGGCTAAAAACCCCTATTCTTCGGGTGTGATTTAGCAAATATGTGTTGATATTATTGTTGGGTCTTGCTTGCTGATAGGTTAGATGCATTTTAATGGTGATTTCACCTAGTGGTTGTGGTTTAATTTAATGGGTTTGTAGTTGAAAATACAAAGCCATCCATGTGTTTTTTGCTTGCCCGAGAGGGAGGCTGCGAAACCAAGACCGCTAGACTGATGGCCTAAGGAGTGGGTCGACATAAGGTTCAACCTGAGAGGGTGAGCCCTAGTCCCATATCCTAACACTCAGCTCGAGGGAGTGAGTGGGGTAAGGCGTAGGCTGGCCTACATGCGGCAAATGGGTGTCTGAGAGGAACGCATTTGAGACGGGGTAAGTTGCCCGAGAGGGAACTTATTTCCATCTAAAGCTTAGCCTAGTCACTATTATCTTGCAAATTTTCTATCGAAAGCATATACCCAACTATTTATCTCAGCTTGTATTGCGATCACACCCCAAGAACTTTTCCCCATACTTGATTTTCTTGTTATTTTTGTTGTTTTTACGTACTAGTGACAAAAACGCCAATTGTTATTTGACACTTTTGTGACCCCTTTAATTTACAATGTTTTTAATCGTTAATGTCTTTAGCTATGACTACTTAGAACTAAATTTTATTTTTCTATTAATTCTCAAACCCTCTCCCTTGGGACTCGACCCCAACCCTTGGTTGGGTTACTATACTATTGCATGATCGTACATACTCATATTGGAAGTTCTGTCGTTGATTATGCATTTTAAACATTAAAATGGCGCCGCTTCTGGGGAGTTGTGTTATTTGAGAATTTTTAGATTAGTAGAATTTTTGTTCTTACTAACCTTATTTTTAGTTTTGTTTTTCTTTAAGTTTGTTGGTGTAGGCAGGTTCCTTGGGCATGGCTGAGGGAAATAGTGGAAGCTCGGCTGAGATAAAGCAAAAAGTCCAGGGGGACTTCACATTACCCACACTGGTAACTCAGCTGCACGAGTTAACCACCAAAATAACAGAGGTGGAAAACCAGTGCAAGGGTCAAATGAGGTACATACCTCCTCACGAGAGGAAGTAGTCTAGATGCAGGGTGAACAACCGTGTTGAGAACACACTCCAAATCATTCTCCAAAAGATTACCGAACAAGATCAAATGTTGGAAGAAATGAAGGAGAGTATTGAAGTGTTGAATCAAATGGTTGGCTCTCATTCTAGATTGATCCAGCTGATCAGGACATTCCTTAATTATGTCGTGCCTCATCTTTACTCAAATGACTTATTGGGGTTACCTAGTAACATTAGGGCCAACCCAACCAATGGGGAGCGAGTAAGGACTCACGTCGAGCCACGACGTTAAATAAGGCACTTCTTGGGAGGCAACCCAAGGTTTTAAATGCTTAAATTTACTTTTACAAATAATGGTGTGTTAGTGGAGCCGGTTTGAATGAGGAAAGTGGTGAAAAATACAGTTTGGCAAGAAAATGGTCAGTCAGCGGACCGCTGACCAGGTCGGCGATCTCGACTTATACCGCCATCTTGATCCCAAGAAATTGACAAGTTTGTAACAATCGGTGGGACAAGGAACCATTTGGCGATTTGCCGAGTGGATTGCCGATCGGAACTAACATCGCGAACTAGCGTGAACTTGACGGTTTATAATGGCCAAAGGTCCAAAAGTTTGAAATCCTTCACATTCCCTCACTCACAAAACTGCATAAATTAACACCAAGGTAGTATGTTCAATATTCTTATATCCTACTACTATTTTGGTTGGGACTTGTGCTCAGAATTGGAATACTTTGCCGCCTAGCTTTTCAAATCGAATTTAATTGACATTGAAGGTTGGTTTACATTTTCCATAGTTATATTTGAAAGTTGTGTTCTCATTTGCAATAATTGTCTCTTAGTGATGTGTGATGGGCCTCTCTGATAGGATTAGAATTATTACATGCTTATTTTAATTCAAAAAGTTTTCTTGTGTTGATCGATTATCGAATGCTCGTAATCTATGTGCTTTTTAATAGGTTGGGTCGTGATCACATGTTGTTTTAATTGATTGGGTGAAGTCTGAGTAGCCCATGTTTGTGCTAAATGTCAAAAAATTTCTCAATGATAGAGAGGGTGACACCACTCTTAAGAGCAAATATCGTTAAATGGCCAAGTGCGACATGTTCGGGAGAAATCTGAGTATTCTGGGGTGATGGGTAATATGGGTCTTGTTTGAATTTTAAAATTGCATGCTTTGATTTTTCTTTCGAGGTTTGTGGGATTGAATTCGAGAAGATGGATTGAAAATGGGCATGTTGGACCATTTGGCGAGTTGGGTCGAGCTCGTCGACTCGTTCACCGGTTCGCCCAATGTCTCCATCTCACCCTTAATATCAGGTCAAGTTGGATGAGACTGTAACTTTCGGCAGAGAAGCCACAGGTCGCTGAACGCACTTGGTGACTTACCGAAAGTACTCTTGATCAGCCTCTGTATGCTACCCCTAAGACCCTTATGCACTGTAACTTTCGGCGGACCAACCCTTGTTTGTCGAACGAAGTTGGCGATTTTCCGAAAGGAATCTCTTATCGTCGACTTGCCATAATTGTTTAGCCAACCCATCAGCTAGCCCGATTTAGTTCAGCGAATTGATTCTGCGACTCACCGACTTGATCGGAGAGTCTATCTGCAGAGAGAGTCACTGTGCCTGACTTTAAATTGTTTTCTTATCCTTTCTCGATCTTTTGCAGATATGGTACACACCAATTTAGCTGAGAAAGCACAGAAAAATGATAAAGGCATACAATCAATGAAGGAGGATCTAACCCTCCAAAGAGAAAAAGGGATGACCTCCAACCGGGAGATAAAGGCAAACGAAAAAAGCACATAGCTAGGAAGGGTAAAAATGTTGAACTTGCTTTTTCTAAGCCGGAGGATGAGCAACCTTTGGTGAATCGAAGAGATGAACTCAGGGCTAGAGCTCAATCTACATCGACCGGAACCCCTTCAACTACCCCTCCCCCGACTACTGAATCAGTGCCAACTCCAGCACCACCTCCAATGGCCCTTGCACTCCCCGTAGCTCCACCTCCACCCAGATTGCTGAACAGATTAAAAGGTGATGGCTTACAAACCATTCTAGAAGAAAATTTACTATCTATAGAGGGTTTGGAAGGCAAGCACGCTGAGGTACTTGACACACTCAGATATCATAAGTTGGAGCAGTTCACTAGGCCATGGGGTCCTTACATTCCTTCTTTGGTCTGAGAATTCTACTCAGCCTATGGAGAGTTGGTCCCAAAGAATAATAAGAAGGCTAGTGAGTTTCGACCGGTGAAGTCGATTATGGTTAGAGGCAAGGAGGTGGAGTGTCACAACAATCATATTAATGTTGTATTAGGTCGACCGTTGCACTCGGTACTGCCCTACCAGGGTTTGCCTATTGTTCCATCCCTGGATGACTTAATGGTTGGTTAGCTTCGATAATCTCTAACACCACCCTAAGATGGATGAAGGAAGGAGCTCCAATTGAGAAAATGGATACGAACATTACCTCCCGATACTGGTTTGGTTTCATCAGCAGCACTATCATGCCATCCCAGACCGAGTCCATTCCGCGTCATCCTAAGGCGGCTTGCCTTGGTTCTATCATGGCTAGGAGCCGGATCGACTTGAGACTGCTAGTTTCACAGGAGATGGCTATGAAAGTCAAACAGACACAGACCTCTCTGCCTTTTCCTATTCTGATCACTGAGTTATGATGGCGTGCCAGAGTACCTCAGGATCCTACTAACGATATAGAGGTCACCCCGTCTTCCTCCACCAATATCCAGCGTATAGAGGCCGAGTTCATTAACAGTAGAAGTACCTTCGTCTACTCCAGCGTCAGAATCTTCAAGTATACCCGCCCCTTCTACTCTTTCACAGACTCCAGGTGCCTCTTCTTCCTCTCAGCCTACTAGGGTCACTCATACCATGATCCGAAAGATGGGGCAGCTAGCCTATTCAGCGGATGTGAGGGTGACTCGATTGGAAAGATCCATCCCAGGGATGATTGACAGTGCTATCTTGACAGCATTGACCCCTCTTAGGACCACGATTGATGATTTGACTCCCAAAGTCACTGCTTGCGAGGGCAGACGAGGGAGACACCGAGGTTTCAACATTAAAAGTTGAAATTGTAGAGTTGAAGAAGGATTTAGCATATTTGAAGGCTACCGACTTTACTATACTGATGCAGAGAATAGATGACGAGGATGCTCCTGAGACCTCGAGGATTCCTCAGGCTACTACCGGAGATGTGCAGAGGGATGATGTAGGGCATATAGAGTCAGATGCAGAGACAAATGAGGAGTTAATAGCAGTGAACGCTGAGGAGGCACAGGAGAGCAGAGATAAGGGCATATTCAGAGACTTTCTAGATCTTACAGGAGCGGTTGTGCAGCCGATGATCCGGACATCGTCGACTGAGACATCCACAACAGATCCCAGTGGATCTGGCATTGCTATTCCGTCTGAGGATACTCCGGGCACTGATGCCCATGCACTGACTACTACACCAGCTACTTAGATTCCGACAGGGAGAGAGACTGCATAGACATGACCTTCCTTTATCTCCTTATCTATCTTATTATACTTTTACTTTTGAACACCTTTATTTACATTTGAGGACAAATACTTTTTATTTGTGGTGTGGTGACGCATACACCTTTGGTGTTGACAAATTTGTGTTTTGTTTATATTTGGGTTGTTCTGTTTTTAAAAAAAATTACACTGCTTTCGATGGATGTTTGAGTTCATGGTTCCCTTTTGGTAGAAGGTGTAGATCACCGGTGAGTTGGTTTTAAATAGGTGATTTTTCTATAATTGGTCCCGAACTAGTTTATGATGCTATTGAAAAAGTTTGACTTATTAGAGATAGGTTGAAGATGGCCCATAATCGGCAAAAGTCTTATGCCGGCAATAGAAGGAGGGATCTAGAGTTTGCAATTGGTGATTGGGTCTACTTGAAGATTTCACCTATGAAAGGTGTTATGACATTTGGCAAAAAGGGAAAGTTAGGTCCCCGATATGTGGGCCCATATCAAGTCTTGAAATATGTTGGGAAAGTGGCATATGAGTTAGACTTACCAAATGAATTGGCTGTGTTTCACCCGGTGTTTCATGTCTCCATGCTTAAGAAGTGCATTGGTGATTCGGTGTCTATCCTTCCTTTAGAGGGTTTAGGAGTTGATGAAAGCCTTTCTTATGAAGAGGTCCCGGTAGAGATTTTGGACCTACAAGTGAAGAGTTTGAGAAATAAAGAAGTACCTTCCATTAAGGTTCTATGGAGAAATCACTTAGTTGAGGGTGCTACATGGGAGGCCGTAGCCGATATGATGTCCCGTTATCCTCATATTTTTCCTTCTACTCCTATTCAAACTTGAGGTAAGCAATTCCTCTTGAGTTCTTGTATTTTGGGAGTCATGTGTAGTATTTGAGTTTTGCATGATTTCCTTGTGTTTGGCATGTTCTTGATGAATTTCTTGTTCGGTATAAATTGAGATTTCATGAATTAGAGGTTTCTCATGTTGAAATGCATTTTTGTATGATGCTTACATTTATGACTTCATGAGGTAAAAATGATAAACATACTTAATTGTGTTTTGATGAAATGGCACATTGGCTCCATATTGTTTTAATGAGCTTGCTTGATGTGGAGAAGGTAGTTCCTCCCATGTGTATGTGTATTGAAGAGTTGCATGCATATTGAGTTAGATGATGTAGTTCCTACTTGCTTGTATTGCTTTAGCATATTGTGAAATGGAGTTGAAGTTTCCTCCTTTTGAATAGTGCAAGTTGTGAATTGTGCATTTGTGAGTTTTGCACATTTTGATGTTTCATAGATAATGGACTGCTAGTCTAGAGTTTCTAACTTAGTAAGGTGCCTAGATTGTCATTCGGGGACGAATGTTCCGGGTGGGGGAGGGGTAATGTTACACCCGAAAATCTAAATCTAATGACCTAAGCTAGGGCCGAACATGTAGTCTAGTGTTCTAAACAGGGTTAACGTCAAGATAATAGTCATAAAATGACCTTCCTAACTTAGTATTAATGTTATAGTCCCTAACCATCAAGGCATCTCCCCCCCCAAAGGGACCCCCAAGAGTCCTAGAATAGAACCAAGGGGGCTGCCCAAAAGCTTTCAAAAACAGCATGAAGCTACGAGACTCAACCTACGAGTCGTAGGTTGACTCACGCCTCGTAGGTGGGAGTCGTGAGTCAACATTTAGTTTCTGCCTAGCTCCCCCAACCCTCCAAGTCTCAGGACCAAACAATGCCTTGCCATTACGGGGTGTCACCCAACCTACGGACCGTAGGTGGGTAGCGTGGGTTGAGACTTAGTCTCCCCAGCCCTTGGCATATTTTACCCCTCTCTAACCCAAACCACGAGGGTACAAGATGAGGCATCACCTCACCTACGGTCCGTAGGTGGGGGTTTCGTAGGTGAGGGTCGGGTAAAGTTGGTGCAAATTGTCTAAGGGTCAAACATTTTGATAAATTCCTAATTAACTAAGTAAGGGTAGGGCGGTTATATTTAGTCATTTTAGACTAGTATAAGTACTTTTTAACTATTAAACTTCACTTAAACTCCTCGCAACTCACAAACTCAAAATAAGAAACCAACTTTTCTCTCCCAAAATTCTCTCTCTAGGACTCCATTGAAGAACCAAGTCAAGGTCAAGCTAGTACTTCAAGAACCAACCTTCCTTTTCCAATTTCGTGAGGAATTTAACCTAAGGTATGGATGCTCTTCATTCTTGGGTAGCTATCCCCCAAGAAGTCCCTTCAAAGTGTGTTTCTAATACTTCCAAAATCTAGCGTTTTACTCTAAACATGGGTCTTCTTCCAAAACAATTTCTATTGTTCTATTATGATTAATTATGATGGTTTAAGATTAGATTGTTGTAGTATAGATGGTTTTTGATGAAAATCTCTCTTGGACCCATGGTTTCCCTTTTTCCTAAATTGTGAACTAAGATGTGACTTGATTGGCCATGGAAGTTGGTAATTGATTATGTTTATGTTTAATTGATGGTTGAATTATGAAATCTCTCTATCTATTGTGGTAATTCTATAATGTTAGGGTTGATGTGGTTCATGGCCTTGAAGGGCAATTGGCCAGAGTTTGTATATGTTGATATTGATTCTAAATTAGTATGTGATTTACTTGGATGGTAATGATCCTATATCTAATATTGTGGCGTTATGTAAGATCCTTCTTCCATATACCCTATGCACTTGATTATGTATGAACTATGTAAGTATGCTTATAATGAACTTGTTGGGTTGATTGAAAATACATTCTCATGATCACAATCCGACTACAATGTGAAAGGTTTACTCACATGCTAGTGTTTCTAAAGTGAAAGGAGCATTCTCACTTAAGGAACCTATGAGCTATTATGATGATATGTTTACATGAGTGTCTAATACACTCTCTTGTGATTGTGAACTCAAGTAAAGACTAAATGTGACTATTAAAGGGAGTTGTGCGTAGGACCAAGTGGATAGGAGTATGAGATGGGTTCCTTCACGCTAGTAGTTGCGTTCCCAATATGGTGTCTCATGAGATGGAAACCTCAACGTTATTAGTCAAGGTTTTTGGTAGAAATCTCCCTATCCCATAACTATGTGCCGACATAGGTCTTAGCTAGTGGATCCACCTAAATAGCTAAAATGTACGTTCTACCTTAGGAAAGTAGAACACTTCTTTTCGGTGTGGGGGTAGAACACCGGATTCTGTGTAGCTCCCATGGTCTATGTCGGTTAATGCAATCCTTCCCTAAATTAATATGAATGTGAACTATGGTAAGGACATGGACATTAACTATGAACTCTTAAGGGGTATTACTTTGTGTGAGTGGGGGTATGGGACTTCACTTATGCATTGCACAAGTAGACTCTAAGAGGAGTTATGATAAGGTTCTCTTATATTATGATGACTTATGAATAATACATGAAAGGTATGCATGGATGTTATGAACATGGATGTCTTCACTTTTATGTATATTGTTGGTAACCTAAATATGACACTTAGCATTTGGTAGGGTTATGGGATCTTACCTTTGCATTGCACAGGTGTGGCTTTGGGTTGTTCATATGTTGAATTGGCTTATGTTTCTTTGTAAATGTGCATAATGGTTTCTAAACTTGACCAAATGCATGATTTCAAATAAATGTCCCTTTTATGCATGTTTTAAGGATTTTGTGCATGGTATCCATACTTAGTACAATTAATTGTGCTAACCCATATTTTCTACTTTACTATGAGTGTAGGTTCTGGTCGTTGATACTTACTACTTCCTTCAAGGTGAAGCTTGGGTCAACTATTCCCTAGGCTTGGTGAGTCCTCAAGTTCGGGGACACGTTGCTATTGATTCTAGTTTCTAGTTTACTTCATATGTTCAAGACTATATTGTATTTCCTATTTTTGGAGACTTCATTGATGTGAAGACTTATACCCTATTTGTACTCTTATGTTTAGATGGTGATTGAGAAAAATATAGTTTCCTATTTTCCTTATTGAAAGAAGTTGACTTCTATTGTAAAACTTTAAAAAAATTCCGCATTATTCTATGTCTTTATGTTATGATGATGCTAAGGGCTTGTACGAGACCCCTTCGAGGTCAAGTACGCCGTGTTACTTCTAGGAGGTAACTCCGGGTCGTGACAATCGGATTCACGGGTGAGCGAGTTCTTTCAAGTTGCCATGGGTCCTCGATGTTTTAGTCCACTCTTAACGGACTCAGACTTTCTAGTTATATTCATTCGTATGTTAAGTTTGGGTTCTACCCATTTTCCTTAGACTTTTTGAACTTTAGATGTTTTGGTACATTGACTTTCAGATTCTAGGAGTGTTTTCCGCAATGTTTTAGTATCAAATTGTTAGACTTCTGTAGTTTATGGGAACTATACTTTATTTCTGCATTTAAACCTGCTTTCGTATCTTTAAGTGTTTAGTTTTGGGGTTATTTGGTTAGTAATAATGGTTCTCCCACCGGAGGGTTAGTATGGGTGCGAATCACGATGGTCTGGGTCGTGACAAAGTTGGTATCAGAGCCCTAGGTTCGTTGATCTTATTATACCAAAATGAGTCTAGTAGAGTGTTGCGGAACGGTATGGAGACATCTGTACTTTTCTTCGAGAGGCTATAGGACTTTAGGAAAACTCATTTATTTCCTTCCTTTGTGATATTACTTGAATCCAATTGGTATCTAGGTGATATAAATTGGTATCGTCCCTCCTTCACTCTATGGTTAGAATTTGAGCAACAGAAGTGGTAATGCCAACACTAGCCAGAGAGGATGCGTCCTTCCAAATAAACATGTTTCCTCGATTCAATGTGGACATGTAATGAATAGTGAAAAACATGAGGTTTTTATTATGTTCTTAAGGTTGATTGTCATGAGCTGCTTCATAAGATGGATAAGGTATAGTGATTTGGCATTGAGTTAATGATATACCAGTTCAAAGGAGTCACCAAAATGTGGTGGTTGTCTCATGTTGATTGCCGACTAGTAAATGCACTACTCATTACTTGGGAAACATTTTATAGCTTTCTTTATGGAGAAGTATATACCCTGAACTTTGAGGTATAGGAGGAGAGATGAGTTCTAGGATATAGAGCAACATGTTATGGTTGTTGCAGCCTATAAGGCCAAATTTTGTGTTTTATCCAAATATGGTATTCCACTTTGCTGCAATGTAAAAGGGTAAATTTGTCGCTTAGGAAGGGATTAAGGTCATGTCAGGACCCGAGAGCACCTCCTAGTCGTAACACGGCATAATTGACCCCGAAGGGGTCGCATACAAGCCCTTAGCATTCATCATCGCATAAAGACATAGAAAAATGAGGAAAATTAAAAACTTTTCCTTCAACGATCGAAGTCATTTTATAAATCAACATAAGTCTAGACCTTTGTTTCCTTTGGCCATCTAATACAATCGAATACTTAGACATATAGGGATACAACCCTTACAATAATTCTAAAATAAAACTACTAAAAGAAACTAGTAGAAAACTATTAAGTAAGATGTTTTTCCTTGAAGCTTAAGGACTCATCAACTAGCTTGGAGGATCACCTATTCCAAGCTTGGACCAATAATACCATCTCCATAAGTCAACCCCCTACATTTGTAGAAAACATAGAAATATGGGTTAGCACGAGAATATACTAAGTATGGTAGCTATGCATCAAAACATTTAGAACATTCTAGAAAGGGGACATTTTAGTTGAAACCCATGCTATGCACTTTTGAACATCATTCTTGAAAGAGTTAGAGAATACAAGTCATAAACAACTCACATATAGTCCATCAAAGCACAAGGATAACAACATCAACATAGACATAATCTCCAAACATAGTCATAATGCACATATCATCTATTATAAGATATAGTACTCATGCATAGTCAATTATCAAGATCGTAACATCATAATAGAACAACTACATAAGCAACCCTAGGTTGCACTTGTGCAATGTATAGACAAGGCCCCATAACCCCATCTACACTAAGCACCCCATTTAGGTCACCATGATCATACTTAGAACACATTAGTCACATGCATAACTAATACATATAATCAAGAGACATTCATAATCACATAACTCATATCAAGGAATGTAGGTCATAACATATACTCAAATAGAACATGAAACAATTCATTAATCATCATAATAGTAAAGGGAACCAAACCATGACTACTCTTGAAGACTACTCATCATACATGAGTGGCATCACATACTACCCCTCACTCAAATTAGGTCCTCTTAATAAGCCAATAATCATAGTTCATGCATCTCATTTATAATTCATATGTTATAGTCATAGTTCATCTACTTCATTTTCATAGTTCATTTATATAAGAGAACACACTATAGATACTCTTATGGTCTACTGGTGCCATGTATGAGTGACATCCCATACTACCCCTTACACTAAGTATATCCTCTTGAGAACCCATAGTACATAACTCACTTACTTAGTCTTATTGGGAATATATGACCTTAACCGACATAGACCATGTGAGCTACATAGAATCTGATGTTCTACCTCCGCACCTAAAAGAAGGTGTTTCACAGGCCTAATGTGAAACGAACATATTAGCGTCAAAGTGGATCCACTAGCTAAAACCTATGTGGGCACATAGTTAAGGAACAAAGAGATTGTTACTAGAAACCTTGTACTACTAACGTGTGGGTTTCCATCTCATGAGACAACATATCTTATTGGGAACCCGGACTTACTAATGTGAAGGAACCCATATGGGAAGCCGGACTTGCTAACGTGAGGCTTCCATCTCATTTACATGTTCACTCAGTGCTAAGACTAATTCCCTTAAATAGTCATTTAAGTATTTACTTAAAGTCATATTTATAGAAGAATGCACTAGGCACTCAAACCAACATATATTATATCATCTCTTAGATTCATTAGGTGAGAATGTCCTTTTTTCCTTTAGAATCAACATATATCATAATATGAGAAAACCATTCATATCATTTGCATAGTGTGTCTATGAGAATAGCCTTCCATACAACATAACATTTTTACAATAATCTTAGTTATCATGTGTAGTCATAGCATATCGTACATAGTCATATCTTATCATTATGGTTATGTACATCTCATGCATAATAGTGTGTAAAGGTGCATATGAGAATTAGCCTTTCAATTGACACCATAGACATATTATATTCATATTTATGCATGGAGTGTGTGTGTGTGCATAATTGTCCTTACAATGGCACAATAACAACAACATTATCATCATAGACACCTCCCTTCTCAAGTGGGTCACAACATGTACATAATATCCCAACTCATGCATAATTCACATATATTGAATTTAAGGATCTTAGACCATGTAAATCACATATCTAACATTCATTCAATAGAGATGGATACATTCATCATTCAAGTAGGTCATTCATGGCACGTAGAGAATCATATACTCATAATAGGGGGATATGTGGGCAACTTCCTTCCACAATAGCACCTCATACAATTCAACATGTATAACACCACAATGATCATAACATATCATTCATAATCATAACGTATCATACTTTAGTCATATCTAGGGTTGTAGGGAAAAGGGACCTTATCTCAGCACTACAATTCATATTGATAAGTAAGAATCTCAACCATAAGAGGATCAATCCATTCATATAAGTGATACATGATAAGTAAACTCCTCCACTACAAGTGGGTCAAAAACTCATTTAATATAACTTCATCATAACATACCTTCATAGATTGTCCTTCAAAGCCAATAGTCAAGATCAAGTCTATCCTCTTAGATTTGGCACTTTCGGTAGAAGAACATCCTAAATCGATAATATAACCAATATGATCATAATGAAGTTAGTCTAGGTCTGCAAGATTCATCATTATCAATTCAGGTCTAGCTGATTTAATCTAAGGCAATTAAACAAGAAGATCATCAATCCTAGAAGATCGCATCTAACCCATCAATTTGCCTCTTTATGAGATAAACCTAGATCATGTCAATTTCATATTAATCAACCTCTATTCATTCAATTGAATCAACTTCTAATAACATTCATATTGTAGAGAAAAGCCATAGCTAAGGTTGGGGGAAAACTCATGGATTGTTTAGATTTGAAGTTAAAATCATCTTAAATCACTAATATAATCCATAATAAACGTAAATCAAACTTTTAGAACAACTTTGAAAGAAATCCATGGGGTTGAGTTGAAACTCTAGCTTTTGAAGATTTCTAGAATTTGAATTGAATGCTTTTGAGAGGGATGCATGGGTGATAGCTACCCATGGATGAAAACCACCATACTTTAGGTTAGAATCCTTTCAAAATCCTAAGAGAAAGCCTTCATCTTCAAGCTTCTAGGTTGGTTTCTTCATAGGTCTTCAATGGAGTTCTAGAGAGAGAGTATTTTGATGTTCTTGGGTTTCTTCATTTATTAAGTGGGAGTAACTAAAATTGAAGGATTTTGACCTTAAAGAGTATATATACTTGTTAGGAAAAGAGTGGGAAAGTATTGGTTCAAGTTTTGGAAAGACTACTTAAAGAACCCAACTTGAAACTTAAAAACTAACCTTCCCCACATTGTAGACCGCTCTTTGACACCCCGTGGCTCGCCAAGGGCACTAGGCGACCCGCCCAATGGCCCTTGGCTCCACCCATTTTAACAGTAAGTTCCAAAAATGGACAGTGCTTCACTATTTCGGGCATAACTGTTTACCCCGAGATCGGAATTGGGCAAACTCGGTGGCGTTGGAAAGAGGACTCTAAGACCTTTCATTGGATAGGTAATGGCCCACCGAATTCATTTTAACCTAATATATATCATCATTTGAAGTTGACCCTACACTCTAAGTCAAATGAAAAACCCTTCACGACCTTGCTCGCCCAATGGACCCTCTTGGCTCACCAAAGGCACTAGGTGACTTGCCTAATGCACCTTAGTTTCGCCCATTTTAACAATAATCTCCCAAAATGGGCAGCTTACTCGGCGAAGGGAGGGTCGATGAGAGAATCGCCAAACCATTTGGTGAACCACAACTTTGTTCGCCCATTTTTCCAGCATCTTAGGCTAGGGGAGGCAGCCCTCTAGGAGACCAAGCACACTTTGGCACATCGCCAAGTAGCTTGGACGACCATGCTGCCAATCGCCAACTTAACCTCATAGAGAAACAAGTTCTCCTTAAGTTCCATACACACACATTATCTCTAATTTAACCTAGACACCAACTAGAGGTTATGCCAACTCACATGATGAGTGACAGCATTCAAGAAGTTTTGTAAGGAACGACTAGATAATGAACACCATTACTTTGGAAAATGCATTTAGTACTGTTGTCGTAACATGTATGGCTTGCTTAATAAATGATGAAATTATGTTGCGACAATTATGGTTAGAATCTCTACTACGATTTCCTAGATTGAGTGTATATCAAAGAGGGTAATGATACGACTACTACAATAGCAGTGATGCTTACGTGGTTAAGTTACTAAGTGTGTTACAATTGTGGAGAGCCTGGGCATATGAGGAGGAAATCACAGAGGCCGTGGAGGACAGGGAATGGTAATGTAGGTAGGGGAGCAGTGCCGCTAGGCAAGGAGGTCGCCCGTCAAGATGACAAGGCTAAGTTTTATGCCTTTCCGGGAAAGAGCAAGGTTGGGTCTTCAGACACACTGATCACATGTACTATTCTTATATGTGACGTGATGGCTACTGTATTGGTTGATCCGGGTTGTACTTATTTATATGTGTCCGTTCAGTTTGCCTTGGGATTTTATATGATTTGTGATGTACTTGATGCCCCCATCAATGTTTCTACCCAGTAGGAGAGTTTGTAATAGTCATCCATGTCTATCGTTCTTGTCCTTTCTTGTTTATGGGTTTTTAGACTTGGGCTGATTTGGTTATTTTGGATATGACTGAATTCGATATCAGCTTAGGCATGACTTGGTTGTCCCCCTATTATGTTATGCTTAATTGTAATACTAAGTTTGTGACTCTAGAGATCCCGGGTAGGGAAAAGTTAGAGTGGGAAAGGGTGTACAAGTCTAAGCCAGTTAATGTCATATCCTTCATTCGGGCTAGGAAAGTGGTGGGGCATGGTTGTTTGGCTTATTTGTCTCATATTTTCGGGATGTTAAGGTTGTGTCTCTCTCTATTCAGCCTATTCGGTGGTGTCAGAAATTAAAGAAGTGTTTCCTACCGATTCACCTGGTATGCCTCCGGATAGAGATATAGATTTCTGTATCGATTTGTAACCTGGTCTGCGCCCCATTTCTATTCCTCCGCATCGCATGGCTCCGGTGGAATTTAGCTCAAATCCAAGAGCTTATTGATAAAGGATTCATCCTTCTTAGTGCTTTACTGTGGGGTGCTCTTGTTTTGTTTGTTAAGAAAAATGATGGTAGTATGAGGATGTGCATAGACTATCGACAATTGAATAAGGTTATTATTCAAAATATGTATCCATTGCCTCGGATAGATGATATTTTTGACCAGTTAAAGGGTGCATCCGTTTCCTCTAAGATTGATCTAAGGTGTAGCTATCATTAGTTAAAGATTAGGCTTGAGGATATACTAAAAATGACATTTAAGACACGCTATGGGAACTATTTGTTCCTAGTTATGTCATTTGGGTTGACAAATGCGCCTGCAACTTTCATGAGTTTGATGAATGGTGTCTTCAAACCATTTCTTGATTCGTTTGTTATAGTATTTATTGATGACATTTTGGTTTATTCGGAAAGTGAGGAAGAGCATGCTGACCATCTTCGTATTGTTATGGGTGTTCTTGGGAAACAAATTTTGTACGCGAAATTTTCTAAGTGTGAATTTTGGTTAACTTCAGTTGCCTTTTTGGGGAATGTAGTTTCAAGGGAAGGGGTATGGTAGATTCCCAAAAAAATTAAGAAGTCAGGAATTGGTTTCGGCCTAGCTCGGTAATTGAAATTAGGAGTTTTGTGGGGCTCGCTAGTTACCATCGACGGTTTATGAAAAACATTGCTTCTATTTCCACACATTTGAAAAGGTTGACCAAGAAGGAGGTAGCTTTTGAATGGACTGAAAAATGTGAGGAGAGATTTCAAAAGCTCAAGACTCTCTTGACCAAAGCACTTATTCTTGCACTATCGGTGGAAGGTAAAGATTTTATTGTTTATTGTGATGCTTCACATTCACGTTTGGGTGCGGTGTTTATGTAGGACAAGAATGTCATAGCTTATGCATTGCGGCAGTTGAAAGTACATGAGCAAAATTATCCAACATATGATTTGGAGTTGGCAGCGGTAGTGTTTGCTCTCAAGATCCAGCGGCATTATCTTTATGGATTCAAGTGTGAGGTATTTACTAACCACCGTAGCCTACAATATGTATTCACCCAAAAGGATCTAAATCTAAGACAGTGAAGGTGAATAGAGTTACTCAAGGATTATGATGTGACCATCAAGTATAATCCGGGTAAGACGAACATGGTGGTAGACACATTTAGCCGAAAGAAGGTGAGTATGGGTATTCTAGCTTACTTGGGGGAAACCAAGCGACCTTTGGCTAAATAAATTCAACATTTAGAGTCTAAGTTAATGCAGCTGGGAATGTCAGAAAAAGGCGGGGTGTTAGCTAGCATTAAGGTTAGAGCCACCTTCATTGAGGAGATCAAGGCCAAATAGTGTTAGGATGAGAATATGAATGAGCTTAGAAAGAAGACAGTGATTGGTAAGGCACAAGATATGGTTCTTGATTTAGGGTGCGTGCTCAGTTTTATGGGAAGGATTTGTGTTACTAGAGTGGGTGACTTGATTCAAAATTTATTGACAGAATCCCATGGTTTGCGATATTCCATTCACTTGGGTGTGACTAAGATGTACCGAGATTTGAAGCGCCTTTATTGGTGGTCTGGCATGAAGAAAGATATAGCGGATTTTGTGGCTAACTGTCAAAATTGCCAATAAGTAAAATATGAGAATCAAAGGCCTGCAGGTTTGCTTCAAAGAATGCCAATTTCGGAATGGAAGTTGGAAAGGATAGCAATGGATTTCGTGGTTGGTCTTCCCAAGACATTGGAAAAGTATGATTCTATTTGGGTGGTGGTAGACAAATTAACTAAGTCAACCCATTTTATCCCAGTTAGAACAGACTATAATGCTCAACAGTTTGCTAAGGTTTATGTGAAAGAGATAGTGACACTGCATGGGGTGCCCCTTTCTATCATATCAGACCATGGTACGCAGTTCACATCCAAGTTTTAGGGAAAGTTACATGAGGAGTTGGGTACTCAACTCACTTTTAGCACAGCCTTTCATCCGCAAATGGATGGGAAATTAGAGAGGACTATCCAAGTGCTAGAGGACATGTTTAGAGCATGTGTGATAGACTTTGGAGGATGTTGGGATAAGTTCCTACCTTTGTGTGAGTTCTCCTAGAATAACAGTTACCACTCCAGCATAGACATGGCACCGTTACAAGCACTGTATGGGAGAGGATGTAGATCACCCATAGGATGGTTTGAGGCTTGAGATGTTAAACCTTTAGGGGTTGACGTGGTGAAGGATGCTCAAGATAAGGTAAGAAACCTCCAAGATAAGCTTCTATCAGCCCAAAGTCGATAAAAAAGGTATGCAGGCCATAAGGTAAGGGACATGACATTTTAGACTTGTGAGCAAGTTCTTCTTAAGGTGTCACCCATGAAAGGGGTGATGAGATTCAACAAGAAGAGTAAGCTTAGTCCTAGATACATTGGACCATTTGAAGTTCTTGAATGTGTAGGGCCAGTGGCTTATTGATTTGCTTTACCTACTAACTTATCAGTATTTCATCCGGTGTTTCACGTGTCCATGTAGAAGAGATATCACGGGGATGGGGATTACATCATAAAATGGGACTCAGTTTTCTTAGACCTTTACCTGCAGTATGAGGAGGAACCAGTTGCAATTATTGATCGTGATGCCGAAAGTTGAGGTCCAAGGAGATTAAGTTTGTAAAGGTTTAATGGAAGTATTATCTAGTTGAGGAAGCCACTTGGGAGACCGAGAAGGACATGCGAGATAACTATCCCCAGTTGTTCGACGATTCAGGTACTACTCTACCCTTACTTTAGTCAATCTTTACTAGTTTATCACTCTGGGATGAGTGATGGGTAAATTGGTATATATTGTAACAACCTGATTCCCTCGTTGGGGAAAAGCCAATGTAGAAAGAATTGGGGTCAGAAAAATTTTGAGTAGTAACTTGGGAATTCCTAGCCAAATCCAGATTTGGATGAAATCTGAGTCACTGAGGTTTAGGGTAATACGGTAACAAATGAAAGATCTAATTATGAATTTGATCATATGAGTAGATAGCTAAGACGTTAAGGAACCCGTACGACTTTACGGAATTGAATTTGGGCGAGTAAAACTCCCAAACCTGATCTTAGCGTGAACGAATAGTTTTTGAATGTCATGGGCAGAAGGTGTGCTATGAAATGGGAGTTTGAAACTATAAATTTGACTCTCTGTCTCTGTGGGTGATGAGTCCACAAATTGGACTCATTTAGGGCTTTATTTTGATAGAAATAGGGTCCTCAAATGCTTATTTATGCTTATTTTGTCTCAATATCTAATGAAAACTGTTAAAGTTTCAGGTATTTGAAGTTTTGGTGGAAGCATGGACACTTAGGCACAAAAAGGAACAAAAAGGCTTAAAAGAATGAAGAAGATGAAGACTTAGCATCGCCAAGCACACTTGACAACTCGTCGAAGGGACGCACTTCGCCCTTTGTTCCAATACGCGAAGCCCTAAAGAAGAAGAATCAAAAGGCGATGAAGGAGCAGTCGACGCTTCACCGAATATTTCCCAGAAGCAGTACTATACCGCCCAATGGTCCAAAATGTGAAGATGTTGAAGGCAAGCAAGAAACGACAATGAAACAGAAGAAGGGCGAGTCGTCGAGTCATTCAGCGACATTGACTAACCTCGCCGAAAGATCCGCCAACACTATTTTCTGAAGTCTATAAATACTAAACTTGTTATTAATTTTTAGGGAGTGGAACATTTATTTTATTTTCCATAATAGAATAGTACTTTTTGGGATATTTTCTCTCAAGTTTGGAGAGGGTTTTGTGGGAGACTTGAAGAGAGAAGGATTTCATCTTCCCCAAGTTGGAAGTGGGTCTTCTCCATTCTTCTTTCTTTGCTTAAATCAAGGTTTAATTTTTTATACCCATTTGATTTTAGTATCATTTTAGGTGTATTTTGTTATTTCTTTATGTGTGGCAAGAATCTCTCATTCTTGGGGTGTGATTTAGCAAATATGTGTTGATATTGTTGTTGGGTCTTGCTTGATGATAGATTAGATGTATTTTAATGGTGATTTCACCTAGTGGTTGTGGTTTAATTTTATGGGTTTTTAGTTGCAAATACAAAACCATCCATGTATTTTCGGCTTGCCTGAAAGGGAGGTCGTGAAACCAAGACCACTAGACTGATGGCCTAAAGAGTGCGTCGACATGAGGTTCAGCCCGAGAAGGTGAACCCTAGTCCCATATCCTAACACTCAGCTCGAGAGAGTGAGTGGGGTAAGGTGTAGGCTGGTCTTCATGCGGCAAGTGGGTGTCCAAGAGGAATCTATTTGAAACGGGGTAAGTTGCCTGAGAGGGAACTTATTTCCATTTAAAGCTTAGCCTAGTCACTATTATCTTGTAAATTTCCAATCGTAAGCATGTACCCAATAATTTATCTCAACTTGTATTGTGGTCACACCCCAAGAACTTTCCCCCATACTTCATTTTCTTGTTAATTTTTGTTGTTCTTACTACTTGTGATAAAACCCCCAATTGATAATTGACACTTTTGTGTCACCCCCTTTAATTTACAGTGTTTTTGTTCAATAATGTCTTTAGCTACGATTAATTAAAACTAAATTTTATTTTTCTATTAATTCTCAAAACTACTGCCTTGGGACATGACCCCAACCTTTAGTTGGGTTACTATATTATCGACGATCGTAGACACTCGTACCGTAGGTTAGTGTCATTGGTCACGATAAGCATCAAAATGGTGCCGCTGCCGGGGAGTGGTGTTGTTTGAGAATTTTTAGACTAGTAGAATTTTTGTTCTTCTTGGTTGTAGTTTACTTATTTAATTTTCAGTTTTGTTTTGAGTATTTGTGTGCCACAACAGGCCATATGAGTGCAAATGGGGAAAATAGCTACCAAGCGGATCACTCAGTGGGTGGTGTTTTTCATTGAGACGACATCGATGATGCTACTAGTGTTTATCACCTTGCCGGCGTGGGAGAGATGGGTGAAATTTGCATGCCACAAGCTGACGGGAATGTAATGTTCGAAGTTACCAGCGCAACACTCCAACTCATACATTCAAGAGGTTTATTTGGAGGGTTAGAGCATGAAGATCTGCACAATCATGTACGAAGCTTTGTGGAAGAGTGCACCCCCTTATCATTCAAGAACCTATCTCAAGAATCCATACGGTTTCACTTATTTCCATTATCGTTGAATAGGGGAGCCACTAAATGGTTGATTGAGCGCCCAAACAACTCCATTAAATCATGGGAGGAGTTGGTTATGGCATTTCACGAAAGATTCCTTCCTCTATCAAGAATGATGAAAGTGAGAGACGATATTCAAAATTTCAAGCAAAAGGAGGGTGAACCAATTCACGATTCATGGACAAGGTTCAAAATACCTTTGCATAAGTGCCCAACACATGGGCTACCAGGTGAAATGTTGCTCCAATACTTTTACCGTAGTCTGGACTCGGTGAATAAAGGAATAGCTGATCAATTGGTGCTAGGAGGAATAATGTTACAATCATTTGCATTAGCCTCATTTCTCCTAGATGGTATAACTAAAGTAAACCAGGCATGGTATACCAAAGATGATCAAGTCTCCCCACTATGTTTCCAATTAACGCAAGAACAAATAGAAAAAGAAAGGAAAAGGGATGAAAACATCAAGAATATGTTATCTCAAATGGAAATCCTACAAGAACATATGAAAGGGACGAATGGGGTATTTAGAGTTGAGGAGGGTTCTTCTTCCGGTTACTCAAGACCGGGGGAGAATCAAGGTTGGACCTCCAGAAGATACGAGGAGGGTTCCCACACACATTATCAACCGCGGGGTGGGAATCAAGGTTGGAGCTATTATAGAAGTGAAGAACCAAGGAGATATTGGCAAGATTGGGCTGAGCAGGATGGTCAGGAGGAGGACCATACTCACTTGAGTGAAATCCCAAAATCTAACGGAAATGCAAGTAGTCCTTGGGTAAATGATTTGTTATCGCGCATACTCAATAAAGTTGAGGGCTCTGATGAATTGTTAATAGGAATGAAAGATGACTTTTCATCTTTGAACAATAAAGTAAATTCTCATGCTGATGCCATCAAAATGTTGGAAGGTAAATTGAGTCTGATATCAGCTCAATTAACATCCAAAACACCCATGGACTATATTGAAAGAGAGTTGGTTGTGGTTACCCGTAGCAGTAAGGTGGCAATAGGAGATATGATAGTAGATGAGGATCCTCAAAAACATGAAGAGAGTCAAGGTGTGATGGAACAAGATTTGCCTATTCAACAAAGCCTTACTAAAGAACCGCATGAGGAAGCAGATCAACTAGTTCAAGTTCCAAAAGTCATGCATCATTTACCCAAGATACCTCCACCATTTCCCCAATGTTTGAAAAAGAAGAATGAAGATGTGAAGTTCAAAAAAGACTTGTCAGTATTCAAGAGCTTATCAATTAACCTTCATCTGGTAGAAGCATTGTTGGAAATGATTGAGGGACCCATAGTTGCAGTGCAATTATGACAAATGATTCAATCACTAATAGAGAAGATCCTGGAGCATTCACAATCTCGTGCACAATTGGCATGTTTCAATTTACTAAAGCATTGTGCGATTTAGGAGCAAGTATCAACTTGATGCCCTATGCAATATACAAGTGATACACTCAAATTAAACCTCCCTAAAGAAGCATAAGCGATCATTATCAAGTAAAGAACCTAATGTCACGACCCAAGCCTAGGGCCTAGAC
>NC_064288.1:22304273-22357247 GCF_019186545.1 Solanum stenotomum
CCCTAGGTTTTGAAGAACTTGAAACCTTTGAAAACTAACTTTGAATGGACTCTAGGGTGAAAGCTAACCCTAGATGAAGGATCACCATACCTTTGCTATGATCTTGCAAGAAATTGATGAAGAAAGACTTGAATCCAAAGCCTAGCTCCCACTTCTTCTTCTTCTTGAGTTGGAGAGAATATTTGAGAAGTGAGGGAAATGTTTTTAGGGATGGGAATGAACTAATGATATATAGGAAATACTATATGCCCTTTGGAAAAAAAATTCGTCCAACACTTAGAAAAAAAAAAGGGGCGGGTGAACAGTAAAATCGGCTACTGGAAATTGCCTTTCTCTGCCGGACAGACTTTACGAAAATGGGCATAACTTTTTCGTCCGAACTCCGAATGAGGTGAAACGAAGTGCGTTAGGTAGCTAACTCAAAGGGCTTTCCATGGATATATTATGGGTCACCCAATTATTTGTGTGCTAGGAGATATGACCCTCCAAAGTAGACCCTCGAAAAAGGCTTCACTTGGAAATTTCGGATTTTGATACGGTTGCTCTAAAATTTGGGTTAGACCCATTTCCCACTCAATTTGACCCCCTAAACAAGAATATGAAGTTGGATTTTCGAAAAATGAAATGGATTTTTTTTTATATATAGCTAAACAAGTTTCCGGTAACTTCCGAAGCACATTTTTAAGAACTTTTTGGGTCATTTCACCTAACTTGTAGGTTGGGGTCGATCCCACGAGGAAAATGGTTTAGACTTCACTTTAACCAACAATTATATTTGTTTAGTCAAATTACTTCTAGAAACAAGTAATTAAAGGGGGGGGGGGCGAATTTGTGAAACAAATTGTAAGAATTCAGTAAGTAATCAGTAAGCCAAAGTCAATTTTGGTTGTTATCAAGATGAGACAATTAACTAGGGTATACGTGTTTCCCACAAGCTCATAACGCAGTAATCCTAGTAATAGCAAGCCCTTCCTAGTGTACTACATGCAAAGTGATAAGCTAGGTATCTCTAATTCTTTGGTCCGGCATCTAGAGAATTTCACCCCGCACCTTGGTCCGGCTACATGTGTATAATTTACTAACCCTTACATTTACCTCATATTAGACATCACATCGATGTTTGGCTTGGTTATTACTTCGCCCCAATCGACACTAGAGTATTAGATAATATCACACTAAATCTATGTTGATAATTCTTTTCTTGTTGATTACCTCCTTTTTCTGGCAAGTAGCAACAAGGCGAGTTCTAACACTATGCACCATTAAAAAGACTTTTAAATGAAAGAATTATCAATGCATGCAAAACACTATTCAAGAATTGCTTATTTACTATTCACTTTGTTAATCGCTCATGGTTCCCACAACCCTAGTTGTGGAGTTTAGTTACCCATAATCATATGCACACAATTCATTGTTTTAGATGAAAGAATTATGAACTTACGTAATTGAGAATAACAAACCCGGAATTTCAACTTGAATTTCAAAACCAAAACCTTCAAAACCAACGTAGGAAATTAAGAATTTCTAGGTGTGCAAGTTAATCTCCCAAGAAAAAAACTAGAATAAAAATAATAAAGTCTAACCCAAGAAGAAGAAAAGAACCTTCAAAAGTATCTCCTATGAATGATCTCTCCCTAAAATAAATATTTCTATGGACTATTTATAGAAAATCCTAAATAAAATAATTGAGTCCAAATTAAGTTAGGAATCCAAAACCAAAAAGAATTGAATTCCTTTTTCTTTTCCCGCGCGAGCTGTACGTGTGAAAGTTGAAATCGCCTCAAATTATAGATTCTACCCCGCCATGCATCAATTGCCAGTGCCTTTAGAAATTGCCACGTGGCAGCTTATTCCTTCAACTTAAATTCTTTTGCGATTCGCAATTTGCAGCAATATGCACCTTATATATAAATTTAATATTTTATTCACTTTAATCCATTAAGCTGCCTGCTTGATTTCCTTCTTCAACCTTCAATTTTTAATTTATTTTAGCTCCAAACTTCTTCATTTTTCCACCAATTTAATCCTACAAATAAAATATTATTTAGCACAATTCATAAAATTTATGCTCGACAAATATAAATAAATGTAAGGCAAATAATGATTAAAAATATGTATTTTGGCCTCACATCAACAAGTAACTTGGTTTGGATGAACCAAAGGCAACCACAATGAGACTCTTCATGGCTGATCAATCAATCAAGCACCCAGTCGGAATACTCTATGACATATTGGTAAAAGTGGATTGGTTCATCTTTCCGGCTAATTTTGTGTGATTCTAGACTGTGAGATCGATGCTGAAATTCCCATTATTTTGGGAAGGCCATTCTTAGCTACTGGGAGAGCATTTTGTGGATGTTGAAAGCGAGAAATTGAAGTTTCGTGTGAATGATGATGAGGTGACCTTCAATAGCTGTAAGTCCATGAAGCAACCAAGTAATATCCATGTGGTGTCTACTAATGATGTGATAGATAACGCAGTGACAAGCGTGAGTCATTTAATGTGCAAGAATGAGCCCCTTGAATCTGTGCTTGCTAATTATGATGAATCCGAAGTTCAGGGTTACGAGGAAGTGGTAGTTACTTTATCAGGATTAGGAGCATATTCAAGGAATCATATCAAATTGGATATGACCTTCTATACATACTATACCTCATTACTTAATCAGTTCTATGACCTTCTGTACATCATGACCCTGTCAAACATATCATAAGCCTAGTTTATATCTATCCCTCCACGAATACTCTGCGCTTCTATTCAACACATACACTAGGTCTACCTAGACAATGATACTTCATCGCAAACTCCTTTCTAGCTAAAACACACTCTACCTTCTATGATGGAATCTTCACTACTCATCACTTCTTAGTCTAACCATAAGGGAAAATTCTTCATTAATAACTTACTAGGTACATGACTATAATAACATAGCTTGCCTCATCACTATCTCCCTTTCTAGGATTACTAAACCTCTGCATACTAACTCTGGGCTCTTTCACTACTATTCCTCATGATCTTTTTAACTGATGCTATCTTTTTGGGTGAAAATCTTACCCAAGCACTAATCATACTTTCTCATACGGATCTCAACTGAAACAAGGATTAAGGAAAAGAGTACAACTCGCTTTTAGCTCAAATGCACGATTCATATGAATATGAGGGCATTACTCTGAAATTGAATACTTAACTTACTCTGGGCTCCTCTCAAGCCCCTCTGAGGTCTCTTGACTTCCCCAAGACTTTTGCTACAAAAAACTCATCGACAAAGGACTAACTCTTCTTTTCAACCACCTCTAGTATGACGGGTAGTCGACTGAATCTGAGAAAGCCACGAGTATGAATAAATCTCTAGGACTTAGTTTTATTGCACGATTAAGAGTATGAAAGAAGAGAAACTTTTCTTAAATGTTTGTAATCCCTCATTTATAGAAGTGGGGCCCTTACAACCATAAACAAGACCCTACTTGACACGACTTCATAGACACCCTAGAACTCTTGAACTATGTGCTCTAATACCAAGTTTGTCATGACCCGAGCCTACACCCAGGACGTGACCGGCACTCGAAGACCATTGTTGGTCCCAAAACGAACCCTCATCTTGGCTGACTACAAGCAAAAAACTAACTCAAACATGCAAAAGCTTAAAAATTGAATAAAATTCATGAAACTGAAATACAAAACTTTAACTCAAGTGAAAAAGTCTTAATATAAAAATAATATTCAACTCGCCATAAAATAAGCAACTTAAGTCTTTAAAACATTTAACAAAATGAATTATAAGACTTCTTAACTATACTGACTATCTATGAAGCCTCTAACTGATAAAGATGGAAGTCGGGACAAGACCCACGACATCCTTACTAAACTGAAAGGTAAATGAAATCCTCCGGAAACAAGGAGGCTCACCATAACTAACTCAAGCTCCCGGATATATCAACGAATCTCCTGTTGATGATCTTGAATACATGTGTCTGCATCATGAGAAGATGCAGGCCAAATGGCTCAGTACGTGGAATGTAAGAGCATGTATGAGGAATTCTAAAGCATAAACATAAGCTTGAAACTTGATAAAAAGGAAACATACTTACCTCTTCTCAAACTTACTCAACTCAAGGAATACTCAAGGATATTCAAAACTACTCAAACTTACTCAACTCAGAATTACCCAAGGATAAGATACACAACTCAGAGATCTGATATTCGACTCTGGGTACTCAACTCAATATAAAGCAACAATACACATGCAATATATGGAAAGCTTTATAAAACAGTAAAAACAACTTAGTTCGTTAAAGAAAATGCAATAACAAACTCAACTTTACTTATATAGTAAAGTAATATAGTTTATGTGGGAGTTTCTCTAACTGACAACCACCACTATGAGCCTAAGTGGTGATGCAACATCTTACCCATGCTGCCAGAACTGTCCTATACTTTACCGTCATATAGAACACTTATCTTAGTGGATCCACTAACTTAACTTATGTGATCATCTAAAACGTATGACCCATGAATACCCATGATGGCTACATGGTTTATGGAGATTTGAGTTAATATGAACTCGCATCCCCATATCGGTGCTCAATACTACTCCCAAAAATATAATTAGCTCATATGTTTTAAAACAACTTCTTTCTTTGGTTTGAGATAATTACTCAAACCTTAGCTTAAAAACTTTCTTGGAATCGATGTTCCCTTTCTTGCTCAAAACTCTTTTGGAAATCTCAGTTTCCTCTCTTCTTAAATGTGAAACATTTACTCTTGGGAATACTTGATTCCCATATATCATTTTAAAGAAAATGAACTTTACTCTTACCCTTTACTCAACTTCAAAGCTTAAGTCTTAAAACAAATTTTAAAAATTTGTAAAAGACTTATTAAAATATGGTTCATGCCGAATTATGGACGTGAACGACTCAATGCAAGGTTTTCAATAACCAAAGATAGAATTCAATACTTGGAACTCAAAAACTTCAATGATACTACTCATTTCAAGAATGCCCAACTCAGATGGTTTATGCGGAATTATGAGCATGAACTACTCAACTCAAAGACTCAAAGATACTTCTCATCTCAAGATTGTTCGACTTATAGAGTTCATGCGGAATTATGGACATGAATAACCCAACTCAAACTTCATGGGTAACATGTAATAGTCCCATGATTAGGAATGTAATCTCAAATGGGTTAGAAACTCAATACTTAAGATTTAGGACATGGGCATACTACTCCTTTCAAAGATACTAAACTGATGGAGTTCATGCGGAAGTTATAGGCATGAATGACTCGACTCGCGTATACCACTCTTCTCATTCTCTTACTGCTTCCTCAAAACTTATTTCAAATCAATAGTTGATCTCAAAGGATTCACAGTTGAACTCAAAGACTTTCTTGAACTATACTTTTAACTCTCTCTTGAAAGAGAATTATAAATTCAAGAGTTATGGTTCGTGATATGAAGGATCTTATGATGACAAAGTAGACTCATGAGTACATTCTCCTCATCCACACACTCACTTTCTCGAGTCTTGGAACAAGTTACTAGAAGTTGTAGGAGATTCCACAAAAGGACTCAAAGGGACTTTCTTAGAATGTTCAAAAGAACTCTCAAAACTTAAATTTTAGCTCTTCCTTGAATTTGAAATATGAATTCAAGGTTATGATCATGTTATGAATGATTTCTAGGTGTTTAGAAGTAGCTTAGAGTAGTTAGAATAAAAAAGGAGTGAAGGTGCACTTTAAACGAACTCAAACGGGGAAACCAACGACAAACTGGATGGGGCAGGCGACCCTGGCGCTATGGGTGGCGTGGGGCGCCAGCCGCTAAACTTCAGAGGAGGGTTTGGAGCGCTCTGGCTGGCACCAGGCCCCAATCTAGAAAATTCGACAAATTTTCCTTGCTCATTTTCTCACCCTAACTCGCCTAGAATCGAACGGTTTTTTCCCCAATCACTTGGATTCGATTACTTAACATAAGTACCCATTAATATACTCAAAAAATACGTAAATTACTAAATTTCCTCTCAAGAAATCATCAAAACCCCAACACAACAAGATGTATAATGAACTTCAAGAACACCTATCAAGAACTCATCAAGAACTCTAATCTTTCAACTTCAAGAATGAAATTTCGCTAAAAATAACATAATTGACGTGTGGGTGACCTAACCCAACACTATGGAAGCTTACATACATCTTAGGGATCAAACCCATGGCGACAACCAGTAACAACTCTCAAGAATTTTGACGAACGCTTCGATCCCTTCTCTTTTCTCCTCTTTTCTCTTCTTAAACTCTCAACTAAAACCCTAGGCGTAATCTAGGATTATAAAATTGAACCTAATCATTTTAGACCCCTAAAATATTACTAAACACGAATTAAATCTGATTGAGTAAGGAAAAGACCAAAATACCCCTTACTATTTTTGGCTAACTTTCCTTAACTGGACAGCCTAACTTCAAAAGGTCATATCTCACTCATCTGACCTCGAAACTTAGGAAACTCAGTGGTGTTGGAAATATAATTCAAAGGTCTTTCCTACGGTATCTTTTAGCACACCTAACTCATCTTGAACTATGAGTTATAGTTATTTGAAGTCGACCCAAAACTCATACTTAGCTTAACTTGCAAAATTTCAGATTTTGCTATTTCCAATTTAATTCTTTTTGGAACTTAAGGTGTTACATCTAGTAACCTTAACACTTAAGAAAATTTTATTCCTTGGTAAAATCTCACTCACAACGAAGGATAGTTCAATTCTTAGCTCAAAAAATTGTTGGGGTGTTACAAAAAGAATGTTTTCTTTTAGAATGTTCCAACGATAGAATAGGGATTTGTGCAATAGTGTACCTTTATATTCTTCCTAATTAAGGCAATATACATAGGATATGAGAGAACAGAAAAATAATATGCAAGGTAGTGAACAGAGAAATGTAAAAGCTTCTAATCTTTTAGAGAAAGTAGGGAAATCCATGTTTGGAATTCAAGTTTCACTTATAAATTTAGTTTGAAATGGAGCTTTCTTTTATGGGTATTGTATCTATTTCGTCTTTTATGGGTAGCTAGACCCTTATCTATGGATGTGTGTTGTATATGAGGGTGTAAAACATGAACGGGTATTGATTAATCAGATTTAATATTGATTGTATTATATCGATCTATTATTCTTTTAAAGTGTTAATCTAAAATCAATGGTTGTGAACATTGTTTGTGCTCTCTAACACCATATTGAAAATGAAAAGCTTAAAGGAGTTAGGTAAGACTCAATAGTGAGGACTTGATGAAATTTACTCTATGGGTTTGAGCCAGGATGGGATAATTCAAGTAGTTTCACATTTAATGGTATTAAGATAGGAGTAGTCTATCTACTCAAGGTTTGTTTGGTGTTTTATTGGAAAGGGTCCTAAAGTTTGAAAGTGTCCAAGGGATATACACTTGATAGTTAGGGAGAATATTGAATGTAGATTAGACCAAATGCTATTTATGTATCAATCGATGTTGTTTGGTAAATTTTTACCTATTCAAGTTGAAACCCCTATCGCTATGCATACACCCTTATTCTTTTCCAACTTGTTAAGTTTCACATTCATGTGGACTAAAATAATCATCAAGAGGATAATTCTGTTAGAATATGGTACTAATTGAACAAACCACAACCCCTACATCACACACACTACTATACCTCTACCCACTTTAGGAGGTCATGAATTATAATATATACATAATAAAAGATTTCATTTGAGTTGCAAAACAATGATTTTCATCCTACACATCAGACAAAAGTCACAAATATCTTGAAACTCTAAAAATAATTTTAATCAAAAAATTGAAAAGCAAAAAAACACTAAAAATCTACTTTTAAAAAATAAACATTAACGAAAGTCACTCTAAATCTTTTTAAAAAATGTGTCTTTTGAAGAGAAATAAACCTTCTTGGCAATATGTTAAGATTCAATTTTAAAAAATCTTATGTGATAGTCAAGAGTAGATACATGTAAAATAAAATAAGTGACATTAATATTATATGCAATTAGGTTTTATCATACTTTATCTACAGAAGTCAGTCAGTCAATCAGTCACACTTTCACAAGAACGTACTTCGTTAGTCACACTATCACAAGAACTTACTTCTTTAATTCTCAAAACCTATAAAAGACATGCGAGAGAAAAATCAAGTACCCTATTTTGTTAGTATAGAAATATTCAAAACTTTATAAATATGATTTTCAAAGGAGAAAGGGTATGCAAGTTATTTTATACTTAAAATCGAGTACACAAGTCGAATTAACATATATGGAGTTCTCATATAGTCCATATATCATACTAGTTTCAAATTCAGATATATCTAATTTGACTGACAATTATTAATGACTTAAAAAAATATGAACAGGAGATTACACCAACAAACTCATCAAATGAAAATTAATAAAACTTCTAAATAAAAAATTAAAAATAAAAAAACAAATATGTATGATTGGTAAGAACTAACTAAACTATAATTCATGAATAGCAACCAATCAGTTCAGATATTCATGACAACTGAATCTAAATTAAAATAAGAATTAATATAGAACAACATCAACAATGACCAAAACCACAACATAAATGCAGTCAAACTCAATTTTATTTTATTTTTAAAAAAAGAAAAATGCACAACTTGCCTGAATGAAACCACTAATGAAATGTAAAATTACAAAATGATCAACTATTGAAGTGGATTTGCATATCGTTGTAATTGAGAAGAAAATCTTTATTTGGGTTGGTGGAAGATATATTTTCTAAAAATGAAACAATTGAGGGGGAAGGGGAAAACAGGTGGGGGGAGGGGAAAGACTAATTAAATATTTATATAATCGAGGGATGCAAAATTGCATTAATCGAGGCAATAAATATTCTTTTATCTGGTAGGACATTTTAATGAGATGATAAATAAATTTACAAACTAAGATCAGGATATACTTAAGTACCTTTCACTAGAGTAAAAAAGAATTAAACCTTTAGACGACACTTATATTACCATAATCCAAGGCTTCTCCACTCCTCGTGGCATCAGGCACCTCCACCTCAAGGTTTCACTCTTTTGTCTTTTAGTAAAAGATACTTCATCATATAATTATCCTTGTTTGTAAATTTATCTATTATCTCAACGGAAATTGGTTAGAAGATAAAAAATAATCTATTGCCTCAATTGTATCGATTGATGCAATGATTTCTTGATCATAATTTTAATCAATTTTAAAATTACCTCGCACCCTCCCCCCCCCCCCCCCCCCCCCCCCGCCCCCCCCCCCCCCCCCCCCCCCCCCCCCCCCCCCCCCCCCCCCCCCCCCCCCCCCCCCCCCCTCCTCCCCCCTTCTCCTCAATTGTATCATTTCTTGCAAAGCTACATTCCACACATCCAACAATCCAAATCAATTTTTGATCCTCAATTATAACAATATATATGTTGACCTACTTCAAGAGTTTATCCTCATGAAATTCATCATTTAATTAGTCTTATTATTCAGGTAAGTAGTTATCTTTTTTTAAAAAAAAAATAATCTGACTACCTTCATATCGTGGGATATATTATTACTCATGATTTTCAACATTAATTTATATTAATTAAGATACAAATTGTTTTTTTAATTTATTTTTTTATGTAGAAGTTTGATGAACTATCATTTAATGAATTTTTTTTGGTTGAATTCTTTTGTTGTTATTGATTAAGCTATTTAATAAGTATATGTCAAATTAGTTATATCTAAATTTAAAACTACTTTGATGGATTATATGACGACTCCATATATGTTTGTTCACCTTATATACTTTATTTTAAGTATAAAATAACTTGCATATCCTTTCTTCTTCTAAAATCATCTTTATAAAGTTAGAAATGCTTCTATATCTAACATGTAATAAAGAACTTGTTTTGTCACTCGCTCGTTTTTTATATGTTTTAAAAATTAATGAAGTAAGATCTTGTGATAGATTGACTTTTGTCAATAAAGTATGATAAACCTATTGCATATAGTGTTCATCTCACTTTTGTTATGCTCTATCAAAACGAATCTTAACTTATTGCAAAGGAGACATATCCATTAAAAAGATTTGTTCCTTTGAAAATTTACAGTGGTTTTCAATAATTCTTCTTTTTATAAGTAGAATTTTGGGTATGTTTTTGCTCTTTAATTTTATGATTAATGTTTTTCAGAATTTCAAGATATTTGTGACTTCAGTCTTATGTAAAGGATGAAAATCATTGTTTCGCACATCAAATGATTTATTTTCTTAAATACATATCAAAATTTATGAGCTCCAAAAGGAGGGTACAATTGTGTGTATAAAGTAGTGGTTTTGGTTGTTCTGTGTAGTACAATATTCTAATTATTATTAGCTTCTTGATGAAAGTAATACTCAAAATATTATTTTCAAATTTATAAACTATGGCTTTTGTAACTTTCAGTCATATGTTTGAACTTCTTAATCATTGTCTGCCAAAAAATAACTTAAGACTTTCTTTTGGATTTTTCACAGATCTCCCACCGAATGAAAACATCTTTTATAAATTTTGATGAATTTTAGTTAAAGTTATATTTCATATTTTTAGTGAAAGTATTTGATTGTATGTCCCCTTATTGGTTTTGCGTACTTTATTTTTTAGGTCATTAATTCAAGTTCATTGGAGAAAAAGGAAAGAATCGTCGATAATCACTTAAAAAGTATTTTTCATTATATTGATGTACTGCATGTAAACTACATATATACATAATTGAGAAATATATAGATTGATGTCATAGTATGTTGTTTTAGGACCATGGAGCACATGAAAGTTATATTTTATATTCTTCTTGTACTTTTTCACTATAAACTAATAGATTTTATGTAAACTATATTGATGAGTTGGTATTTTACTGACTCATTGTACTCAAATTCTTGAATTCTTGACATGTTTTAGTGCACGTTGAAGGAGTTTTAGACCCTAGTTCTCTTGCATGAAAGTATTCCTTGAAAAACATGTTTGATGAATTTGAAGCCAAAAATCACTGAAGCACACCACTATGGAATGGGTGCCCCTGCAGAAGTTAGCATTCGTCTCACTAACTAAACGCTTGCTCTAATGGTGGTCTGTTGTCTTAGTAGCAGTGTGAAGATTGTGTGGTACAATGACTGATCGGTATTCACAGATCCTAGCAAAGAATCTTGTGATGAAAAATTGAAGGTTTATGCGAGGAGGGGATTGCTGATCCGCTTCCTCTAATCGGTATCTCGCTGATCTTGTGCAAGTTCGAAGGACGCAAGCTTAAGTGTAAAAATGTAATTTATGAAAAAGAGTGTTTTCTTTTGAAATGTTCCAAGGATATAATAGGAATTTGTCCAATTGTGTACCTTTATCTTTTCCCCAATTTGGGCAATAGATATAGGGTATGATAGAGCATAAAATAGTATGCAAGGTAGAGAATAGAGAAAAAGTAAGAAAGAAAACTCATATTTGGGTCAATTCAAGTTTCACTTATCAATTTAGCTTGAAATGGAGCTTTTTTTATGGGTATTGTCTCTTTTAATCTTTTATGAATAGCTAAACCCTTATCTAGGGGTGTGTGTGGTATATATGTGTGTAAAACATGAATGGGTATTGATTAATCAGATTTAATATTGATTGTATTATATTAATATATTGTTGTCTTGAATTTTTAATTTAAAATCAGATGTTGCGAACATTGATTGAGCTCTCTAACATCATCCATACTTGCGAAAGCTTAATGTAGTTGGTTAAGACTCAATAGTGAGGACTTGATGAAATTTACTCTATGGGTTTTAGCCAGTGATGGGATAATTCGAGTAGTTTCACTTTTAATGGTATTGCGCAAAGAATAGTTTATCTACTCAAGGTCTGTTTGGTATTTTATTGGAAAGGGCCCTAATGCTCGAAAAAAATCTAAGGGTTATATGCTTGATAGTTCAGGAGAATATTGAGTGTACATTAGACCAAATACTATATATGTATTGATCGATGTTGTATGGTAAATTTTTACCTATTCAAATTGAAACCCCTATCAGTAAGTATAAACCCTTGGTCTTTTTCAACTTTTTAAGTTTCACTTTCATCTTGACTAAAATAATCATAAAGAGGATAATAATGATTAGAATATTGTACTGAGTGAACAAACCACAACCCCTACATCACACACACAACTATACCTCCACTCACTTTTGGAGCTCATGATTTATAATATACACTTAAGAAAAGATTTCATTTAGCTGCAAAACAATGACTTTTATCCTACACGTAAGACAAAAGTCACAAATATCTTGAAATTCTGAAAATAACATTAATCATAAAATTGAAAAGCAAAAACACACCCAAAATTCTACTTTCAAAGATTAACTTTATTGAAAGTCACTCTAAATCTTCAAAAAAATGAATCTTTTGAATAGAAATACACTTTCTTTGCAACAGGTTAAGATTTATATTTGAAAATTTTGATGTGATAATCAAGAGTAGATAGATGTAGAATAAAAGACGTAACATTAATACTACATGGAATAAGGTTTTAGCATACTTTATCAACATAAGTCACACTATCACATGAACTTACTTCATAGTCAAACTATCACAAGATCTTACTTCATTAATTCTCAAAACCTATAAAAGACATGCGAGTGAAAAATCAAGTACCCTATTATGTTGGATATAAAAGTATCCTAAACTCTATAAATATGGTTTTCAGAGGAGAAAAGGTATGCAAGTTATTTTAAGCTTAAAATCGAGTATACAAGTTGAACAAACATATATGGACTCCTCGTATAGCCATATACCATACTAGTTTCAAATTCATATTTAACTAAGTTGATTGACATTTATTAATGGCTTAAACAACATTAACAGGAGAATTCAATCAAACAACTCATCAAATGAAAATTCATAAAACTTTATTGTAAAAAATTAAAAATAAATAAGAAATATGTAGGAATGGTATGAACTGCCCAAATAAGAATTCTTGAACAACAACCAACAAGTTGAGATATTCACGACCACTAAACCTTAATTAAAATAATAATTAATGTAGAACATCATACATAATAACAAACCCCACAACATAAATGAGGTCAAACTCATTTTTTTTTAATAAATAGAAGAATGATCAACTTACCTGAATGAAAAGATTAATTAAATGACAAATTGCAAAAGGATCAACTCCTGAAGTAGATCTGCAAATCGTTATAATTGAGGAGAAAAGGTTGATTTAGGTGGATGGGTTGGTGGAAGTTAGATTTTCTATAAATGATACAATTGAGGGAGAGGGGAAAGTGGGAAGGGAAAGGGGCAAGTCAACTAAAGATTTATATAACCGAGGGACAGGAAATTGCATCAATCGAGGCAATAAATATTTTTTTTATCTCATAAGACATTCCAATTGAGATGATTAATAAATTTACAAACTATGATGAGGATATAATTTAGTACCTTTCACTAGAGAATAAAGAGTAACACCTTTAGACGACTCTTAGATTACCATAATCCAAGCCTTCTCCACTCTTCTATCCTTTAGTGAAAGATACTTAATCATATCATTATCCTAGTTTGTAAATTTATCTATCATCTCAATTGAAATTGCTTAGCAGGTAAAAATATTAATCTATTGCATCAATTGATGCAATAATTTGTCGTCCCTAAATTTAATTAGTTTTAAAATTACACCGCACGTTCTCCTCTTCCCCCNCCCCCCCCCCCCCCCCCTTATCCTCAATTGTATCATTTTTTTACAAATCTACCTTCCACCCATACATCAATCTAAATCAACATTTGCTCTTAATCATAATGATATGCAGATCTACTTCAGGAGTTAATCCTCTTCCAATTCATCATTTAATTAATTATGTCATTTTCGTGAGTTGTTCTCTTTCTTAAAAAAATATTTAAATTTGACTGCATTTATATTGTGGGATTTATTATTACTAATGATTTTCTATATTAATTTTATTTTAATTAAGATACAAATTATTTTTCAATTCTTAATTTTTTAATTTTTTTTATGTAGAAGTTTTATGAACTATCATCTGATGAACTTTTTTTTATTGAACTCTCTTGTTGATATTGTTTAAGCCATTTAATATGTATCTCCCAAATTAGTTATATCTGAATTTGAAACTAGTTTGCAGGACTATATGAAGACTTCAATATGTTTGTTCATCTTGTATACTTGATTTTAAGTATGAAATAACTTGCATACCCTTTCTTTTTTGAAAATCATCTTCATGACGTTGAGAATTTTTCTATATCTAACACATAATAAGGAACTTGCTTTTTCACTCCCCTGTTTTTTTTAATAGATTTTAAAAATTAATGAAGTTAGTTTTTGTGATAGTGTGACTTTTATCTATAAAGTATGATAAACCTTATTGCATAGTGTCAATGTCACTTATGCTATGCTACCTCTATCTACTCTTAATTATAACATAAGATTTTTCAAAAATGAATATTAACTTATTCCAAAGAAAATGCATATCCATTCAAAATATTCATTCTTTTGAAGATTTAGAGTGGCTTTCAATATTATTATTTTTTTATAAGTGGAATTTTTAGTATGTTTTTGCTTTTTAATTTTATGATTTAGGTTTTTCAAAATTCCAAGATATTTGTAACTTCAGTCTTCTGTGTAGGATTAAAATAACTATTTCGCCGCTCAAATTAATTTTTTCTCGTAGGTACATACCAGAAATCATGAGCTCCAAAAGGGGGGTACAGTTGTGTGTGTAAAGTAGGGATTGTGGTTGTTCAGTGTAGTACAATATTCTAACCAGTATTTGCCTCTTGATGAATATTTCAGTCTAGTTGAAAGTGATACTCAAAATATTATTTTCTACTTTATAAACTATGGCTCTTGCAATTTTCAGTCATATGTTTGAACTTCATAATTCTTGTTTGTCAAAAAATTACATTAGATTTTCTTTTGTGTTTTCCATAAATCTCCAACAGAATGAGAACATCTTTTATAGAGTTTGATGAATTTTAGTTAAAGTTATACTCCATGTTCTTTCTGAAAGTATATTTGTATGTCCTTTTATTGGTTTCACATACTTTATTTTTTAGGTCTTTTCTTCAAATGTGTAGGATGGAAAAGAACTGGGGTATTTTTGCACTGGTACAAATTTTACGGAAGCCACATACAAACCATAGAAAGTCCTACCGGCTGTAGGAAGGCAGTCATAGGATTAACTTAATTTTGAGAAATGTCAACTCTCTAATGTTTGATCTACGAATGAATAGGAAGAGTCGTAGAATGATCTAGGAGCTCTAGAATGGACCCGTAGAGATAATCCAAACTTAGAGAAATTTTGTACTTGGACTTCAATTCTACGGATTGGCTCTACGAGCTATAAAAAGGAACATGACCTATAGGAAGGTTTAGTTGATGTTTCTTAGGATTTTGAGCTCCAATAACAGATTCTATGGTTGACCAGGACGATCCACAAAAAGACCTACGGATCAGTGGCTAAACCATAGACATGTCCGACAGTTTTTTAATTAAGGGTGTTTTTATCTTTTCCTCTACAACTAACACCTAAAATGCATCATTTTGGCCATATAACTACCCTTATAACCGTTTTTACTCCTAAGACTAAGCTTAAATTCCCTCATTCACTCAATTCTCCTAAAACCCTCAAGTCGTCTTCACCGAAATTCACTCAAGAGATCAAAGATGAAGAGCTAGGGTTTCAAGTATCAAGGTCTAATGCTCCTTGCATTCTTAGGAGTTTTACTATCAAGATACGTCGTAATTCACCAATGGATTCCTTCCATCCATTTGGTCCCAAAAGAATCTCAATCCAATTCAATTTCACCCTATTCTCTTAGGGTTTCATGTGATTCTCCATGGGTTCAATTCATTGTGCTTCAATTACTTATATTCAATCTTATTATGCATTATTTGACTCAATTATATGGTTTTCAATTGATTTCATATGGACGCATGCCTAGGCCTATTTTACTAACATGAATTATGCTTATGAACTTATCACTTATGATTATGAAAACTATGCATATTTTATGAAAAAGATGATCTATGAACTATGGATGCTTTGAGATAAGTATCAAGGAATTGTGAAAGGTTTTCTCACATATGAATGAAATTATGATTTAGATGCTTAGAAAGGTAAGTGTGTATTATGAAGAAGTTTATGAAATCATGATTTGAATGAAATACACTAATATAAACTTATGATTGGATTGGTAATCTTAATTGTGCCTTTCCAAGTATTTTGTTATGATTATAATTATGTCTTTTCCGTGAAAACATTGAGATGGAGGCTCTCCTATTAGTAGAGGTCAAGTCTCTAGAAGCAATGTCCTTGTCCCTTAACTATGTGCCCTCATATAATTGTCTTAAATGACCTAAGATAGTGGATCCACTTTAACAAAGAATGAATGTGACGAAATTCTACCTTGGCAAGTAGATTCTCCTTTTCAGTGTGAGGGTCATATCAAATTCCATGTTATAGCTCACATGGTCTTATTGTCGGTTAACAGTAAATATCCCACAAATGAACTATGTTTCTTCAAAGGTTTTATGAAATCTTCTCAAATGCTTTAAAGTATGCATTAACCTCGTATATGATTTATGATTTATTTATAAAGGCTTTAATCACATTTTACTTGGTCTTGCATATCATGTTAAATTCATTATGTTATCATGATCTACGTTTTTATGCATTTTCGCATACTTAGTACATTCACTGTACTAATGCATATTTGTGACTATATTTTCACATAATATAGGTTGTGACGCTCCTTCTCCCGCTCGTGGTTATCTTGGATTGCTTTGCTAGTACATTGGATTGGTAAGTCATCCATCAGAGGACAAGACCGTTGATGTTTTATTTCTTTTATTGTCTTTTCATTTCAGACTTGTACATACCAATCACTCTTATTATGTTAGAACAGTGTATGTAATTAAGACATAGTAGTATTCCACACTTATGATCAAATTCCGTTTATATTATGAGATTTATGTTGCCTATCTCTCTTGTTGTATTTCTTTTACATCATGCTTATGGCAAGTCGGTTGTTTAGAGTTTCTCAAGATCCTATTCGCCATGTCACGTCTAGGATATACATTAGGTCGTGACAAAATGTCTCAATAGGCACTGCCAAACACACGCAGTGCTAGTCTGAATCTTTATAATGACCTTTCTAGTCATTTTCTCCTGTTTGCATTCTTTTCGCCATTTAGAGATTTTCAATAGCGACCCAAACTCATTGATGACTTGCTAAGACTGCCAATTTTGTCACCTAGTCATTCATTTAGATTTTGTGCAAGTTTCCATGTTTTGGAGCTTTTAAAACTTGAATGGTTGTTATTGATTAAAATTCTAGGAAGACACCCTAAAAATACAATTATGACGGTTCTATTAGCTTTAGAATGCCAAGTTTTGTTTGGAAGGTTCTTTTGTGCGGAATCTTGAGTAATGATAGCACCTACCATAACTAACCAGTAGGTAAGCAAACTTGTAGCCCGAAACGACTAACAACAGACATACTGGTAGAAACAACAACCAACAAGTGAAAGAAATTACAAAAATCCATGGAATGAAAACAGTAACAAATCCTAACTAAGAAGCACATGAGCTAAGGAAAAAATGAACAGTAAAATAAATAGCAAACAAAAACCTAACTAAACCCCATAAGCACAAAAGGTACACTTGTGCACAATTTAAAGTAAATAACCCAAACTAACCTCATAATCTCGATGGATACACAAAAGACATAAGGAACTATTAGATAAGATTGAGATCACTTCCATAACTACCGAGACCATCCACAAACTCATAGTGCAGTAAACGCATCCCAAGAACCAAAAAAATACCAAGTCAGGACTCAACCCGACTAATAGAGCTATGAACATACTTGAACCAAGGCTAAAAGATGAGTCAGGGCATCGAATCTGACTAAGGATGTTTTCCAAGGCCTCAAACCCCACTAATAGAAGGTGTGCTAAGGACTCTAACCCATCTAATAGAAGGTGTGACAAGGCCTCAAACTCGGCTAAAAGTGAGTACACATGAGCCTTGAACCCAAGATTAAAACTAATCACACGAACCTCGAACCGTGGAAAGATAACTTCAAAACACTAAATTCCCTCTGCTTACTCCCAACTGGTCCAAATCGTAGAACAAAACCAAATCTAGCGTCGCCAAGGTCCACTCCAGCTCTTAATCTAAAATTCAACCCCATACAGCCGGATAAAGCCGAAAATAACCCAAAAACATGTCTGGATAACTCCCAAGGGTAAATTATGGATGAAAGGATAAAAAAGTTGATTTTTCACCTAGACAAGGATCACACTATCAGACTTAAGTCTGCTATATTAGTCTACATGGAGCTATGTCATCCAAAGCGACATCGAAACAATCCAAAGGCCTAACGGCTCAAAAATGCAGATCTAAAGCAATCACTAGTCTAACCCTAGGCTAAGGCAATAACAAGATACTAATGATAACCATCAACTACGAAATGATCTACAAAGTGATAACCATAAGGTAAGGCATGATCACATAACAAGAATAGGTATACTAGAACACCCAAAATATACCAGAAAAATACCTAAGGCATGATTTCTAATAAATAAGAATGATCAATTACATCCCAACCCCAATCCCAGCAATTCAACATGAATTTACATTCATAAGATCAATCTAAGGACTAGGAATCCAAAGCCCACCTCAATGAAGACTGCACACGCTCCAAAATCATGATTCTAGAGCCTTTTCTTTCTGAACAGCCTCTTATCGCTTCCATGCTATCAGAAAGAAGATCACAACGTCAAAACGAATGTTTTGACACAAAAATAACAACAATTGGAGATGGAACTAAAAATTAAATAAAAATAGGAATTTGAACTGGTGTTGAGAATCCCAAATTTGACTCCATCAATAGGTCCTAACTTTCTTACTAAGCTTGTGTCCCAAAATGGGACACAAATCAATGCTCGAAAAAGGGAAATTCAAGACATGCACAAAAATCAACTCAAAGAACACCATTAGTAACTTGGCAATTCCTTTAGGTCGAAATTTACCTAAAAACATGCTCCCCTTACTTCCCCAAAAACATTAATACGGAGCCACACAGAATCCATTGGTTCATTATTTCTTATTACACATGGCATATATACGTTTATAAATCAAAAGAAATCCAAGTAAAGACACTTGTGATAACCCAAAATATTAAGAAACTCAATGTGAAGGGGGTTACGTGAATACCTTTATACTTAAAAAAATTAATCAAGTAGTTGGCAAATATGAAGGTTTTACTTTCATGATTCAACTGAACTAACTTGACCTTTATATAAGAAACACTACATAGGTTGTGCCTTAAAGGCGAGAGGAATTTTAGCTTCACATACCTTGAATGCTTTTGTTGATAATGATGACACCACAGATTCCAGACAACTCAACGTACGAGGGTGTTGTCTTTCACATAACCAACCACTAGCTTCCGCCACTCAATTATGATCAATCGATTCAACACAGTTAACTGTAAAATAATATACACATGTTCATCAATAATCTGTACATTCCTAAAATATTCATTCCAATACTTTCCACTTTAAGTAATCGAATCCAAGTGATTGGGGAAGAAACTGTTCGATTCTAGGTGAATTAGGGTGAGAAACGAGCAAAGAAATTAATCGGGTTTTCTAAGTTGAGGCCTGGCGCGTCACGCAACCACTGTACCCCAAATTATGCTCTAAAGTTTAGGAACTGGCACCCCACGCCACTCAGTGCGTCAGGGTCGCCTGCCCCGTCCAGTTTGAAATCGATTGCTCCGTTTGAGTTCTTTCGAAAGGCACCTTCACTCCTTTTCAATTCTAACTACTCTAAGCTACTTCTAAACACCTATAAATTATTCATAAGATGATCATAACCTTGAATTCATAATTCAAATTCAAGGTAGAGTTAAGAGTTAAGTTTTGAGAATTCTTTCTAACATTCTACGAAAGTCCCTTCGAGGTTTTTTTGAGGAGTCTTCTACAATTCTAGTAACTTGTTTCAAGACTTGAGTAAGTGAGCATGAGAGTGAGGAATATGTATTCATGAGTCTACTCTATCACCTAGATCCTTCATATCATGAACCATAACTCTTGAATTCATAATTCACATTCAAGAGAGAGTTAAGAGTAAAGTTCAAAAAAGTTTTTGAGTTCAATTGTGAATCCTTTGAGATCAACTATCGATTTTAGCTTTGTTTTGAGGAAGTAAGTATAAGAATGAGAAGAGTCAGATACATGAGTTCCATTTTGTTATGTAGACCGTCAAGTCGAGTCGTTCATGCTCATAAATTCTGCATGAACTTCATAAATTGAGTATCTTTGCGAGGAGTAGTATATTCAAGTTCTAAGTCTTGAGTATTGAGTTCCTAACCCTTTTGAGATTATATTCCTAATCGTGGAACTATTACATGTTACCCATGAAGTCCTTAAGTTGAGTAGTTCATGCCCATAATTCTGCATGAACCATATGAGTTTAGAAATCTAGAAATGAGTAGTATCATTGAAGTTCTTAAGTTCTGAGTTGTTGAGTTTTGAGTACCGAGTTCTTTGTATGGTTATTGAAAACCTTGAATTGAGTCGTTCACGTCCATCATTTGGCATGAGCCCTATTTTGAGAAGTCTTTTACAACATTTTCTAAACTTGTTTTAAGACTTGAGCACTTGAGTTGAGAAAGAGTAGAGTCGAGTCCATTTTCTTTAAAATTATATATAGGAACTAAGTATTCCCAAGAATAAATGTTTTCACATTTAAAAGAGGAGGAAACTGAGATTTCCAAAAGACTTTTGAGCAGTTGAGTAACATTTCTTTTTAGAGAAATATTTTGAGTAATAATCTCAAACCACAGAAAGAGTTATGTTTTTAAACATATGAGCTGAGTATATTTTGGGAGTAGTATTGAGGACCGTTATGGGGACAAGTTCAGATAACTCAATTCTCCATAAACCACGTAGCCCACATGGGTAGAAAGGGTTATAGTTTTTTAGATGATTCCTTAATGCTTTTTTGCATAGAGTAGTGGATCCACTTAGTTGAGAGGTCTTATACCTTGGCAAAGTATAGGACAGTTCTGGCAGCGTGGACGAGACGTTGTATCATCACAAAGCTCATAGTGATGGTTGTCGGTTAAAGAAACTCCCATAGAGTTATATTGTATTTTTATATACACACGGAGTATCATTGTATTTTTCAATACATTGAGTTGTTATCTACAGTTTTACAGCTTTCCATATATATTGCACCTTTTACTATTGCTTTATCCTTAAGTATCATGAGTTGAATATTTAGAGTTGAGTATCTTGAGTTGAATATCTTGAGTTGAGTACCTTCGAGTTAACTATCCTGAGTTGAGTATCTTATCCTTGAGTACTTCTGAGTTGAGTAAGTTTGAGTAGTTTTGAGTATCCTTCAGTATTCTTGAGTTGAGTATGTTTGAAAAGAGGTAAGTATGTTTCCTTTTTAGCAAGTTCAAGCTTATGTTATGCTTTAGAATTCCCCTTATATGCTCATACATTCCACGTACTGAGCCATTTGGGCTGCATCATTTCAGGATGCAGATACAAGTATTCAGGGTCATCAATAGGAGCTTCGTTGATACCACATGGAGTTCGAGTTAGCTATGGTGAGCCTCCTTTCTTCCGAAGGGTTCCACTTTTACTTTTAGTTATATCAGTTGTTAGGAGGTTGTGAGTCTTGTCCCGACTTCCATCTTTGTCATTTAGAGGCTTCATAAATAGACAGTGGAGTTTCAGAAGTCTTTTCATTTATTTTGTTAACTTTATTAAAGACTTAAGTTGCCTATTTTATGGCGAGTTGAATAATTTATTTTTATTCAGAGTTTTTCATTTGAGTTAAAGATTTGTAATTGAATTTCATGAATTTTTGTTCAGTTTTTAAGCTTTGTATGCTTGAGTTAGTCTTCCGCTTGTAGTAAGTCAGGATGAGGGTTCGCTTGAGGACCAGCAATGGTTCTCGAGTGTCGGCCATGTCTAGGGTGTAGGCTTGGTCATGACATCTATAGGGATCTGCTATCTCAACTCACCCACTTTAGGAACACCTAAATGACCTTGGTAGAGAAGCACACCATCTCTCCCTTGGGAGGAAACCTCAACTTTTTGCTAATGAACTGCACCCTTCAATTGAAGCGATATAGGATCATTGTCTTGTTTTTCTTTAACCTCCGCTACCAATGAAGATTTTGACCCATTCTGAACTATTACACCATTATTCGATATGTTCATAAGGCAAACTTCTAAGCGAGAAAGCCGGTGAACATACTTTGCCAATTCTTTCCTTTCTTCCTCAACATGTGCTACACTACCCATAGATAGTCTACTAAGGGCATCAGCTACTACATTAGCTTTACCAGGATGATAGAGCACATTCATATCATAGTCCTTCAGGAATTCAAGCCATCTCCTCTTGCGAAGATTCAACTCTTTCTGGGTGAAAACATACTGAAGGCTTTTATGGTCTGTGAACACATCTACGTGAACACCATACAAGTATTGTCTCAAAATCTTTAGGGAAAACACTATGGTTGCAAGCTCGAGGTCATGAGCCGGATAGTTCTTCTCATGCACCTTATGTTGTATAGAAGTATAAGTTATAGCCTTACCTCGTTGCATCAATACATAGCCTAGGCCGACCCTAGATGCATCACAATAGATCACATAACCGTCTGAACCCTCTGGTAGAGTCAAAACAGGAGCTCTAGTTAACCTAGTTTCCATTTCTGCAAAGATTTTCTGACACTCATTTGACCACTGAAACTTAACTTTTTTCTGAGTCAACTTAGTCAATGGAGAAGTTATGAATGAAAATCCATCCACTAACCTGTTGTTATAACCAGCCAAACCCAAGAAACTTTTGATATATGTAGGAGAGGTGGGTATTGGCCATTGATGTACTGCATCTATTTTCTGATAATCCACTTAGATCCCTTTGCTAGACACCATACTCCCAAGGAAAGCAACTGATTGTAACCAAAACACACATTTTCTAAACTTAGCGAATAACGGGCGATCTTTGAAAGTTTGCAGGACAACCCTAAAATGAGTCGCATGTTCTTCCTCATTTCTAGAGTAAATGAGGATATCATCAATAAAGACGATAACGAACAAGTCCAAATACTTCTTGAACACCTTGTTCATTAAATCCATGAAAGTTGTAGGAGCATTGGTCAATCCCAATGACATAACTACAAATTCATAATGACCATATCGAGTTCAAAAGGTTGATTTCGAGATGTCACTATCTCTGACTCTGAGTTGATGATGGTATGAGGTCTATCTTCAAAAAATGACTAGCACCTTGAAGTTGATCAAAGAAGTCATCAATCCGGGGGATGGGATACTTATTCTTGATTGTGACTTTTTCAACTACCGATAGTCAATGCACATCCTAAGAGAACCATCTTTCTTTTTCACAAACAACACTGGTGCACCCCATGGAGAAATACTAGGTCTTATGAAGCCCTTATCCAGAAGATCTTTGAACTGGTCTTTCAATTCCTTAAGCTTAGTTGGAGCCATTCTCTAAGGAGGAATAGAAATAGGCTGGATATCTGGAAGGAGATCAATTCAAAAGTTGATTTCCCTTTGGGGAGGAACTCCGGGAAGATCTTATGGAAACACTTCTGGGAACTCATTTACTACTGGAACTGACTCAAGAGTTGGGGTTTCGGAGCTTGAATCCTTAACCTGAACTAGATGATAGATATACACCTTGGAAATCATCTTTTTTGTCTTTAAGGTAAGAAATGAATCACTCCATAAGCACTAAGCTACTACCCTTCCATTCTGAGACTGGCTCGCTTGGAAACTGAAAAAATGAATGATCCTAGTTCTACAATCGACTGAGGTGACTTTCTAAGACACTGACATGGTAATTTTTGTATACCCTTCTAGCTATAACTGGGTCACCAACTGGGATAGAGAATGAAATGGTTCTAAGAGATTTTCTGGACTGTCACCAAAGTTCACTGCTATATATGGAGTTACAAAGGAAATAGTAGCCCCCGGATCTAACAAAGCATAAACATCTAAGTGAAAGACTCATAACGTACAAGTGACCACATCAAGAGAATCTTCCTGATCCTGGTGAGCCTGAAGAGCATACAACATCTTCTGGTGCTGACTGCCACCTTTACCAAATGAAGCACCCTACTGAGTTGGCGACTTGTTGGTGCTACTGGAGCAGTAGACTAAGCCATACAATTGTTACCTGCATGTCCCTACTTAGAAGAAGGGAAATCCCTCAACCTATGGCCAGACTTAGCACATCCAAAACACCCTTCTTTCCCTGCAAGACACTCACCCGGATAGTTCTTACCACATTTTGGACAAGTTGGGTAGGTCCTATTAACTGAAACACTTCCCTGAGACTTAGAGCCGGGTGCCTTACTTTTCTGAACTTGTCGAAACCTGAAGGATGGAGCACTAGCTGATGAAGGTACTGGAGTAGTAAATTTTTGCTGAAACTGAGAGCGATTTACACCACCCGACTTCTGCTGAGAGTACTGATAGTTACCTGTCCTAGCCTTCTTATTGTCCTTAGCATATTCCCTAAGCTTGTCTCCTTCAACTTGTTGAGCATGAGTCATAAGCCTAGAGATATTCATATCTTCCAGCAACATAGCATTTCGGCACTCTATTTTTACTAGGTCGGATACTCCAAATAGAAACTTATTCATTTGTCCCTCGAATCAACAATCATATATGGAGCATACCTAGAGAGTTGGGTGAACTTGAGTCCGTACTCATGGACTGACATTCTACCTTGCCTCAAAGTAATGAACTCCAGAGCTTTTGCCTCCCTCAACTCTCTTAGGAAGAACCTGTCCCGGAAAGCTACATTAAAACACTTCCAAGTGATAGGAACAACCTATGTACCCCTGTTTTCTTTCAATATAGTAAACAAGATGTGAGCTACATCCTTAAGCTGGTAGGACGCAAACTCTACCCTATCATTTCCAGTCACTTTAATAACTCTAAAGATTTTCTTGACCTCATCAATGAAGTTCTGGGGATCGTCTCCAACCTGCGACCCTAGAAATATTGGTGGGTTCATACGGACGAAGTCTCACACCATGGCTGATGTTGATCCAACATTAGTATTAGTAGGAACTGGGGCTGTTGATCGTTCTGGTTGGTCACACTCTGAGCCAAAAGTTGAATAGTGTTCTCAAACTCTGCATTTGAAACCTCATGGTCTGGAACATGAGGAACCGCGTTAGCGTTGCGGGCATTCGCATTCCATGCGTAGGCTCTAGACGGAGGTATGATCGGAAACGCATAACGACGAGTTAGAAGGTTGATCATACCCACGCACGATAAGAGTAGCAATAAAGTGAAGTTTTCCTAAAACACTTTGTAGCCTCCCTCTCATCAGATAGGGTGCAATTCACACCCATGAAAAGGACTCTACTTAGTATGGCTTTTCAGACATCCTAGGACTCTTAAACTTCATTCTTTATTATCAATTTTGTCACGCCTCGAAGCTACCCCCCTGACGTAAACACTGGACCTAGGATCACGAGAGACCCCAAGCTAACCCTGAGCTGACATATCATAAGAATACTTAAACAAATAATGTGCAAAAGCTAAACATCAGATAAACTAAATGATGGGGAATACCCAATCTAAGTCTGACTATATAAATACTAAGCAAGAGTTTAAGACAATGAACACTAACTCAAATACTAAAGTTGAATCTGTATATGTCTGAAAAAAGCCTCTTACTAACTAACTACGCTGGGATATGCTCCCAGCTAACTATAACAAATACTGGAAACTGAAATGAAAAGAATAAATATAGAAACATGTCTATTGTCTTGGAAATTTGAGGACTCACCACTGAAGCTGCTAAAATGGAGATCAGGAGCCGATCTATGTGTGATCTTGATGATAAGACCTGAACCTACATCACGAGAAGATGTAGCGCAGAGTATACGTCAGTACTTGAAACGTATTAAGCATGTAGGATGGAATACAACTAAACAAACATATAACTGAACAAGGCATACTATGCAATGATATAATTTGAACATGATAAAAGATACTGAGATATGTTGAATGTGAACTAAACTGAATGCAATGACCACGTACATAATATGTTGAAACTGAATACTAAAATATAACTGGAACTTAGTCAATGCACTAGAGTCTGACTGTGGGAGCTACTAATAACCAACATAAAACCACATGAGCTAAATTTGGAGTCTGATGTATATGCCCCATTGAGAAGACCCAATATACCTTTCCAAGGTATAAAGGCATGACTGGAGTGATCACTAAATATAATGCCCACAGAGGGGACTTACAAACCTATGGGGGCATGTAGTTCTGGGAATATGAGAGGGACTGACCCTAGTACAACTCTGTATTAAGTCTACTCCTAACTGATTATATGTACAATACAACATAACAAAAATATATTGGATAGCTCAATGTTCTGACATACTAACTGAGAATGCAACTATAATACTGGTAATGAAACATTTGAAAACTGAGGCATGTATAACTGTTTATCTGTCCTAGCTAGTGTAATTATTGGACTAAACAAATCTACACAACTAGGGTTCGGAATTCCATGCAAGGAACTATGTAACAGTGTTACAACAACATGAAAATCTAATTAGGAATACTATAACAACTAACCTCACAACAATTTCTAACATTCAAGAAATCCTAGGTCTAGATACATGAAGGGAATCAAGAATCTAACTAAATTCTAGAGACCTAATTGGTGAAAGGAACCCATTAGTGAAATTCCACATACCTCGTGATGAATTTCACGGAGAAATCATTCGATTTCGGGGATAAAAATGATGAAAACTTGGTGCGTTCTTGGAGAGGGTTTGGTCATTGCTTTCTCTCTTCTTATCCGTGGGTAGTCCCCGTTTGCAGCACCTGCAACTTCTGATTTTTCTATATTTTGATAGTTCTAGCATACGGGGTGTTAGGCATCGATCGACTGGCCTCAAAAGATAACACAAGCATAAACAACAAGTAATAAGGAAAGCATAGAACAAGTAGTTAAATAGGAAATATTAAGGTAGATGAGCAATAAAGAATAGAAATATGGTCTAAAGGGTAAGAATCTGAGGATCTACCAAGGATCTAGAGAACTCACAAACACAATTATAGAGACAAAGCCTAACAACTATTAGATATTCAATAAAAGAGAACAAAATATAGTCAAATAATAACCTAACCAGACCCCAATGCCCAAAATGTATAAATAACATATATAACCCAACTGACCCCATAAACTGAATGGTACAATCAACAAACAAGTATATACATGATAGGCGATGCATATGAATGTAGGGCGAGTAGTAAGTCCATCAGTGACAATCCAAACCTCTAACCATAGGTAACAACCTTGAACCATAAGCATTGATCTCAACCTAAAGTAACGGCGTCAAACCGTAAGCATCAGCCTCAAATCAGAAGTAAAAGCTTGAACTGTGAGCATCGGCTCAATCAAGAAGTAACAACCTCGAACTGTGAGTAACCAAATAATGGGGTCGCCCAACCAATTGTTAAACTCCAAGGTGCGTCAGCTTTTAGCTAGAAAGAGTAAACTGGGGGCATTAGCATGACCAAATGCATGCAACAAAAGGCGTTGACGCGCTGGCTAGTCAAGTAAAAAATAAGCACATCACAAATGACTCTAATATCTCAAGTAGAAAAAGGAGCCATCCTTGAAGTCTCGTAATCTCAAATATTAGTAAGTTAAGTGATCCAAGTGGTACGACTCTTGTTAAAACAAGTTTAGAATAAAAGCCGAGTAAACTGTAGTTCAGAACGGTAAAAATGCCAATGCATGAGCTGAGATCATACCACAAAACTCGTGAGAATAAACAAACAATTTAATGCATGACACCACCAACATTCAACCAAAGAACTCCAAGTCAAACTAATATAAGGTTAAACAAATCACCAACCAAAGCGGAGGTACTAATACGGGATCCAACTGGTCCTTGCATACAGCCTCAAGCCTAAAATTATAATCAAGCTCAATAAGGATATGATAGACCTATCGATAAACAACAAGCGAAGGGATCAAAGAAAAGCTTTCAAAACAATAACGAGGGAATAGACTCAAGGGACAACACCCTTTTCCAATCATACCTCTCCAGTCCATGACTGAGCATACCTAGGACCAACAGTCGGCTACGATAAGTCACAAAAGTCACAAGAACCAACACAGGGAAAATGACCCCATACAAGCCCTACTGGTTGCAAATCATAACTACGAGGGAAATAAAACACAACCTAAAGCATCTAAGTTCCAGGATATTCTAAGGCCATAATGCATCAATCCTAACAAAAATAAGCAAGATCATCTACACCACAAGTGAGGATACAAGCCTAAATTACGAATCCCAACACCCACAATAAGCCCAAGGCTCTTACAGAGTCAAGAAAAGACAGAATGAACAAATGGAACTAATACACGATGAATACAATCTAAAGTCACATGTAATATATACTACACATTATCTAAAAATCTCATTCAAGAAAGTAGATTGAAGCATACCTCAAATCTGATCACGAGCGCTCCGAATCCCCCACACAAGATCTATCCACTTCGAAAACACCTCCAAACGCCACCAGACTATCAAATTATAGGTGACAATGTTATTACATATGTTTAGACACTAAATTTGAAATAAATGGAGATGGGCCAAAAATTGAGTCAAAATAGGAATGTGGGACCGACACAGGAAATACTAAAATTGACTCCGTCAAAAGGTCTTACTCGAATAAGGGGGCACAATTCCATGTCGAAAATAGTCAACATACACAAAATCACTAAAATTCACCATTAAAGAACACAAAAAGAGTTGAGTAGCCCCTTCGGGGAAGAAGTTAACTCAATGGGGAGTCCTCGACACTTCCCAACATTCCAACTTGTAGCCGCACTAAAACCCAAACCAACGCAACTAAAATTAGCTCAATCAGAGCTTTATAGCTCAAGAAATCACGTTTTTAAAATAAGAGCATATACTAGCAACACCAGATTTAGCTATTTTTCAAAGTCTCCGAACGGATCCTCAAAATTCGTTCGAGATATGGTAAAAATAAACCAAATATGCTAATCAACTAAAGTTACAATTCCAAACCCAATGGAATCATCAAAACCTCCATTCGATGTCATCTCAATGAAAAGTGAGTCTCACACTTAAGTTCTATTTTTAGCAAAAATCCACAAGAAGACTCAAAGTGAGACCAAAAGCCTCGGGAACCGCACAATAGGTCATTCGAGTCCAAATACGACATTTTGGAGCTATCTGCGCTGACAGAATTTTCATCCGAGCATTTTTACCAAGAATGTTGACTGAAGTAAAACTTTCACCTAAGCTTCCAAGTTTAAACGCCTAACAGTACAAACTCACACTGTAATTCTTGAAGATCAAAAATTGATGGAACCGTTAAAATTGCATTTTGAAGCCGTTTATGTGAACCTTTGATCAAAGTTAACCGTTAAATGTTTCAAATGCTCCAAAACACAGAAACATCCATAAAAACCAAACAAACAACCTAGTGACCAGACTGTCAGTCCCATCAAGTCATAAATGACATGGGATCGCAACAAGAAGCCTCAAAATAATGAAAAGATGAGAAAACAAAAAAATGAGATCAAGGGTCAATACAACATTCACTACTAAAAGGACTATTGTTTGTGAAAGTAGAAGAATAGTAACCCCCTGAAGGCACAAAAAGACAAAGATACTGGGTCCGTGTGCTCCACCAAACCCTCAAACACAACACCAATAAAGAACTCAGTCTAATAGAAAAATCCTCAAGTTCACTTCAAAACTCCAAAAGCTCCTCCATTTTCTTTTTGGGCTCCAACTCTCGCACAACTGAACTAAACTTGATAAGAAGTACCCGATTCATATAAGAAGACTAACATCACACAAAAAGCACAAAATTTAGCAAACACAGAACCATGGCAGATACAACAAAACTAAAACTCGAAATACTGATCTTATGATCCACATCTAAAATCTTCTAACCACAAAGGGCTTCCTGGTTCTTCTTAACTATCTTGAACATCTCTATCACTAATTGAAATCCACCAATAAGACCCCACAACACAAACCTCGCAAGAAGTACATACTCTATATACATTGAGGAATGACAACTTCTAAAACAAGGAACTCAACCTAGAACAAAAATTTACTCCTACCTCTCAAAGACCAACAAATCCATCTTCATCACAACCTTTTAAAGCTAACCACACAAATGCGAAGGACGAACATATTGTGAACGATAAGTCTGAACTGATCTCTACTTTAGTGACATTCTCCAAGCAAATGAACTTCTTAAAAAATGACACCACGAGCCCACAAGCTACTATGCCACCACAAATATACACCGAACACTGTGGTTAATGGGAAACCAAGCTGGCAGGTGGTGTATCAGCATAATCAACTGGTGGTCGATAGTGTCCCAAATAAACCAAACCCCGTAAGATACCAAGCATGACAAAATAAAACCACACATCATAAACTAGAACAAACTCATAGATTCCACAAAGTACATTGACCCCATCCTGAAGATGAACCTAGTTAGCAAATTTTTATTTTCCAACCGAGCTAAGGTATGAAACTACCAATGAACACCGCCATTCTAACTCGTGTTTACACACTTTCCTTGAGATCTGTCAACCCAAATACAAAGACCCAACAATAACAAGAATAAGCCACAACAAGGGCTCACACCTCTAGATTCTGGCTAGCAAAAACAAATACTAGGACCTCAAGAAGTAGATGACTCCAAAAAGAACGAATGAGAAAAAAAAAACTTCCCATTCGAGAAAAGACTAAGGCAAAGAAAGAAGCAACAAAAAAAGACTACCACACTAAAGATGACCATCTACCTAAAAGAGAACTTCAAAAACTAGCAATCTCCTTACTAATACTCAAAAGGAATGACAGCCAACGAGGCCAACCTCCCGAGCCAACCATGCCCAATAACGGTCAAATCTCAAATGGGGAATATCATATCTAGCCACCTATCAAACAAGGATCGGAATCACAGAAAAAATGTCCATCAAGGACCGCAAAAAGGGAAACCAACAATCCCAAGGACACAATCACAACAAGACTATCAAGGAAACGACATGGAGAGTTACTCAACCACTACTCCCAATCAAAGTAGCACACCCTAGTCGATCCACTACTTAAAGAAATCAACTACACAGAGAAAAAAGATATACAAACCTCAAATCAAGGTGCCATAACAAAGAGTGATAGAGGATAAGCTAAATAAACCCGAATGTGCATGAAAAACCAAAATCATACAAAATATGAACTAAATGGGTAAAACCATAAAATCCCATCCAAGAAAGAATAGTTGAAGCCATGTCCTCTGGCCGTCCTCTAGAAATATAGAACAAATCATGCCCAACCTCAACTTGAACACCTAAAGTAGTACCGGCAACACCAAAGGCACAACCTCTGACCAAAGGTGTAGTAAAACCCTGAGACTGGTCTAATTTAACACCTCTCGTCATGGTCCTATGTTGCGACAAGCTTTAGATTGATGATCATGCTTCCCACAAATACAATAAGGTTCGACCACCCTAGCATAGGGAGTATCAGATGTCTACAATGCCCAAAAAATAAACCCCCACCAGGGGAACCCCCTAGACCAGTGTTAAAACCCTCCACAATTATAGAAAATGATGTAGTGTGAAGCCCAGCATGAAGAATGCAATGAGCTTCCCTGGATACCTCTGCCAAACATAGAACCACTTCTAGACAAACTGCACCGGGGCCTGCGACACTCGCTTGCATAGTACCTTACCCTGCAACACTCATAGCAACCATCCCTAAGAGCAACCTAGTGTGTAAACCCAACTAGAGTAACACAAGACCCAATACTTAGAGGTCTAGAATTACAACCAAACAAAGTTTGGCCTAAACTCTACCTATCGTTGGTGTCGTAACCTACCTCAAAACCCCCTGGAACCTGAGATTCTATCACAAAAAGACATATAGGTCGAAAAAGAAGATGACCCTTATTGAAATGATACCCACTTCAAAGTGGAATATTTTCACATTTGTACTGATGGTGAGGCCTCCTACCACTATCTAATTTTCAAGACACAAATGTTCCATAACCCTGAAATGATTAAAACACTAGGAAAAAGTAGACCCCGTTAATATCAAATGCTCTGACATCAACTAGAGTGGAAAGGCCAAAACTCTAATGAACCCTTGACTCAACTCCCAAATCCGAAGAAAACAATGTGGGACTATGCCCAATCTACTCTAAAAATCCCAACACATAGCCTAAAATGTATGATGAACCCTACTAAGGACCAATAAACCCAATTCTTCTACAAAATGTACCCACTGCACCAAGAATCACACTTTCTTGAGGTGTACCCTCAAAGAAGCTAGAGCCTCCTAACACTAAATCTCAAGGATTCAAGAGATTTAATGATCTTTTCCAAGTCTGGGCTACCCCGAGACTCAATAATGATGAAAAATTCGTCTGACCACAAGGTCCATTCTCGACTGAGGCCCTCTAATCTAACCATGTGCTGAAACTTTGGTCGGATGTGTTGATGCTCCTTCTAGGAGAGAGTGGATTCCGAAGAAGCAGTTTTAGAGGTTAACTCAAGCAAAAGCAAACAATAAGGAGTCAACAATACAATTTCTTCTTAATGCCCTATATCCTCCCGAAGATAAGATACATATGTCTCCACACCGATCTATAGGGCTTTACTAGGCATTTTCTCTCATACAAAAGATGTCGCTCAACCTAGAGCTCTAATACCAAACTGTCACGACTAATTTCTTACATCATGATGGCACCTACTACGCCCCTACCAGTAGGTAAGACTAACCCTTAGTCTAGAATCATGAGAAACGGACTACAAAGATAAAGTCACAACAAAAAGTAGAAAGATTATAACAATGCAAAGAAAGGGTAATCAACATAAATGCAATACAAGAAACCATCCCAAGACCTGGCATCAGTCAGTAAACGAGCATCTACTCCAAAATAAGAGTACAATGTTTATACAGCTATAAGATAAGTACATGTTGTCTCTCAATATCATATAAAGACTAAGCCTAGCCAAAAATAGACAAAAATCGAAAACTCCAAAGGCTAGGAGCTCACCCTAATCTCTGAAAGTCCCAAATGCTTCACATGACTTCAAATTAGCAAAGATAACTCAAACTATGATTTGATGGGAGTAGAAGTGTAGTATGAGTACCAAAAATGGTACTTAGTAAGCATCATTCAATTCAGCTAAAAAGATAAAATAAGCATAAACAACAAGTAATAAAGAAAACACAGTATAAGTAATTAAACATGAGATACTAAGGTACATAATCAATAAGGAATATAAATAAGGTACAAGGGTTAAGAAGCCGAGTAAAGAACAAACCTGGAGCATAAGCCAACAACCTATTCGCAAGCAACTATGATACAACCAACTACCTGGTATCAGAAGAACACACAACCACAATTCTAGAACCAATGCCTATCATCTATTAAATAATCAATATCAGATAACAAAATATAATCAAACAATAACCTAAATGAACCCCATAAGCTTGGAAGGTACAAACAACAAACATAACCCAACTGACCCCATAAACTAGAGGATACAATAAATAAAAATGTATACTACTCATAGGTGATGCATATGAATGTAGGGTGAGTAGTGGGACCATCAACGACCATCCAAATCTCTAACCTGAGGTAATAGTCTTGAACCGGAAGTAACAACCATAAACCGTGAGCATCAATCTCAAATCAGAAGTAATGGTCTTGAACCATGAGCATCAACCTCAAACCGGAAGTAATGGCTTCAAACTTTGAGTAACCAATAATAGGTCAAACCATCTAGCTAGTAAACTCTAAGGGGCGTCAGCTAGCAAGAGTAAACCTAGGGGTGCCAACAAGACAAAAAGCATGCAATAAAGGGCGTTTATGCACAAGCTAGTCAAGTAAAAATTAAGAACATCCTAGATGCTTCTAATTTATAATGTAGAAAAAGGAGCATGTTCCTGACGCCTCATAGTATAAAAAAATAGTAAGTCAAGCGATCCAGGTTGTACGACTCCCGTTAAAACCAATTTATAATAAAATCCGAGTAAAATATTATTTCATCATGAATGGTAAACATACCAATGCATGAGCAGGGATCGTACCACAAAACTTATGAGAATTAACAGAATGCAATGCATGTTATCACTAGCATTCAAACAAGGCACTCAAGTCAAACAAAAATATAAGGTTAAATAAATGACGCTACCAAAGCGGAGAGTAGAATTTTGGGTATGTTTTTGCTTTATAATTTTACGATTAATGTTTTTCAGAATTTCAAGATATTTGTGACTTCAGTCTAATGCAAAGGATGAAAATCATTGTTTCACAGCTCAAACGAATATTTCTCTTAAGTAAATATCATAATTTATGAGCTCCAAAAGGAGGGTATAATTGTGTGTAAAGTAAGGTTTATAGTTGTTCTGTATAGTACAATATTCTAATACGTATTAGCCTCTTGATGAGTATCTCAATCTAGACTAAAGTGACACTCAAAATATTATTATCTAGTTTATAAACTATGTCTCTTTCAAGTTTCAGTCATATGTTTGAACTTCATAATATGTGTCTGTCAAAAAAATTAAATTAGACCTTCTTTTATGTTTTCCACTCCGACGGAATGAGAACATCTTTTATAGAGTTGGATGAATTTTAATTAAAGTTATATTCCATATTCTTACTGAATGTACGTGATTGTATGTTTATTCTTATTTGTTTAGCATACTTTAATTTTTAGGTATTTTCTTCAAGTGGGGTAGAGAATGAAAAGGGTTCTGAGAGAGTTTCTGGACTGTCACCAAAGTTCACTGCTATACATGGAGTTACAAATGAAATAGTAGCCCCTGGATATAACAAATCATACACTTCTAAGTGAAAGACTCATAACGTACAAGTGACCACATCAAGAGAATCTTCCTGATCCTGGCGAGCCTGAAGAACATACAACATCTTATCGCATTGACCGCTACCTTTACCAAATGAAACACCCTACTGAGTTGGTGACTTGTTGGTGCTGCTAGAGCTATAAACTAAGCCATACTATTGTTATCTGCATGTCCCTACTTAGGAGAAGGACAATCCCTCAACCTATAGCTAGACTTAGCACATCCAAAACATCCTTGTTTCCCTGCAAGACAGTCACCCGGATGGTTCTTACCACATTTTGGACAAGTTGGGTAGGTCCTATTAACTAAAACACTTCCTTGAGACTTAGAGCCTGGTGCCCTACTTTTCTGATCTTGTCGAAACCTGAAGGATGGAGCACTAGCTGATGAAGGTACTGGAGCAGTAGATTTTTGCTGAAACTGAGAGCGATTTACACCACCCGACTTCTACTGAGAGTACTGATAGTTACCTGTCCTAGCCTTCTTATTGTCCTTAGCCTATTCCCTAAGCTTGTCTCCTTCAACCTGTTGAGCATGAGTCATAAGCCTAGAGATATTCATATCTTCCAGCAACATAGCGTTTCGACACTCTATTTTTACTAGATCGGATACTCCTAATAGAAACTTATTCATTTGTCCCTCGAATCAACAACCATATGTGGAGCATACCTAGAGAGTTGGGTGAACTTGAGTCCGTACTTTTGGACTAACATTCAACTTTGCCTCAAATTCATGAACTCCAGAGCTTTTTCCTCCCGCAACCCTCTTAGGAAGAACTTGTCCAGAAGAGGTCCACTAAAACACTTCCAAGTGATACGAACAACATATGTACTCCTGTTTTCTTTCAATATAGTAAACAAGATGTGAGCTACATTCTTAAGCTGGAAGGACGCAAACTCTACCCTGTCATTTCTAGTAACTTTCATAACTCTAAAGATTTTCTTGACATCATCAATGAAGTTCTGGGGATCTTCTCCAACCTGCGATACTAGAATTATTGGTGGGTTCATACGGACGAAGTCTCACACCATGGTTGATGTTGACCCAACATTAGTGTTAGTAGGAACTGGGGCTCTTGATTGTTCTGGTTGGTCACACTCTTAGCTAAAAGTTGGATAGCGTTTTGAAACTCTGCATTTGAAACCTCATGGTCTGGAACAGGAGAAATTGTGTTAGCGTTGTGGGCATTCACATTCCTTGTGTAGGCTCTACAAGGAGGCATGATCTGAAGGTAGATCATACCCATGCACGATAAGAATAGGAATAAAGTGAAGTTTTCCTAAAACACTTCGTAGCCTTACTCTCATTAGATAGGGTTCAATTCACACCCATGGAAAGGACTCTACTTAGTATGGCTTTTCAGACATCTTAGAACTCTTAAACCTAATTCTTTATTATCAATTTTGTCACGCCTCGAGGATACCCCCTTGACGTAAACACGGGACCTAGGATCGCGAGTGACCCCAAGCTAACCCTGATCTGGCATATCATAAGAATACTTAAACAAATACTGTGCAAAGGCTAAACATGAGATAAACTAAATTATAGGGAATACCCAATCTAAGTCTGAATATATAAATACTGTGCAAGAGTTTAAGACAATGAACACTAACTAAAATACTAAAGTTGAATATGTCTATGTCTGAAAAAAGCCTCTAACTAAATAAATATGTTGAGATATGCTCCCAACTAACTATAACAAATACTGGACACTGAAATGAAAAGAATAACTATAGAAACTTGTCTATTGTCTTGGAAATTTGAGGACCCACTACTAAAGCTGCTAAAATGGAGATCAGCAGACGATCAATGCGTGATCTTGATGCTGAGACTTGAACCTACATCACGAGAAGATGTAGTGCAGAGTATACGTTAGTAATTGAAAGGTATTGAGCATGCAGGATGGAATACAACTAAACAAACATATAACTGAACAAGGTATACTGAGCTATGATATAATCTGAACATGATACAAGATACGGAGATATGCTAAATGTGAACTAAACTGAATGCAATGACCACTTACATAACATGTTGAAACTGAATACTAAAATATAACTGGAACCTGGTCAATGCACTAGAGTCTAACTGTGGGAGCTATTAAATAACCGACATAAAATCACATAAGCTAAATGTGGAGTCTGATGTATATGCCCCATCGAGAAGACCCAATATACCTTTCCAAAGGTATAAAGGCATGACTGGCGTGATCACTAAATATAATGCCCACAGAGGGGACTTACAAACCTACGGGAGCACGTAGTTCTGGGATTATGAGGGGGACTGACCCTAGTACAACTCTGTATTAAGTCTACTCCTAACTGATTATATGTAGAATACAACATAACAGAAATATATTGGATAGCTCTATGTTCTGACATACTAACTGAAAATGCCAACTATAATATTGGTAATGAAGCATTTGAAAACTGAGGCATGTATAACTGTTTATTTGTCCTAGCTAGTGTAATTATTGGACTAAACGAATCTACACAACTAGGGTTTGGAATTCCATGCAAGGAACTAAGCAATAGAATTACAACAACATGAAAATCTGATTAGGAATATTATAACAACTAACCTTACAACAATTTCTAACATTCAAGAAACCCTAGGTCTAGATATATGAAGGGAATCAAGAATCTGACTGAATTCTAGGGACCTAATTGGTGAAAGGAACCCACTAGTGAAATCCCACATACCTACTGATGAATTTCACGGAGAAATCTTTCGATTTTGTGGATAAAAATGATGAAAACTTGTTGCGTTCTTGGAGAGGGTTTGGTCGTTGCTTTCTCTCTTCTTTTTCTTGGTTTGATCAATTTCTTTTAGAATGAAATAGTTAGGGTAAGTTCTTATAAAGTTATTAGGTTAAAACTGACAAAAACTACGTTGTTTAGGGGTCCAACGCATAGGGAAAGACCAAATGACCCTAACTTAAAAGTTGTCAGGACGGGACAGACTGACGGACCGTGGATGGACCGACGATTCATCCTTGTCAGCCATCGTTCGGCGTCTGGGAGGGCTTCTAAGGGGGTTCTCGACCAAGGCCTGGATAACGGATTGTGGTCCCACCTACGGTGCATGGGTCCTGTCGTAGGTTGACCCTTGGATGAATTCTTTCTGGGTTTCTGGGGTGAAGTTGCAGGTGGCTAACCATGGGCCCCTCCTATGGTCCGTGGGTGGTCCCTATTTGCAGCACCTGCAACTTCTGATTTTTCTGTATTTTGATAATTCTAGGATACGGGGTGTTAGGCATCGATCGAAAAGCCTCAAAAGATAACACAAGCATAAACAACAAGTAATAGTGAAAGCATAGAACAAGTAGTTAAATAGGAAATATTAAGGTAGCTAAGCGATAAAGAATAGAAATAGGGTCTAATGGGTAAGAATCTGAGGATCTACCAAGGATCTACAGAACTCACAAACACAATTATAGAGCCAAAGCCTAACAACTGTTATATATTCAATAAAAGAGAACAAAATATAGTCAAATAATAAACTAACTAGACCCAATAAGCCCGAAAGGTACAAATAACATACATAACCCAACTGACCCCATAAACTGAATGGTACAATCAACAAACAGGTATATACATGATAGGCGATGCATATGAAGGCAGGGCGAGTAGTAAGACCATCAGTGATAATCCAAACCTCTAACCATAGGTATCAACCTCGAACCATAAGCATCGATCTCAACCTAAATTAACGCCCTCAAACTATAAGCATCAGCCTCAAATCAAAGTAACAAGCTTGAACTGTGAGCATCGGCCTCAATCAAGAAGTAACAACCTCGAGCTGTGAGTAACCAAATAATGGGGTCGCCCAACCAGTTGTTGAACTCCCAAGTGCATTGGCCTTTAGCTAGAAAAAGTAAACTGGGGGCATTAGCATGACCAAATGCATGCAACAAAAGGCGTTGACGCGCCAGCTAGTCAAGTAAAAAATAAGCACATCACAAATGACTCTAAAATCTCAAGTTGAAAAAGGAGCACGTCCTTGAAGTTTCGTAATCTCAAATATTAGTAAGTTAAGTGATCCAAGTGGTACGACTCTTGTTAAAACAAGATTAGAATAAAAGTCGAGTAAACCGTATTTCATAATAAACGGTAAAAATGCCAATGCAAAAGCTAAGATCGTACCACAAAATTTGTGAGAATAAACAAACAATTTAATGCATGCCACCACCAACATTCAACCAAAGAACTCCAAGTCAAATTAATATAAGGTTAAACAAATCACGCAACGAAAAAGGAGGTACTAACATGGGATCCAACTGGTCCTTGCATACAGCCTCGAGCCTAAAATTATAATCAAGCTCAATTAGGATATGATAGACCTACCGATAAACAACAAGCCAAGGAATCAAAGAAAAGCTTTCAAATCAATAAAGGGGGAACAGACTCAAGGGACAACACCCTCGTCAAATCATACCTCTCCAGTCCATGACTGAGCATACCCAGGACCAATACTCGGCTACGACAAGTCAAAAAGTTCACAAGAACCAACACAGGGAAAATGACCCCATACAAGCCCTACTGGTTGCAAATCATAACTACGATGGCAATAAAACACAACCTAAAACATCTAAGTTCCAGGCTATTCTAAGGCCATAATGTGTTAATCCTAACAAAAATAAGCAAGATCATCTACACCACAAGTGAGTATACAAGTCTAAATTACGGATCCCAACACCCACAATAAACCCATGGCTCTTACGAAGTCAAGAAAAGACAGAATGAACAAATGGAGCTAATACCCGATGAATACAATCTAAAGTCACATGTAATATATACTACACATTATATTAAAAGTTCATTCAAGAAAGAAGATTGAAGAATACCTCAAACCCGGTCACGAGCGCTCCGAATCCACCACACATGAGCTAACCACTTCAAAAACACCTCCAAACGCCACCAGACTATAAAATTATCGGTGACAATGTTATTACATATGTTTAGACACTAGAAATGAAATAATTGGAGACGGGCCAAAAATTGAGTCAAAATAGGATTGTGGGACCGACATAGAAAATCCTAAAATTGACTCCATCAAAAGGTCTTACTCGAATAACCGAGCTTGTTCCCCAAAATGGGGTTCAATTCCATGACCAAAATAGTCCACATACACAAAATCACTAAAAGTCACCATTAAAGAACACAAAAAGAGTTGGGTAGCCCCTTCGGGGCAGATGTTAACTCAACGGGGAGTCCCCGACACTTCCCAACATTCCAACTTATAGCCACACTAAAACCCAAACCAACGCATATAAAATTAGCTCAATTAGAGCTTTATAGCTCAAGCAATCACGTTTTTACAATAAGGGTTGAAGCTAAAATTTTTCTATTTAAATAATAGAGATTCTAGTCGCTAAAAGAGTATTTCTAGTTGCTAAAAGTCTAAATTCTAGTCATTAAAGGCATGTACCAGCACCACCAAATTTAGCTATTTTTCAAAGTCATCGAACGGATGCTCAGAATTCGTTTAGGACCCGATAAAAATAAACCAAATATGCTAACCCACTAAAGTTACTATTCCAGACTCAATGGAATCATCGAAACCTCCATTCGATGTCATCTCAATGAAAAGTGAGTCTCACACTTAAGTTTTATTTTTAGCCAAAATCCACAAGAAGGCTCGAAGTTAGACCAAAAGCCTCGGGAACTGCACAAAAGGTCATTTGAGTCCAAACACGACATTTTGGAGCTAACTGCACTGACAGAATTTTCATCCGAGCATGTTTACCAAGAATGTTGACTGAAGTAAAACTTTCACTTAAGCTTCCAAGTTTAAACGTCTAACGGTACAAACTCACACTGTAATTCTTGAAGCTCGAACAAACCATTCCCCTAGCCTAAAATAGCCCTTCTAAAATTGATGGAACCGTCAAAATTGAATTTTGAAGCCGTCTATGTGAACCTTTAATCGAAGCTAACCGTTAAATGTTTCAAATGCTCCAAAACACAAAAACGTCCATAAAAACCAAACAAACAACCTAGTGACCAGACTGTCAGTCCCATCAAGTCATAAATGACCTCGGGTCACAACAAGAAGGCTCAAAATAATGAAAACATGAGCAAACATAAAAGAATGAGCTCAAGAGTCATTACATATATTCACTACTAAAAGGACTTTTGTTTGTGAAAATAGAAGAATAGTAACCCCCTGAAGGCACAAAAGACAAGGATACCAGGTCCGTGTGCTCCACCACACCCTCAGACACCCTCTCTGACCACACAACACCAATAAAGAACTCAGTCTAACAGGAAAAAACCTCAAGATACTTCAAAACTCCAAAAGATCCTTCATTTTCTTTATGGTCTCCAACTCTCGCACAACTGAACTAAACTTGATAAGAAGTACCCGATTCATATAAGAAGAAAAACATCACACAAAAAGCACAAAATTTAGCAAACATAGAACCATGGCATATGCAACCAAACTAAAAAATCAAAACACTCATCTTATGATCCACATCTTAAATCCTCTAACCACAAAGGGGTTCCTGGTTCTTCTTAGCTATCTTGAACATCTCCATCACTTATTGAAATCCACCAATAAGGCCCCACAACAAAAACCTTGCAGGAAGTACATACTCTAAATATACATTGAGGAATGACAACTTCTAAAACAAGGAACTCAACCTAGGACAAAATCTACTCCTACCTCTCAAAGACCAACAAATCCATCTTCATCACAAGCTTTTAAAGCTAACCACACAAATGCGAAGGACGACCATATTGTGAACGATAAGTCTGAACTGATCTCTACTTTAGTGACATTCTCCAAGCAAATGAACTACTTAAAAAATGACACAACGAGCCCACAAGCTACTATGCCACTAAAAATATACACCGAACACTACAGTTAATGGGAAACCAAGCTGGCAGATGGTGTATCATCATAATCAATTGGTGGCCGATAGTGTCCCAAATAAACCAAACCCCATCACAAACCATGCAAGATACCAAGCATGACAAAATAAAATCATACATCATAAACTAGAACAAACTCATAGATTCCACAAAGTACATTGACCCCATCCTGAAGATGAACCTAGTTAGCAAATTTCTATTTTCCAACCGAGCTAAGGTATGAAACTACCAATGAACACCGCCATTCTAACTCGAGTTTACAAACTTTCCTTGAGATCTGTCAACCCAAATACAAAGACCCAACAATAACAAGAATAAGCCACAACAAGGGCTCACACCTCTAGATTCTGGCTAGCAAAAACAAATACTAGGACCTCAAGAAGTAGATGACTCCAAAAAGAATGAATGAGAAAAAAAAAACTCCCCATTCGAGAAAAGACTAAGGCAAAGAAAGAAGCAACAAAAAAAGACTACCACACTAAAGATGACCATCTACCTAAAAGAGAACTTCAAAAACTAGCAATCTCCTTACTAATACTCAAAAGGAATGACAGCCAACGAGGCCAACCTCCCGAGCCAACCATGCCCTATAACGATCAAATCTCAAATGGGGAATATCATATCTAGCCACCTATCAAACAAGGATCGGAATCACAGAAAAAATGTCCATCAAGGACCGCAAAAAGGGAAACCAACAATCCCAAGGACACAATCACAACAAGACTATCAAGGAAACGACATGGAGAGTTACTCAACCACTACTCCCAATCAAAGTAGCACACCCTAGTCGATCCACTACTTTAAGAAATCAACTACTGAGAGAAAAAAAGATATACAAACCTCAAATCAAGGAGCCATAACAAAGAGTGATAGAGGATAAGCTAAATAAACCTGAATGTGCAGGAAAACCAAAATCATACAAAATAAGAACAAAAGGGGTAAAACCATAAAATCCCATCCAAGAAAGTATAGTTGAAGCCATGTCCGATGGTCGTCCTATAGAAATATAGAACAAATGATGCCCAACCTCAACTTGAACACCTAAAGTAGTACCGGCAACACCAAAGGCACCACCTCTGACAAAGGTGCAGAAAATCCCTGAGACTAGTCTAATTTAATACCTCTCATCATGCTCTTATGTTGCGACAAGCTTTAAGTCGATGATCATGCTCCCCACAGATATAATAAGGTTTGATCACCCTATTATAAGGAGTATCATATGTCTGCAATGCCTGAAAATAAACCTCTACTAGGGGAAGTCTCTGGACCAGTGTTCAAACCCTCCACAATTATAGAAAATGATGTAGTGTGAAGCCCGACATGAAGAATGTTATAAGCTTCCCTGCATACCTCTGCCAAACTTAGAACCACTTCTAGACAACTGCACCGGGGCCTGCGACACTCTTTGGCATAGTGTCTTACTTCGCAACACTCATAGTAACCATGACTGAGAGCAACCTGGTGTGTAAACCTAACTAGAGTAACACAAGACCCGACACTTGGAGGTTTAGAATTACAACCAAACAAAGTTTTGCCTAAACTCTACCCATCGTAGGTGTCGTAACCTACCTCAGAAACCCCTGGAACCTGAGATTCTATCAAAAACATACATATAGGTCGAGAAAGAAGATGACCCTTATTGAAATGATACCCACTTTAAAGTGGAATATTATCACATTTGTATTGATGGTGAGGCCTCCTACCACTATCTAATTTTCAAGACACGCATGTTCCACAACCCTGAAATGATTTTAAAACTAGGGGAAAGTAGACCCCGTTCATATCAAATGATCTGACATCAACTAGAGTGGAAAGGCCAAAACTCTAATGAACCCTTGACTCAAATCCCAAATCCGAAGAAAATAATGTGGGACTATGCCAAACCTACTCTAAAAATCCCAACACATATTCTAAAATGGATGATGAACCCTACTAAGTACCAGTCAACCCAATTCTTCTAAGAAATGTACCTGCTGCACAAAGAATCACACTTTCTTGAGGTGTACCCTCGAAGAAACTCGAGCCTCCTAATATTAAATCTCAAGGATTCGAGAGATTCAATGATCTTTTCCAAGCCTGGGCTACCCCGGGACTCAATAATGATGTAAAATCCGTCTGACCACAAGGTCCATTCTCGACTGAGGCTCTCTAATCTAACCATGTGCTGAAACTTTGGTCGGATGTGCTAATGCTTCTTCTAGGAGAGAGTGGATTTCGAAGAAGCAGTTTTAGAGGTTAACTCAAGCAAAAGCAAACAATAAGCAGTCAATAATATAATTTCTTCATAATGCCCTATATCCTCCCGAAGATAAGATACATATGTCTCAACACCGATCTACATGGCTCTACTAGGCATTTTCTCTCATACAAAAGATGTAGCTCAATCTAGAGCTCTAATACCAAGCTGTCACGACTAATTTCTTACATCATGATGGCACCTACTACACCCCACCAGTGGGTAAGACTAACCCTTAATCTTGAGTAATGAGAAACAGACTACAAAGATAAAGTCAGAACGAAAAGTAGAAAGCTTATAACAATGCAAAGAAAGGGTAATCAACATAAATACAATACAAGAAACCATCCCAATACCTGGCATCAATCAGTAAATGAGTATCTACTCCAAAATAAGAGTACAATGTTTTTACAGATATAAGATAAGTACTCGTTGTCTCTCAATATCATATAAAGACTAAGCGTAGCCAAAAATAGACGGAAATCGAAAACTCCAAAGGCTAGGAGCTCACCCTAGTCTCTGAAAGTCCAAGATGTTTCACATGACTACAAATCAACAACGATAACTCAAACTATGATTTGATGGGAGTAAAAGTGTAGTATGAGTACCAAAAATGGTACTTAGTAAGCATCATTCAATTCAGCTGAAAAGATAAAATAACCACAAACAACAAGTAATAAGGAAAACATAGTATAAGTAACTAAACATGAGATACTAAGGTACATAAGCAATAAGGAATATAAATAAGGTACAAGGGGTAAGAAGTCGAGTAAAGAACAAACCTGGAGCATAAGCCAACAACCTATTCACAAGAAACTATGATACAACCAACTACCTGGGATCAGGAGAACTAATAACCACAATTCTAGAACAAAAGCCTATATTCTATTAAATAATCAATATCAGATAACAAAATATAATCAAACAATAACCTAAATGAACCTCATAAGCTTGGAAGGTACAAATAACAAACATAACCCAACTGACCCCATAAACTAGAGGATACAGTCAATAAAAAAGTATACTGCTCATAGGTGATGCATATGAATGTAGGGTGAGTAGTGGGACCATAAACGACCATCCAAATCTCTAACCTGAGGTAATAGTCTTGAACCGGAAGTAACAACCATAAACCGTGAGCATCAATCTCAAATCAGAAATAATGGTCTTGAATCATGAGCATCGACCTCAAATCGAAAGTAATGGCCTCAAACTGTGAGTAACCAATAATAGGTCAGCCCATCTAGCTAGTAAACTCTAGGGGGCGTCAGCTAGCAAAAGTAAACCTAGGGGTGCCAACAAGACAAAAAGCATGCAATAAAGGGAGTTGATGCACAAGCTAGTCAAGTAAAAATTAAGAACATCTTAGATGCTTCTAATTTATAATGTAGAAAAAGGAGCATGTTCCTGACGCCTCATAGTATAAAAAAATAGTAAGTCAAGTGATCCAGGTTGTACGACTCCCGTTAAAACCAGTTTATAATAAAATCCGAGTAAAATATTATTTCATCATGAATGGTAAACATACCAATGCATGAGCAGGGATCGTACCACAAAACTCATGAGAATTAACAGAATGCAATGCATGTTATCACTAGCATTCAAACAAGGCACTCCAAGTCAAACAAAAATATAAGGTTAAATAAATGACCCTACCAATGCGGAGAGTAAAATTTTTGGTATGTTTTTGCTTTTTAATTTTACGATTTATGTTTTTTAGAATTTCAAGATATTTGTGACTTCAGTCTTATGCGAAGGATGAAAATCACTGTTTCACAGCTCAAACGAATATTTTTCTTAAGTAAATATAATAATTTATGAGCTCCAAAAGGAGGGTATAGTTGTGGGTAATGTAAGGGTTATGGTTGTTCTGTATAGTACAATATTCTAATCAGTATTAGCTTCTTGATGAATATCTCAATCTAGATTAAAGTGATACCCAAAATATTATTTTCTAATTTATAAACTATGCCTCTTACAACTTTCAGTCATATGTTTGAACTTCATAATATGTGTCTGTCAATAAAATTAAATTAGACCTTCTTTTTTGTTTTCCACTCCGACGGAATGAGAACATCTTTTATAGAGTTGGATGAATTTTAATTAAAGTTATATTCCATATTCTTACTGTATGTAAGTGATTGTATGTTTATTCTTATTTAATTTTTAGGTATTTTCTTCAAGTGTATAGGAAGAAAAAATAAAGAATAATCGATAATCACTTAAAAATTATTTTTCATTATACTGATGTATTGCATGTAAACCACATATATACCTAATTGAGCAATATATAGATTGATGTCATAGTATGTTGTTTTAGGACCATGGAGCACATGAAAGTGATATCTTATATTCTAACATGAAAGTGATATCTTAGCTTCCCGTTGGAAAGCATGAGTACTTCAGACTACATGTGGGAGTGACAAGCTTTGAAGCAAGGGAGAGTGTTCATTAGTGCTTCAAAATAGTCAATTTGTGTCCTAGTTTTTAGCTAGTAAAAAAGTAATGTTGTCCAGTTATTTAGCATTAAGTTATTTGTTGTTTTCTAGTTGATAGGGTGGAGTTAGTGGGCATGTTTATCCACTCTCTTTTAGTTGCTTATTTTTAGCTAATTTTAGTTAGTTATAGGCCTATTTAACAGGCCACTGTTGTACCTCTTTCGTTGAAATCAAAAAAGACTTTAGAAGTTCTCTTTTCTCTGCCACTACATTCTTTTAATTCCCCCAACATTTTAGACCCTAGTTCTCTTGTATGTATGCATTCCTTGCAAAAACATGTATGATGGATTTGAAGTCAAAAGGCACCAAAGCACACAAGTTTGGAACAGGTGTCTGACAGAAGCTAGCATGCGTCTCACCAACTAAATTCTGGCTTGAATGGTGCTTTGTTGTCTTAGTAGCAGTGTGAAGATGGTGTGGTACAATGACCAATCGGTGTTCACTAATCCTAGCACAGAAGGTCGTGATGCAAAACTAAAGGTTTATGCTAGGAGGTGATTTGTGCTCCGCTTTCTCTAATCGGCATCGCACAAGTTCAAAGGACACAAGATGAAGGGCAAAATTGTGTTTGTGGAAAAAAAAAATTCTTTTAGAATGTTCCATGGATAGAATAGAGATTTGTGTAATTGTGTACGTTTATCTTCTTCCCAATTAGAGCAATAGACATGGGATATGATAGAACAGAAAAATAGTATGCAAGGTAGAGAATAGAGAAAAAGTAAAAACTTCTTAGCTTTTAGAGAAAAATAACTCATATATGGATAAATTAAAATTTTGCTTATCAATTAGCTTGAAATAGAGCTTTATTTTATGGGTATTGTTTCTATTTAATTTTTTATGAGTAGTTAAACCCTTATCTAGGGGTGTGTGTTGTATATGGGTGTGTAAGTCATGAACGAGTATTGATTAATCAGATTTAGTTTTTATTTTATTATATCGATCTATTGTTGTCTTGAAATTTTAATCTAGAATAGTGGTTGCGGACATTGATTGGGCTCTCGAATACCATCTCGACATGGGAAAGCTTAATGGAGTTGGGTAAGACTTAATAGTGAGGATTTGATGAAATTTACTTTATGAGTTTCAGCCAGGGATGGGATAATTTAAGTAGTTTTACATTTAATGGTATTTAGCTAGGAATAGTCTATCTACTCAAGGTTAGTTTGGTGTTTTATTGGAAAGGGTCCTAAAGTTTGGGAGAATCCAATACATGCTTGATAGTTCGGAAGAATATTGAGTGAAAATTAGACCAAATGCATCCATGTATCAATCGATGTTGTTCTTCGGTAATTTGTTACCTATTCAAGTTGGAACTCCTATCGCTATGCATAAATCTTTAGTCTTTTCCAACTTGTTAAGTTTCACTTTCATCCGGACCAAAATAATCATCAAGTGGATAATACTAATTAGAATATTGTACTAATTGAAAAAACTATATCTCCTACATCAAACACACAACTGTACCTCCACCCACTTTTGGAGCTCATGAATTATAATATATATTTGAGAAAAGATTTCATTTGAGTTGCAAAACAATGACTTTTATCCTACATGTATGAAAAAAGTCACAAATATCTTGAAACTCTTAAAAGAACATTAATCGAAAAATTGAAAAGCAAAAACACAGCCAAAAGTCTACTTTCAAGAATAAACTTTATTGGAAGTCACTCTAAATATTCAAAAAATGAATCTTATGAATAGAAATACACTTTCTTTGCAATAGGTTAAAATCCATTTTTTCGAAAAATCTTATGTGGTAATCAAAAATAGATAGATGTAACATAAAGAAGTTACATTAATACTATATGCAATAAGGTTTTATCATACTTTATGAAATTTATTTCATTAGTCACACTATCACAAGAACTTACTTCATTAATTTTCAAAACCTATAAAAGAAAGGCGAGTAAAATATCAAGTACCCTATTTTGTTATATATAGAAATATTCTAAACTTCATAAAAGGTGGTTCTGCAAGGTGAAAAAGTATGCAAATTATTTTGACCTTAAAATCGAGTATACAAGTTGAACAAACATAGATGGAGTCTTGATATAGTCCATATATCATAATATTTTCAAATTCAGATATAGCTAATTTGACTGACAATTATTAATGGCTTAAACAACGTGAATAGGAGAATTCAACCAAAAACTCATCAAATGAACATTCAAATAACTTCTATATAAAAAAAATTAAAAATAAAACAAAAAATATGTATGAATGGTATGAACTGCCTAAACAAGAATTCTTGAACATTACTAACCAGTTCAAATATTCACAACCACTGAATCTGAATTAAAATAAAAAATTAATATAGAACATCATCAACAATAACACACCCCACAACAGAAATGCAGTCAAACTCAAATTATTATTATTATTATTTTATAAAAAAAAAAAAAGAAGAATGAACAACATACTTGAATGAAAAGTCTAATCAAATGAGAAATTGCAAAAGGATCAACTCCTAGAGTAGATCTGCATATTGTTATAATTAAGGAGAAAATGTTGATTTGGGTGGATGGGTTGGTGGAAGGTAGATTTGCTAAAATGATACAATTGAGGGGGGGGAGAGGAAAGACAACTTAAAAATTAATATAAACAAGGGATGGGAAATTACACCAATCAAGGCAATAAATGTTATATTATCTTATAAGACATTGAAATAATATATACAATTTACAAACTAAGATGAGGATATAAATAAGTATCTTTCAATAGAGAATAGAAGAGTGAAACCTTTAGACGGAACTTAGTTTATCATAATCCAAAACTTCTCCACTCCTTGTGGCATTAGGTACCTCCACCTAAAGGTTTCATTCTTCTATCCTTTAGTGAAAGATACTTAATAATATCATTATACTAGTTTGTAAATTTATCTATCATGTCAATTGAAATTGCTTAGCAGATAAAAAATAATATGTTGCCTCAATTGTATCTATTGGTGCAATAATTTCTCGTCCCTAAGTTTAATCAGTTTTTAATTCACCTCTCACCTTCTTCCTGCCCCACCCCCCACCCTCGTTCTCCTCAATTTTATCATTTCTTGCAAATCTACCTTCCACCCATCCATCAATCCAAATCAATCTTGGCTCCTCAATCAGAACGATATGTAAATCTACTTCAGGAGCTCCTCTTGCAATTCATCATTTAATGAGTCTTATAATTCAGGTATGTTCTTCTCTTTATTTTTCAAATTTGAATTTGACTGCATTTATATTGTGGGATTTATTATTACTAATGATTTTCCACATTAATTTTATTTTAATTAAGATACAATTCGTTTTTTAATTTTTTAATGTAGATGTTTTATGAACTTTCATTTGATGACCTTTGTTTTGTCGAATTCTCTTGTCGATATTGTTTAAGTCATTTAATAAGTATTTTTCAAATTAGTTATATCTTAATTTGAAATTAGTTTGATGGGCGATATGAAGACTCCATATATGTTTTTTCAACTAGTATACATGATTTCAATTATAAAATAACTTGCATACCCTTTCTTCTTCGAAAATTATCTTTATAAAGTTTAGAATTTTATTAATTTAACACGGAATAAGGAACTTATCTTTTCACTCTCATGTCTTTTAAATATTTTAGAAATTATTGAAGTAAGTTCTTGTGATAGTGTGACTTTTGTCAATAAAGTATGATAAACCTGTTGCATACAATGTTAATATCACTTCTGTTATGCTACTTCTATCTACTCTTGATTATTAAATAAGATTTTTCAAAAATTAATCTTAGCTTATTGCAAAGGAAATGTATATCCATTCAAAAGATTCATTCTTTTGAAGAATTAGAGTGACTTTCAATATTTCTTTTTTTTTCTTATAAGTAGAATTTTGGGTATGTTTTTACTCTTTTTTTTAATGATTAATGTTTGTCAAAATTTAAAGATATTTATGACTTCAGTCTTATGTGAAGGATGAAAATCACTGTTTCGCAGCTAAAATAAATTATTTTTAGTACATATCATAATTTATGAGCTCCAAAAGGAAGGAGGGGGGGGGGGGGTTTACAATTGTGTGTGTAAAGTAGGGGTTGTGGTTCTTCAGTGTAGTACAATATACTAATCAGTACTAGCCTCTTGATGATTATCTCAGTCTAGATTAAAGTGCTATTCAAAATATTATTTTCTATTTTATTAAGTATGGCTCTTACAACTTTCAGTCATATGTTTGAACTTCATAATCTGTGTCTTTCAAAAAATTACATTAGTCTTCTTTTGTGTTTTCCACAAATCTCCCACGAAATGAGAAAATCTTTTATAGTGTTGGATGAATTTTAGTTAAAGTTATATTCCATATTCTTACTGAATGTATATTATTGTATGTCCTCTTATTGGTTTTGCATACTTTATTTTTTAGGTCTTTTCTTCAATTATATAGGAAGAAAAAGGAAAGAATCGCCAATAATCCTTTAAAAAGTATTTTTTATTATATTGATGTATTGCATGTAAACTACATATTTACCTAATTGAGCAATATATAGATTGATGTCATTGTTTGTTGTTTTAGGATCATGGAGCACATGAAATATATATCTTATATTTTCCTGGTTATTTTTCACTATAAACTAAGAGATTTCATGTAAACTATATTGAGTAGTTGGTAGTTTACCGACTCATTGGACTCAAATTCTTGAATTATTGCCATATTTTAATGCTTATTAAAGGAGTTTAGCCCCTAGTTCTCTTGTCTTCAAGCGTTCCTAAGGGTGTCCCGATATGGAAAGGGTGTCCCGCTCAAGCTAGCATGCGTCTTACCGGCTAAACACCGGTTGGAATGGTGCTTTGTTGTCTTAGTAGCATCATGAAGATGGTGTGGTACAATGACCGATCAGTGTTCACCGATCCCAGCACAGAAGCTCGTGACAAAAAACTCAAGATTTATGCATTAGAGGAGGCGATTGGTGCTCTGCTTTCTCTAATCGTTGTCTCACCGATTCAACACAAGTTTGAAGGATTCAAGCTGATGGGCAAAAATGTTATTTTGAAAAAAAGAATGTTTCTTTTGGAATGTTCCAAGGATAGAATAGGGATTTGTGCAATATTGTACCTTTATCTTTTTCCCAATTAGACATATAGAGATAGGATATGATAGAACAGAAAAATAATATGCAAGGTAGTAAATAGAGAAAAGTAAAAACTTCTTAGCATTAAGAGAAAGAAGGTAAATCCAAGTTTGGAATTCAAGTTTAACTTATCAATTTAGTTTGAAATAGAGCTTTCTTTTATGGGTATTGTCTCTATTTCATCTTTTATGAGTAAATACCTTTATCTAGGGGTGTGTGTGGTATATGAGGGCGTTAAACATAAACAGGTATTGATCAATCAGATTTAATATTGAATGTATTATATCAATTTATTATTCTTTTGAAGTTTTAATCTAAAATCACTAGTTGCGAATATTGATTGTTCTCTCTAACACCATATTGACTTGGGAAAGCTTAATGCAGTTGGGTAAGACTCAATAGTGAGGACTTGATGAAATTTACACTATGAGTTTGAGCTAGGGATGGAACAATTCGAGTAGTTTCACAATTATTGGTATTAAGCTAGGAATAGTCTATCTACTCAAGGTTTGTTTGGTGTTTTCTTTGAAAGTGTCCTAAAGTTAGAAAGAATCCAAGGGATATATGCTTGATAGTTTGGGAGAATATTGAGTGTAGATTAGACCAAGTGTTATCCATGTATCAATCAATGTTGTTCGATAAATTTTTACCTATTCAAGTTGAAACCCTTGTCACTATGCATACACCTCTAGTCTTTTCCAACTTGTTAAGTTTCACATTCATCTAGACTAAAATAATCATTGAGAGGATAATATTGTTAGAATATTGTACTAATTGAACAAACCACAACCCCTACATCACACACACAACTATACCTCTACCCACTTTTGGAAGTCATGAATTATAATATATACTTAAGAATAAACATATTTGAGTTGCAAAACAATGAATTTCATCATACACGTAAGACAAAAGTCACAAATATTAAACTCTAAAAATAATATTAATTAAAAAAATGAAAAGCAAAAACACACCAAAAATTCTACTTTTAAAATATAAACTTTAGTGATAGTCACTCTAAATCTTCAAAAAATAAATCTTTTGAATAAAAATACACTTTCTTTAGAAAGTCTTATGTGATAATCAAGAGTAGATAGATGTAGAATAAAATAAGTGACATTAATACTATATGCAATAAGGTTTTATCATACATTATTATTATTATTATTATTATTATTATTATTATTATTATTATTATTATTATTATTATTATTATTATTATTATTATTACTATTACTATTACTATTACTATTACATACTATTACTATTATTATTATTATTATTA
>NC_064288.1:22357834-22495994 GCF_019186545.1 Solanum stenotomum
TTATTATTATTATTATTATTATTATTAATATTATTATTATTATTATTATTATTATTATTATTATTATTTTAAAAAGGAAGAATGAACAACTTACTTGAATGAAAAGACGGATGCGAGCGAACGTCTTCCCAAGAGAAAAACCCTAAACTCATAATCTAGCCCTTCAATGGCCATCATGGCCGGTGGCCACCAGCCACCACCTACTGCTGGTCTACCATGTTTAGATACATCTACAACATCCTTCCCAACTCTAAACCCAAATACCTCTCAAAATTTAATCCAACCCATTCCTAGTCCAATGATTTTTTCTACCCTCAACACTAAAACATTGAGCACGGAGGCAATTGTAGGCGTAAACCCCATCGATATAAAACAAATCAAGTTCATTCATGGAGAACCAAGGATTACATGGACAAAGGCAGAAGTTGAATGTATGAAGATACTGGAGAATTTACAATATGTAGTTGTAGGAAAATTCTCATATTGATGGGCTGACATGGAAGAGCTCCGAAAACGAATATCACCACAATGTGGCATTAAAGGTGAATGTTAAATAGGTTTCTTCCGCAATAGACATGTGTTGATTAGACTTACTCTTATGGAAGAATTTGTGAATCTAACATCAAGGGTTGCATATTACTTACTGGATAAGGAGGGATATTCATATCAGATGAGGTCATTCATATATGACTCTCGCTTCAAAATTGACGAGGAAACATCCAAAGTCATGGCATGGATAACCTTCCCTAACTTTCTATGTACGTACTTTGTTAAAGAAGAATTATTCTCGTTGGCATCAGCAGTAGGTAAACCACTACATCTTGATATGTGAACAATCAATAAAATTAGACCTAGTTGTGGCAAAGTGAAAGTATTGGTAGATCTACTTTCAAAGCTGCCAAAAACAAGTATAACTGATATCTCATATGAAGAGACAACTTCTGTGAGAACATAATCAGATAAAATTAGATATGAGTACATTCCTAAGTACGATCCGGAGTGTCGCCTACAAGGTCACAATACTATGGAATGCAGAATCCTAAATCATGAATTACGAATTACAAAGAAGGAGGACAAACAGGAGGAGAGGAACAAGAATGTGGAAAAACAATCTAATGAAGAGCATAACAAGGAGGGAAAAATTAGGTACAATCAAGAAATGAAAGACACGTGTAGACATCAGGAATTCAATAAAAATAATGGACAGAAAGACAAGGACAAGCAAATCCCAAGAATGTTAGCTAGAGGAAAAATGATGGGTAATCATGAGAATTCAAGGTAGTAAAGGATAATAGGGGTCCCAATCCAAATTATAATAATCACAAAGTAGAAGAACATTTCATCCAGACATATAACAAGTTTGAGGCTCTCATAACTAATATGACTGAGAATACACAAAGTAATGCGCACCATGAAGAAGTAGACGTTGCATTGAGAGACAATATAGAGGTAGACAAAATAGAGAGCAATGAAAATACTCAAAAGAGATTATGTGATGAACAAAAAAACAACAAAGAAGAAGATACAATGGCAGCAAAATCATAAGGAGAACAACAAAAATTAGACCTTGTGATAGATATTTCTTCACTATCTATCTCAGACAATAATGATGAACTTTTAAAAGAGAGACCAGGTTACAGAATCAGCCAAAGGATGGGTAGAAAGATCCTTTAGGATACTAGGATCACAGTTAAATTAGCAGGAGGACAGAGAGATACAGATCATGAATACAGGGGTAATGGAGAACAACGATAGAATAATCCTGCACATGCAGACATAAAAAGTATGAGACGAGTTGACACAGAAAAATCTAATAATCACAAAGAAAACATGGTTAAAAGTAGACCACCAGACCCACCTAACGGAGATGAAAATTTCAGTAAACAGTTGGAGTCAATCTTATAGGTAGGACAACAGGATGGGGAGCATAACCTTAATAATCAAGAAAAAGATGAAGATTCAGATATTCAACAAAATATTATAAAAGTGAGCACTGAGGTAGATTTATCACCAACACACTTGTACAATTTACAACAAAGATGCAAGAAAGCAACAAGAAATGGAAGTGTTCCCCCTATGGAAGTTTCAACAAGGAGTGCCAAATTTAAGTTTGTTTCTCAATGATTGAGAAGGCACTATTTTAGAATATTAGATCGGTTAACTCTCAGAGACTAGTTGATCTAAGAAGGTGATATCCTTACTAATTTATCGCTATCATGGATTCATTCCCAAATGCATCAAATCTAGAGGAATATAGTAGGGAACTTGGATTAGAAAATGCCCTTGTCAACTCTTCAGGCAAAATAAGAATATTTTGGAAAAATTCCTGGAAAGGCAGTTTAATAGAAAATATTGATCAACACATTACTATTAACTTGAAACAAGCTGGAGGTTAACAAGAGGTTAAAGTGATGGCTATATATGCTAAATGTGATGCAAACCTAAGGAAAGATCTACGGGACACTATGATACATATTGTAGAGAATAATAAACCTAGGTTGGTGGGTGGAGATTTTAATGTTATTCTTAATCAAGAGGGGAAGCTCGCGCGGTTTACTTGTCTACATCAATGAAATTGTAGATTTTGCTCAATGTGTTGCCTCTTGTGGGTTAAATGCTTTGGGTTTCTCTGGAAGCAACTATACTTGGTGGAAGGGAAGAACTGGAGATGCATGCATATTCAAAAGGTTGGACAAAATATTGTGCAACCAGGAGTTTCTAGACATATTTCCTACAAATAAGGTTACACACTTCATTAGACAGGATTACATATCAAATTGTCATTAAACCATTTAAGTTTCTAATCTTTTGGAGAAATCACAAGACCTTTATGGGGGTGATACAACAAAAATTGCCAGCAGACTTCACTGGCAACCCATTTTATGTATATTAGTACAAGAAAAAAAAGTGAAGAACCTTTTGAGTCAATGGAGCAAGAGCACATATGGGAACATATTTCAAAAGATTGCAACAATTGAAGATATTATCGAGAATGAGACATCAGTAGAAAACATGGAGCTGTTTTTTGAAGCCCAAGCAGAATTAACAAGATTTCTGCATTTAGACGAACAATTCTGAAAGCAAATGTCTGGGATGAGATGGTTCATGGATGGGGAGAAAAATACAAAAAATTTTCACTCATATGTGAAAGGAAGGAGAAAGAGACTTCCCTTATAGAGAATTCAAAACAATCAGGGAACCTGTCTAACAGGGGGAAAAATGGGGGAAGAGGCAGTGAAATTTTTTTGAAAATCAGTTTCTAGAAGAGAGAATGCCTACAAATTTTAGATTTTGAATCATATTCAAAAACAAATTACAAAAGAGCAGAATTTAAATCTGGAAGCATTGCCAGCAAAGGAGGAGGTTAGAAAGACTGTATTTTCTCTTAATGGTGATAATTGTAGTAGACCTAAAGGCTTCACTAGAGTCTTGTACCAGAAGTGTTGGGGTATTAAAGGAAAAGATATTATTCTTATGGTAAAAGCATTCTTTTGTTGAAAAGAACTACCTAAGTTTATAACAAACATAAATCTTGTGCTCACTCCCTAGAAAGAAGTTGTCAACTCCTATGTTGATATGAGGCATATAAGTTTGAGCAACTTTATCAACAAAATCTTTTCTAGAGTATGGCATGACAGAATGTTTGTGATCCTACCTCTTCTAATTTCAAACTCTCAAACATGTTTCTTAAAGGCAGAAGCATAGTGGAAAATATAATATTAGCTCATGAGATTATCAGAGACATCAACATTAGAGCCAACAATGAGAATTTGGTGATCAAACTAGACATGACCAAAGCGTACGATAGACTTTCTTGGTTGTTTGTAACGAAAGTCCTTAGAAAGTTTGGATTTAGTGAAGCTATCATTGACATTAGCTGGAGACAAGTTTCAAATAACTGGTACTCAGTTTTAGTTAATGGACAAAGTAATGGTTTTTTCAAATCCTCTAGAGGAGTAAATAAAGGTGACCCTCTATCACCTACATTATTCATATTTGCTGCAGAAGCTCTATCTAGAAGTTTAAACACTTTTCATGACGATCCTAGTTTCAAAGGATATGGTATGCCAAAATAGAGTCCACAGATCAATCACCTCTCTTATGCAGATGGTACTATAATTTTATGCTCAGGTGATGATAAGTCCCTAAAGAAAATGTTGAGAATTCTTAAAAGATATCAAAGATACTCAGGACAAATGATCAACCGTGAGAAGAGAAACTTTTATTTCCACCATAAGATTGGAAATCACATTGCAAGAAAAATTCAGAATACCCTAGGTATGAAAAAAGGTTATTTTCCATTTACATACTTAGGATGTCCTGTATTCTATGGAAGGAGGAACCTTGTGCATTTTGAAAATCTGGTTAAAATATTATGAATAAAGCTCAATCTTGGAAGAATAGATTACTCTCTCTTGGAGGTAGATATATTTTTATCAAACATGTTCTACAAACCATGCCAGTATACTTACTCTCAGCAATGAATTCCCCGATAGGAGTGATTAAACAGATTCATCAAATGTTTGCTAGATTCTTTTGGAATTATACGCCAAGGGGTAAGAATAATCATTGGGTGTCTTGCGACACCTTATGTTTACCAAAATATGAAGGGGGATTAGGATTTAGATCCCTGAAGGATACTTCAAATCTCGTTTTTGCTAATCGAGGTTCGGTCAAGATTTTGTGGTATTCAACTTTTCCTTATCTCTTCAATTTATTTATGGAATTTGATGTAATTTTATGACAAGTTTCTTATCATTTTCTTTAATCCTAATTTGATTGAAAAATAATTTATTGGTTGTTATATCTCTGTTTAATTAATAAATTTATCTCTAATTGATGATTATTTTTTATCTATTTATTTTTATTCATTAGTTGTGATCTTTTAAAATGAACGGGTCGTGGCGTTGTTCTCGTCTTGATTTAGATGTCAATAATAATGAAGTAGGTATTGCTAGGCTAAAATAAGTAAATAAATTATTGTTGTTTTATTTTATCAAACAAAAAATGAGATTTATTTTTAACAATTCAGTATTGTTTTGTTGGATTAGAAAGTGTACGCTTAATTTTGACGTCAACTTTAAGATTTATAAAAAATAAAAACATATGAAAATGATCCAAAATTTTATTCTAGAATTTTAGTATTTTACTTGCTATGCTTTTTTTAGGAATAAATCTTTTCTTTTAATGCTATATCGAACACTTATGCACGTTAAAAATATTTGTTTCCATTAAGAATGTGGTTACACAACTTTTCCTTGAGATATTAAAATAAGCTCAATGATGTTGTGACACACCTTTTCCACTACTATAATTAACTTTTATTAATTTAAAGTAAAGACTTATAAAAAATAAGGTTATACGTAACCCGGTAAACTAGTAGGCAAAACTAGGGTTTAGTGTGAGGGTTAGAGGCAAGGAAGAAGGCAAGGGCCAAGGAAAAGGGGCCAAGGCTACCCAACCTTCCCAAGCACTGCCCCCACCTTCACGAACTCCACCACGGCCAGTGGTGAGGACCACGGCCCGTGGTGTGGCTCGTGATGGCTAGGCAATAGCTCCCCAAGGGCTGCCCAATTTGGCTCATCTTCACGAGCCATTTCACGGCCAGTGGTGAAGACCACGACTCGTGGGAAGGCTCGTGGTGATGCCTTCAACTCTTAGAGGCCAAGGCAAGGTGGCCTAGACACTGGTCCATGACTACGAGCAGGACCACGGCCAGTGGTGAGGATAACGGCTCGTGGTGCCTCTCGTGAAGCCTGGATAATGGACTTCCAAGTGAGGGCATTTTGGGACTTTCCAGTTTGAGTTAAATTAAAGTGGGTTCGTTTTACCTAAGCCTAGTACACATATATAAGTGATTTTAACCCTTTAAAACTCACCATTCAAGACATTATTTCCAAAACCCCAAAAGAATCCCTAAGTTCTTCCTCTTAAATATTTCTCTCGCTAGAACTTGAAGAAGAAGATAGAGATTGGAGCTAGGATCAAGGTCAAGTTTCCAATCCTCCAACATTTGTGGGCTTTGTGATCAAGGTATGATAACTTTTTATCCATGGAATCCTTTCATCAATGAAGTTCCCTAGTTTTCCTCAATTGTGAAGATGCAATCCCCAATTTGAGTTAGGGTTTCTTCCATATGTTGTGGTTATTGATGAATGTTGATCCAATTGAGTGGATAATGATTATTTATGATTGAATTGATAGTAAATCATGTTTTTAGGATCAAATTACATGTACCCATACCTAACCCATGTCTAGAAATATGAAATTGATGTAAATGGGTTTTATGCCATGAAAGGGGAAATTGAGGATTTAGAGATAATCTTCTAGGTTTGATTATATGTATTGTAGATTGCTTGAGAATTAAGCATATAGAGATGAATTGATTGAGATTAAAGTATACATGATGAATTATGATTAGTAGTGCTTGAGATTGAGCCTATATGATGATATATGATTAGAACTGCTTAAGAATGAAGCATGTGATTAGAATGTCTTGAGGTTTAGGCATATGTGATGATTATAAGAAGTATTGCTTTAAGAGTAAGGCATGTAGTTATGAATTGTAATTGTTAGGGCTTTAAGAGAGTAGCTTATATGATAATCGTAGATTGGTAGATAGAATTGTTCAGGAAGGACTTTACCCAGATGACCTACCTTATGAATGTATAAATGTGAAAGGTTTCCTCACATTAAATGATTCTAGGTTGAAAGGTTTTCTCACCTAAAATAAATCAAAGTATGTTTAATTATGATAGTTTGAAGTTGTGAGATGGGATTCCTTCATGAATAAGCTTGACTTGGTAAGACAATACCATGCATGGTAGCTTGAGTAGTAGATCTCGTGGATAGCCTTGGATTGAGAAATCATACCCTTTCAAAGGTTAGCTTGGACTAGCATAATAGAATGTTTGCATGATAACATGACTTGGTAACGCTAAACCATTTCATTGGTAGCTTGGATTGAGCAATAGTACCCTTCCTTGAGTAGCTTGGACTTGAATTAGAGTATGCCTTCCATGATAGCTTGGTCTAGCATAATGAGGTGTTTTTCCTTGATAGCCTTGAATTGGTAAATCGTAACCATTCATGTGAGATGACTTGTCTTGGACTAGTAAAGATGTACTTTTTCATGAATAGTAGAGATAGCTAAAGAGGGACTAGTCCCTAATCAAAGTATCATGTTGATGATGAATCAAGGTTACTTCAAGGAAGTACCGTAAGTATGTTTTAACATGAGATTTGCTTGTATGATGTATGATTAGCTTGGATTGTTGCTAGATTTGCCTTCCTTTATATGTATGGGTAGAGGTGGATGGACCAAGTCCTAACTAAGGATAAATTGAGGTTACTTGAGAAGTGTTCCTCTTACATTATGATGTTCTATGTGTATTGATTATGCCTATGACTTTGTTGTTATCTCTTATGCTTATGCTTATGGTTTATATTGACTAACCATTATGTTATGTTGTTTATACTAGCTATCATATTTACTACATGTTTGTACTAAAGCATACTCTTGCCTACATTCTTATCAAACGTAGGGTCCGGCGATATTGACTTCCATCCCCGTGGCTAGGATCGTAGTAGAAGCAAGGATTAAAGTTTTGGTGAGTCCTCATAGTATTCGAGGAGATAGCCACCATGTTCTTATGTCTTTCATTTTATGTTTAGAACTATTGTATGGGTTGCGTCCTGAAGGTATTCATGTTTTGGATGATTTGAGACAAGTGTAATTGACTTCTGCTCGTTTTATTAAAGACTTTGATGTTATTGAAATGTTTTAAAACTCCCGCTCATTTCTATTATCTTATGTTATGAAAGCTAAATGGCTTATATGAGGCTTCTCGGGGTCTTGTATTCCATGTTACATCTAGGGTGTACCCCTGGCTTGTGGTGGCTAGGCAGTAGCTCTCCAAAGGCTGCCCAAGTTGGGCTCATCTTCACGAGCCACTTCACGGCCAGTGGTGAAGACCACGGCTCTTGGGAAGGCTCATGGTGATGCCTTCAACTCTTAGAGGCCAAGGCAAAGTGGCCTAATCACTGGTCCATGACCACCAGCAAGACCACAGCCAGTGGTGAGGACCATAGCTCGTGGTGCCTCTCGGGAAGCCTGGACAGTGGGTTGCCAAGTAAGGGCATTTTGGGACTTTTCGGTTTGAGTTAAATTAAAGTGGGGTCATTTTGCATAATCCTAGTACACATATATAAGTGATTTTAACCCTTTAAAACTCACCATTCAAGATATTATTTCCAAAACCCCAAAAGAATCTCAAAGTTCTTCCTCTCAAATATTTCTCTCTCTAGAACTTGAAGAAGAAGATAGAGTTTGGAGCTAGGATCAAGGTCAAGCCTTCAATCCTCAAGAATTTGTGGGCTTTGTTATCAAGGTATGATAGATTTTCATCCATGGACTCCTTTCATCCGTGGAGTTCCCTAGTTTTCCTCAATTGTGAAGATGGAATCCCCAATTTGAGTTAGGGTGTTTTCCAATGTTGTGGGTATTGATGAATGTTGATCCATTGAGTGGATAATGATTGTTTTTGATTGAATTGATAGTAAATCATGTTTTTAGGATGAAATTACATGTACCCATACCTAATTCATGTCTAGAAAGATGAAATTGATCTAAATGGGTTTTTGCCATGAAAGGGGAAATTGAGGAATTAGAGATAATCTTCTAGGATTGATGATATGTATGGTAGATTGCTTGAGAATAAAACATATAGACATGAATTGATAGAGATTAAATTTGTATCACCTTGGAAACTAGTAGCCTAAACTAGAGTTTAGTATAAGGGTTCAAGCAAAGGAAGAGGGGAAAAGCCAAGGGAAAGAGGCCAAGGCTGCCCAGCCTTCCCTAAGCACTGTCTCACCCTTCATGACCACCACCACTACCCGTGGTGTGGTCCGTGGTGGCTAGGCAATAGCTCCCTAAGGGATGCCCATGTTGGGCTCACCTTCACCAGCCACTTCATGACCAATGATGAAGACCACGACTCGTGAGAGGCTCATGGTAATGCCTTTAACTCTTAGGGGTTAGGGGAAGACATAGCAGAGTTTGTGGCTAAGTGCCAAAATTTCCAACAAGTAAAATATGAACATCAAAGGCCTGCAGGTTTGCTTCAGAGAATGTCAATTCCGAAATGGAAGTGGGAAAGGATAGAGATGGATTTCATGATTGGTCTTCCCAAGACATTGGGAGAGTATGATTCTATTTAGGTAGTGATTGACAGATTAACTAAGTCGGCCCATTTTATTCCAATTATAACAAACTATAATGCTCAGTAGTTGGCTAAGAATTATGTGAAACATATAGTGGGGCTGCACGGGTGCCCCTTTCTATCATCTCATACTGTGGTATGCAGTTCACATCCAAGTTTTGGGGAAAGTTACATGAGGAGTTGGGTACTCAACTCACTTTTAGCACAATCTTTCATCCGCAAACGGATGGGCAATCAGAGAGGACTATCCAAGCGTTAGAGACATATTGAGGACATGTGTAATCGACTTTGGAGGACATTGAGATAAGTTCCTACCTTTGTGTGAGTTCTCCTATAATAACAGTTACCACTCCAACATCGACATGGAACCATTTGAAGCACCGTATGGGAGAGGATGTAGATCACCCATAGGATGGTTTGAGGGTGGAGATGTAAAACTTTGGGTGTTGACTTGGTGAAGGATGCTCAAGATAAGGTAAAAAACATCCAACCTAAGCTTCTAGCAGCCCAAAATCGACAGAAAAGGTATGCAGACCATAAGGTAAGGGACATGGCATTTCATACTAGTGATCAAGTTCTTCTTAAAGTGTCACCCATGAAAAGGGTGATGAGATTCGGCAAGAAGGGCAAGCTTAGTCCTCGATACGTTGGACCATTCAAAATTCTTGAATGTGTAGGACCAGTTGCTTATAGATTGGATTTACCTCCTAACTTATCGGGAGTTCATCCGGTATTTCAAATGTCCATGTTGAAGAAGTATCATGGGGACGGGGATTACATCATAAGATGGGACTCAGTGTTATTAGACAAGGACCTTCAGTATAAGGAGGAACTGATTGCAATTCTTGATCGTGATGTCTGGAAGCTGAGGACCAAGGATATTAAGTCTGTGAAAGTTCAATAGAAGCATCGTCTACTTGAGGAAACCACTTGGGAGATCGAGACGGACATGAGAGACAAGTATCCTTAGTTATTCAATGATTCAGGTACTACTCTACCCTTACTTTTGCCAGTCATTCCTAGTTGATCACTCGGGGACGAGTGATGGGTAAATTGGTATCTATTGTAATGACCTGATTCCGTCGTTAGAGAAAAGCCAATGGGGAAAGAATTGGGGCCAGAAAACTTTTGGGTAGTAACTTGGAAATTCCTAGCCTAGTCCAGATTTGGATGAAATCGGAGTCATGAGAGGTATAGGAAATCTGGTAATGAATGAGATATCTAATTAAGTTTTTAATCACATGAGTAGATAACTAAGACGTTAAGGAACCCGTAAGACTTTATGAAATTGAATTCGAACAAGTAGAACTCCCGAAACTAATATTAGCGTGAACGAGTAGTTTTTGAATATCATAGGTTGAAGGTGTGTTGTGAAATGGGAGTTTGGAACTCAAATTCTAACTCTTTGTTTTGGTGCAAGCCGCCAGGGCGAGATTTATCTCGCCAAGGCGGGGCCGCTATAGCGGGATGGGGGTCGCCACAGCAGGACACGCGTGACTTCAGTCGGAAATAAACCCCAAAACGTCATTATTCTGCAAACTTCGTTCTTAAGAGTTAGGAGACGACCCCAGGCGATTTCTTGACAGTTCTCCATGACTATTGGTGCTAAAGGTAAGGATTTAACTCCCCTAATCCGTTTTTCGATCCGTCGAATGTAAATTTATGTGTATTTATCATTGGGGAAGGGTTTTGGCCTGAAGTTGATGGTGAGAAAAAGTCCTAGCTGCACTTAGGATCATGGGTTTGGTCTTGGATTATTGGGTTTGTTATAATCCGGGTAAATTAGATCTTAATTATTGATCCTTGCATATTATTACTTGTTTGTAGACCTAGAACAAGCGAAAAGAATCTGAAAAGGGAAGAATCAAGTTTTTTAGGAGGATTCAAGCTTGGGTTCGAGGTAGGTGATGGTTTGATTTCATGTTTGTGTGATGTATGATAGTAATTGCTTCATTGTAATGCATGTATGTATGTGAATGTTTGCACTATTGATCACACCTAATGTAAATTAGTATGAACGAATGATTGTATGCCATGAATCAACACTTGATTGTATGATTATGAGAATGTACATTGTGATTGTGATTGTGGCTTGTTGAATGAATCGGGTGTCACGTTCCGACACACTAACTACCGACATACATATTGGAACGGGTGTCACGTTCCAACACACTAACTTGGATCGGGTGTCACAATCTGGCACACTAAAAGTTTGGATATGGGCTCCATGATAGGACCATTTATATGCGTATTATTGAGAATGTTGAATTGTACATTACTCCTGATATTGTATATGTTCTGTATATGCGTGTAATACTATGTTGTGACTGCTTATATATATGTTCACTTACTGGAATAGCTGTGTGATCTTACCAGTTTACTGTGGTTGTGTACTGATACTGCACTTGCTCTTTATTTGTTGAGTATAGGGCATCTTCAAGCGAATACAGACAGACCTCGTTTAGGAGATCGGTGAGCAAGATCGGATTCAAGGGTGAGCCAGTTCTTTCAGGCTGTCATGGGTCCTCTATGTTTTAGTCCACTCTTTTCGAACGCAGACTTTCTAGTTAGATTCATTCATATGTTTAGTTTGGTTGTACCCATTTTCCTTAGACTTGTTGAACTTTATATGTTTTGGCACATTGACTTTCAGATTCTAGGAGTGTTTTCCGCAATGTTTTAGTATCGAATCGTTAGACTTTCAGAGTTTATGGGAACTCCAATTTATTTCGTCATCTTTAAATGTTTAGTTTTTGGGTTAGTTGGTTAGTAGTAATGGTTCTCCCATCGAAGGGTTAGTGTGGGTGTCAATCACGACGGTCTGGATCGTGACAGCCTACTTGAAATAGATAAGTAAAGATAACTTTTTACTTGTTGAGAAACATTTTGCATCGTGTGCAAATTTATGTTTTTCAAAGACGTTATTTTAATAATATGGTGTATATAGTCTGATGAGTTTAAGGATTGAGATATTTTCATATATAGATTGAACCCTATTGAATTTTTAAAAGAGTTCCTAGCGTAATACCCGCATGCAGGACGAATATTCTTAAGGGGGCAAGGATGTAACCTTGGGTGTTTATGATTTTTCTTTGCCTCGTATGGAAGGCTTATGTGCCTAAATTTGAAAGTTTTATTATAGCACTGTGCATGATTTGATAACATCGCATTTTAAATCGAAATCTAAAAAAAATATTTATTGCCCTCCCAAAATATTTTAAATATTTATGAAAAAATTCTTAGTTATGATATATTTGTATGTGTATTTATTTTTATAAGAGTTTTATCAATTAGTAATATTTTAACGGAGATAGTAAATCTTGTTATGTCAAGAAATTATTATTATATATGGTAGACTTTATTCAAAATAATTTTCTATTAATTGTATTATACTCATAAGAATCATACACATTTTACTACGAACCTACGTGATAACCAAATGTATAAGTAATGAGATTTTTGCATTATAAGATTTTTGTATGATTTATTTATATAATAACAGTGAAGATTAGAAAGAGGAATAAGGTTAATAAGGGTTAATTTATGATGTACTGATAAATATGTACATATCTAATTATTTTATTACTTTGTAATATAATTTAATGTTTATATTAAATAGTTAGTAAGTTATTTTATTCAATTAATGACCCATCACTTTATTATATTATACTTTTGAACACCTAGAATTCTTAATGCCTAAGAATAGTTGCCAACAATTTCATTTAATGCTCTTTGTATTCTACCATAGTAGAAGTGTGAGTAGGAAAATGGTATCAACATGGCTGTTTTTTGTCTTTAAAACTGTATTTGAGGTTATTTTAGACATTTCAGAATTAACTGCAACGTGACAAGGCCTAAAATTCAAATAGACACGTATCCCTTTTCACTTATTTTATGCTGTCATCTTCCCCATATCTGCCACCCATCCCATATATCTACCAGGCCACCACCGCTTCTTTCTTAAATTGCCACCACAACCGCCATAAAATATTGCACCAAATTGTCATAAAAAATTGTACACAATACCTGCCTTTTCTTTCTATGAGTCTATTGTTGGTTAATCTTGAGGATGCCGTCGATTTTCTAGCACTGATGTGATCAGTTTGTGGTTTTTTTTGTTATGATGAATTTGACCAACAAATTTTTCCGGTTTCATCTCTTCTCTCCATTAGTAATTGCTATGTTTATTTGTTTACTCTGTATATTCATTCAATTTGTGTATTATATTATTCTTTATTGATGCACTTCTCATTCATTGGCAGTATAGATTTTTTGACAATCACACATGATTCATTCACAAATTGCTTCAATGAAGATTTGGTGGAATCTTTTTTGGTAGAGTTGTTAGTTAACGATTTCTGAAATGCATATATTTCTATTCAAATTGCCCGGATTTTATTTACTATAAACGTATCACTATCTTTCTCAATTTTTGAGCTCTTCAGCTCTTCTTGTATTTCTACTATGTAGTTCTATGGGAACTCTTATAGGTTGTAGCTTTGATTTCAATGAAAAGTAGCAAGAAGAAGGAAGTGGATTCATCCTTCTCTATCTTTCTGCTCCCGCTAAATAGCCATCCAATTCCATGAGTATTTTTTCTTCAATTTTCCCACCACCTATCTATTTGTTTTTGATTATTAATCTTTTTCGCCATATATAATGTTATTTGACTGAATTAGAGAGTAGTATATTGATTTGTCTTAATGTTAAAAGTTTAAAATTGAATAATTTAATGAATTAAGAATTTGGGGACAACATAAATTGAGAGAGATGAATTAAGTACTTTCTTCAATATGATGATTTAGTGTAAAAGGTTTGTTTTTTTTCAAGTTTTTATTGTGTGAAAACTGAAAAATAGAAGTGAGAATAAGATGCAATCTGCTAATTGAAGTGGTTTATAAAGAACGTGAAGTGGAAGGAAAGGAGGAATATAAAGGGGTGTGGGATTTGTAACATTGATATTTATAATGCACACCCGATGTTTGCAAAAATGTCACCATTAGAAACTCAAAATTTTCTTGCATGATTCCATATTCCGCACCGAAAAATGATATCAGAGTCATGGATGAAAAGAAATATAAGAAGAAATGTACTAGTAGAAAATTAAGAAAAATAAGAAGAAAATTAAACAAATTGTATCCGGAATATAAACAACTCAATATCACAAAAACTGATAACGACAAATTAGATCAATTAATAGATAATATATCTAAAATAGAATATAAATATATTCAATATTTAAAAATACAATGAATAACGAATATAGACAAAAACTTATTCAGAGCTATGAATGAAAAGAAATATAAGAAGAAACGTACTAGTAGAAAATTAAGAAAAATAAGAAGAAAATTAAACAAATTGTATCCGGAATATAAACAAACTCAATATCACAAAAACTGATAACGACAAATTAGATCAATTAATAGATAATATATCTAAAATAGAATATAAATATATTCAATATTTAAAAATACAATGAATAACGAGAATAACGAATATAAACAAAAACTTACTAAAATAATTATAGCGAAAAGACAAGAATTAACACATAGGCAAAGTAGACTTAACAGTAATATATTCGCAGGAATTTGTAAAAAATCTATAATAGCACAGAGAAAAACTATTTTATATCTACAAATACAAATAGAAAGTTTAGAATATAAACTTCAACACAATTTATAAATGAATAAGGAAGAATATGTCATAGACGAAAAAATATATGAAAATTATGACGGATTAAAAATAAAGATAATATTTTCTAATCTAGGAAGAAGATACAAGAAAATAGGTGACAATATAAGTTTAATGTTAGAAAAAGAAACGGTAAAACTAGAAGATAGTTTAACTGTTATGATAAGAATAACAAAAAAAAATGAAGAAATAGATAGAAAAACGGAAATTGAAAAAATAAAACAACAAGCAAAAAAGGAAGTACAACAATTAGAAGAAGTAAAAAATACTAAAATAATAAAACTAGAAAAAGAGCTGGCAACGTTAAAAGAAATGTATGAAATAAAACAAAAAGAAAAAGAACAAAAAACAAAATTAGCAAATGGTATAATTAAATTTAAAGAAAAACTGCAATTAGAAGATGAATTAGAAGGAAAAGAAGAAAATAACCAAGATAATCTACCCAAAATGAGAATTGATGAAATAAATGACAATGATCTAGATGAACAGCATTCAAAAACAAGCGAAACATATACAGAACTTTTAGCAAACATAGATAATATAAAGAATTTAGAAGTAAATACAGGAGACGTAGACATGGATGAAAAACCTAGTACATCAGAAATAAAAAACCCAAAAAATTTAAAATATTATAATACAAACTATGAACAATATGATAAAGAAAAAAATATATGGGATAAAAGATTAAATAAAAAATGGACACCTAAACCAAGAACTGAACAACATGATTTTTTAGATTTAGATTGTGTAGCAGATATAAACAAAACAATTCAATTATGGATAGGATATATATCAAAACAATTAATAGATAACAAAATAGGAATGACAGAAACACCAGAATATATAGAAAGAACACTTATAGGAACAGTAAAATTATGGCTACAAAATTTATCAAATGAAAGTTTAAAAACTCTAAGAAGTAATAAAAAATCTAATGGTGAATTAGCTACTACAAGTATGGAAATATTACATAAATACAAAATAGCTATAAGAAATAAATTTAGTAGTATGACAACAGAAGTAGAAAAACAAAATAGAGAAAAAATCATAAACCAGAATCTAATGACAAAATTAGCAATATGTAATATGTGTTATATAGATGAATATACATGTGCATTTAGAGAATATTATTATAAAAGAACATATAGCACAGAAGAAAGTAAGGAAATAAGGAAATTATATTTTACAAAATTACCAAAACCTTTTAATTCAAAAGTAATAAAAAGTTGGAATGAAGCAAGATTAACAGATACCTTAGGAGTCAGAATAAAATTCTTACAACGATATTTTATAGAACTATGTGAAAAACATAAAGAAGAAATAAAAATGAAAAAAATACTAGTAAAAGACTTAGCATGTTGCAAAAATAAAACGGCACCCCAATTTGGTTGTACAGACAAATACTATAAAAAGAGATATAACAAAAAATATAGATCAAAATATAAATATAAAAAACCAAGAAGAAGATACTATGTAAAAAACTACAAAACCAAAAGACCATATAGACCAAAAAGAAAACTAACGGAATATACTTGTTATAATTGTGGAAAATTAGGACAGATAGCTAAAGATTGTAAATTACCTAAAAACCCAAAGAAAAAACAAATATAAGAAATAATAATAGACAATGAAAAATATACACAAATAGAATACGTAGATTATGAATTAGAAAGTGAAGATAGCATATATGAATTATCAGAAAACGAAACAGACGAAATGGAAAATAATTTAGCAATAGAATCAAATAATGAACACTATATAAATGGCTAAGACAGATATACAAATACTAACTAAAGAAAAATATCAAGATGAAGAATCGGTAGAACAAAAAATAATATTTGATAATAATATATTTGAACAAATAAAAGGAAAAGAATTAGACCTAAGCGTAGAAAAAATATTTGAAATACCAACAATAAGAAACTGGTTTAAACGACAAAAAGAAGAATATTATGTAGTAAGACAAAAAGAACATATCATATATTGCAAATACACTAAAGGAAAGGCTAAAATACCAATAATAAATAAACGAATAATAAATAAAGAAATACAAGATATTAAAGCTAAAAATCCAATTAAATATGTACATTTAGGAGGAACAGAAATACTAATAAAAGCATGTTTTAGAGAAGGAATAGATACACTCATAGAAATATACTTAGCAGATGATAGGATCATACAACCTATAGAAAAAAGTATAATAAGTGCAGTAAAAGGTAACCTCATATACCAAAAATTTAAATTCATAATAAGTGCTAACTACTCAGTAGCAATAAATGATAGAAATATAGATAAATCACTAGTATTATATTGGAAAATGTCAGGAATAGAACTAGCCCCGGGAAGTAAAATATGTACAGCTAGATGTAAAAACTTATATGTTTTAACAACAAAACATAAAATAACAGCAAAAAATAAAATAAAAAAAATAAAAATAGAAAATCCTTTTGAAAGAATAGTTACAGTCATAAATAATAATGATTATAGTTATAATGAAATTGATATAGAAGAAGATTTGGAAATAGTAAAAGAAAGACTAAGTACATCAAAAAGAATAAATAATGAGATACCCCAAATATCATAAAAAATGAGTATCTCAAGAAGAATAGATAAAACCCCATAAAAATCAATGGAGGCAGAAATAAAACCACAACATTACTACATAACGGGAATAATGGATGTCACGCCCCATTTTTCGCAAAACGGGTTCTGGTGCACGACCTAATAACTCTTTTGGACTTTGGGTTGATTGAAGAGCCGTCACCTAACGAATTAAGGCGTGTTAGGGCACCTATCTAATCTAACTAATTTTCACTAAGGTCAACGAACCAGAGATCAGGGTAAGGGTTCGAATTACCTTGAGGGGAAGGTGTTAGGCATCCCTCGAGGTCCACAAATGTGGGTCCCGACCGTATCTCATGCATTTTATGTGGGGGTTACAAGTAGCAATTAAGGTCACTTCATTTATTATTTATTTAATTAGCATGGTTACTAAGTGATAAATAATATTAAACAATTAAGGCCATTTGATTATTTATTTGATTAATTAAGCATGCGAAAACTAGGTGATAACAATATTAAGCAATTAAGGGCACTTTAGTTATTTTTATTAATTGGTTAAGCATGCAAGACGAAGTGATAACATAATAACAAATAAATATAAACAATTAATAAAGAGACAAGCGAGGAGACAGAAGTTGCACCAAAAAATAAGCAAACAAGAATTTTATTTTATTTAAGCTACCCCAAATAATTATGATTATAAACAAATAAAGGGAAAAAAGGAAAGAGAGACTCCGCAGGACTTTACGGATCAGCACTCGACTTTCTTTGTTTTGATCAGCTTCTCATAGGGACAGACAAAATCAAGGTTTGTCATTAAGCCCAAGTCGATGTCATCATCTCCGTAGGGCCTAAACTACCCTTACCCCACCACCGCATGCTTTACGTCTCTAAGAGGTGCCTAACGTCCCCGCTTAAGGTCCAAGAGGCATTGGACTACTACTAGGATGGATTTAGACCAAAATAAACTCCTAGTAGGCCCACCTAGACACCAAGTCAAACACGTTGGACAATCATTTAGCACGTAAAGTCTCAAGTTGGCCTCTAGATTTTAATTCACATGCTGGCAAACACATATAGAGTGGAAAGGTCTCATGCTAAGTGTGTGACATACAAACACAAATATATAGACGGACAATATGACAATTTATTTTATTTCAAAAAAAGGGCAGAAAATAATTTGTCAGCCAAACTTTATGCGACCAGACAACTATTAAAAGATACAGAAGATTAATGGGCCGAATTTAATCAGACAACCGGTGTTTTAGAGGAGACTTTGATGCATGCATGGTATTAGAAGAAATTCATTTAATTTAGCAAATTATTAATGCTGAAATTTATTTTTTATTTGCAATAATTTAGTAGTTGCAGAGTAGCTGATTTTAATTAAAAATAAATAAATAAATACATATAATATATTATTATTATTATATTTTTAGAGCAGTAGCATATGGTTATTAGTGCAGAAAATTATTTTAAAATGGCAATTCAAAATGCAGAAGATAATTAATTCCGGGCCTGATTTAATCGTGCAGCAAATATGTACAACAAATCTTAGTTTTAAAATATGTTGGAAATAGTTTATGAATTGATTTTAAAAGAACCTAAATACGAAATGCAGAAATTAGTTAACACTTGGAAAAGAATATGCAGCATATTTATTTTAATTATTTAACATGCTTAAGATATGAGTTTAACAAGTTTTATTGGTGTCATTTATTAAGTCCTATAGACATGACATCTAAGTGAACATGTTGAAATTATTTTCAAAACTAAAGTATACTCTCTATATAAAGATACAATAATGTTTAGAAACCTATAGGCATGATTTCTAAGTGTGAATATGCTGAAAAGTTGATTTATGAACCTATATACATGATTTCTAAGTGATTGAAAGATTGAAAATTATATAGCTCCTATAGGCATAGATTCTAAATGATTATTTAAATCTTATAGGCAGGATATCTAAGTGAAGGATATAAAATTATTACTATCTTATTTATCAATAATTTACGATTATAAACTGTGATTAATTAACATGATAAAATACAAATCTAGTCCTAAACATAAATTCTAACCCCAAAACAAATTAGGATTTAATCATAAACCTATAGGCATGCACTCTAGGTGATCTGCCTTTATCCACATGAGGCGACTATAAAAATTAGTTGAATGAATTGATTGTTTTACATGTGGGAAATAGATTAGAATTATTTTCTAACAAAATTGCAAATTGACCTTCTAAACATGCAAATAGATAAGACCTTACGAGTTTAATTTATTAATATGCAGAGGAGAATAGAGACTCTAGTTAATTAGTCGACTGGTTTTCAACAACTAAGTATATATTCAGCTTTTAATTAATTATTATCAAACTGATTTAAATCTTAAAACATACAGAAAATTTAATCATTAACAATTGCATAAACTGACTATGTAGGTTAATTTTAATTAGTTATAATTAAGTCAAAGTAGTTAATTAAATTATCTTAAATGGCATCAAACAATTAATCGTGATGCAGAAATTATCAAATAGTGAGCAACAAATATCTATAAAAAATTTATTTCAATTTTGGACATGTTGAAAATTATTAGAAACCTATAGACATGCTATCTAAGTGATTAACAAGTAAAAGCCGATTTAGCTGAAATAATTAAAATACTTAAATTACTAAATCTGCTTAAGATAGGTTATTTAATTAACATGCTCTTTTATTTATTTAATATTTATGAAAATGCAGATTATATATATATATATATATATATATATTTAGAAAAGCTCGTATGCCTCAGGCGATTTAAGCAACATAGATGAACTTAGCAACCACAAATAGTGAAATAAGTAAAATGAAGCAATTAGCATGTAACCCCCCCTCCCCTCTAGACGATCCCCCAAATATATCATATATAGAGATAATGTTAGAGTTATACACAATATTACAAGCCAAATTAAAGAACAAATGAATAAAATATATAACATTAAAATAAGTAATAACTCCATCCGGAAATTTCTTCTAAGAGACTCTTCAACACCTTGAACTCTAAGTTCAAAACCTGCTAGAAGGGATAATATAACACATATATATAATGGCGATATAATCGTAACATCAAATATTCATAGCAACAAATTAATTTCATGCGTATAAGCAGCACTCAATAAAAAGTCAAAACAAACAAATAATAACCATAGACATCATCGCACATAGAGGGAGGGAAGAACGAAAAATAATCCGGAGGCTTCCTTTTATTCTTTCAAACAACACATAATACGAACAATGCAAATTTAAACTAGTGAACGGAACTAACCAGTTATGCAGAATTATTTATCAGCAATGACAACCCAAATTGGCTTGATACTAGACCCGAACACAACAAAATCGAGTAAGAAAGCACTTAGAATATTCACCGGAATCTTAATTCTTTAAGAATAGAGAGTAGTATTTTTAAAGTATTCAAGAGTAAGGTTTTTTCGTCAAAGTCCGAATGTGAGAGTGTGTTGGTGTGTGTGTGAGTGCCAAGAGTGAATAAGAAGCCCTTTCTTATATACTAGATGAGAGGTGCCAAATTAAAGGAAAAGAATTATTTTAGGGATCAATATAATATTGGTTTTCCTTAATCACAAGGGAACCAAAATCAGTTTTTTATTTTATTTATTTTTACCAAGTATAAACAAATAAGAAATCTGCTAAAATTTACCAAATGAGAGAATGTCTTACCATATATAATTTATCATATCAATTTAAGCATACTCTACCATATATAAACATGTAAGAGAAGTCAATCAAGGACAATCATAATAATATAGCATACTGACAATTATTAACATTCACAGAATCAAATATATTGAATTACCAAAATAAAGTTTATAATCACATTGATCCATTATCAAATAGTGTACACTATAATTAAGCAAGCTAGATTCACAAATTAATAATTAAGGGAGGAACAATATGCAAAGATCAAATTTAGATATTAACGGGCATATTTTAAACCAACTCAGTGAACTAGACACTAGCAAGTTAAATCAGATGCAAAGCCAAAGGATTATCAACACCAAAATTTAAGCATGATCATAAATAAATGCATATCATTCAAGCGTCCTAAAATTATGACAAGCATAATAAAATAATAATAAGAAATTATGATCGAGATATATGAATCACTTGAGAAAACAACTAGAGTTGAATAGACGATTTAATAATTGATTAAAAAAATACCAATGACAAATCTGTTGAGATCCGTCTAATGACCCAAAGCTTGGAATTCGCCGGAGCTTGCTTGGTCGGAGCTGCTGGTTGGAACTACTGCTGTCACCCACCTGGTGGCAGAGTGGTGGTGCTCGCCTGCTCTCTTCGTCGGAGAAGGGAACGGAGGGAGGCGCTAGGGCTGTCGCTGGCTGGAGCAGCTGCTCGCCTGGCTGGTTGTCCTCGCCGGCTGCTGTTGCAGTACTTGGTGTTTCTCATGTCCTCGCCGGAGGAGAGAAAGAGGCGACGCTGGCCGGAGCTTGTTGTTCCTGTCGGCGGAGCCTCCTCGCTGGAGCTGCTGGCTGTTCACCAGAACTGCTCGTTGTTGACTGTTGTTGTTGGTTGCTCTACCTGGCGAAAGGAGAGGAGAAGAGAGACAGAACAAAAGAGAAGGAGAAAGAGACAGGAGAAACCACCGACTGGTGGTTCTCGCTTGGACGGGAGAGGGAAAGGAGAGGTCGAGAAGGCGGAGAAGAGAGGAGTACGACCTCCCTCTCCTCTGGTTCTCGTTGGAGATTCGCCATCGCCGGTGGAGTTGAGAGGGAGAGGCGGCTGATCTGTTGAGAGAAGAAGAGGAGAATGAAAATTTTAGGGTTAGTCTTTTGATAAGTTTAAAAATAGGAAATAGTAGAGTTAAAATCTTGACCGTTGATTTTAGAAGAGATGAGTGGCTAGGATTCGATCTTGGACCTAACTTAAAAGATGGACGGATGAGATTAAATCACTTGGAATCTGAAGTTGGAATAAAAATAGGCTAAAATTGAAATGAAAGAGGCTAGACTTGAAATTAATTGGATGAGAAATAGGGCTATAATTGAAATAGATTGAATAGAGTGGGCTACGATTTAAATGATTTGAAAGAACACTAAGAAAATGTTATTTGATTAATACTACATATATTATAAAATTTTCATACAAACTAACACACTTAAATTCTAAAACATTTTAGTAAGATAATTATTTCAAGTTTAAATATCGATAAACATAATTTGATAAAATAATTTGATGATAATTACAATAATTTTCAAAATTATGCATGCTAACATATATGATTTTTAGATAAAATTGATTAAAATTAAACTCAAAATATACTTTAAAAGTACGTATTTGTAGACACGTAATTTTTGACCGAACATAAAATTTTATACTATTTTTATTTCTTAAATATTTCTTTTATGTCTAAGTTAGATATTTTGATTTTTGTCTTATTTTAGTAAGTTTATTTTAAAAGATTTGAAAATAACAAAAATATATGTTTTCTTTTAATTTAGGTTTAATAAATAAGCTAATATTTCTTAATTATAATTTATTATTAGCTATACAATTTTTGTTAGTTTAAAATATAATTAAATAATATCTATATTATATTAATTAAATTAAATTATATTATATTATATTATATTATATTATATTGTATTATATTATATTATATTGTATTATATTATATTATATTGTATTATATTATATTATATTGTATTATTTTATATTATATTATATTATTAAAAATAACTAAATAATAATAACTTACCCTCACTCCCACTTTCTCTGCCAATCACCCCACCCTTACCTACATTATCCCATAATATATACTCCACTCCACTCCCTCAACCAGAAAAGACATATACTACACCACTTCATCCATACACACGTACTACTCCCTATACGTACCACACACCCTATATATATTAACAGACTTCCCACAAACAAAAGAAAGGAGAGGAAAATCGTACTACACTCAAGAAAACAAAAAGAAAAACTTTCCATTTTATTTCATTATCCTTTTAAAAATTCACCAACACATTCACATTTCTCTTCCTTTCTCATTATTATTTTCATATAAACACCATACATATACCACCACACACCTACAAAAATTTGTGGGTATTCTAATTGAGCTTCGGTTAAGATTTTGCGGTATTCAACTTTACCTTACCTTTCTATTTATTTATTTATGGAATTTGATGTAATTTTATGACAAGTTCTTTTTATATTTTGTTTCATTCATGAATTTGATTGGAATGATTAATTTGTTAGTTGTTATATCTCTATTTCATGAATAAGGTAGCTTTAATCGATGATTTTATTTATTTATTTATTTATTTTATTTGTTAATTGTGATCTCTCAAAAATGAATGGTCGTAACATTGTTCTTGTTTTCATTTAGATAATAATGATAAAGTAGGTATAATTAGGCTAAAAAATAAATAAATAAATTATTGTTATTTTATTTTATAAAAAAAAATGAGTTAATTTTTACAATTCGTTGTTGTTTTGTTTGATTAGAATGTGTATGCCTAATTTTTTTTCATTAACTTTAAGATTAAAATAAAATATATAATATGTGTATGTCTAATTTTAATATTAAATTTAAGAGTAAATAAATAATAAAAAAAATACAAAATAATCCAAAATTTTATATTGTATCTTAGGCATTTAGATTCATTTTACTTTATTTAGTTTTATGTATAAAGGAAAAAATATTTGTTTTTTTAATGACTAGATGAGTTTTAGAAATATTAAAAAATATTTGTTTCGATTAAGAATGCGGTTGCGTATCTTTTTGGAGACATAAAAAAAAATCAAGGATGCAGTGATGCACCTTGTCCAATAATATAATTAAATTTTATTAATCTAAAGTAGAGACTTATATTAAAAAAAAGATTATTAGGTGTGATGCAAAGAAGATAGTTATGTCTCCAAATGTCAAGATCGAGAATGCAGTTATGCATCCGATTTAACACTAATAAAAATTCAACAATTAAAAAATAAGCAAACCATGGCGTATAGACACAAATTATCCAAAAACATATCAAGATAAGTATAAGACAATAAAAGCGACCGTGCTAGAACCATGGGACTCGAGGGGTGCCTAATACCTTCCCCTCGATCAACAGAATTCCTTATCCGAATTTCTGGTTTGCAGACTAATATAAAGAGTCATTTCCTTTTGATAAGGGATTAAACAAAAAGGTGACTTGGAACACCACAACTCAATTTCAAGTGGCGACTCTGAAAAAAATAAAAAACTAATCCCTTAATCAATAGCGTCACTTTAATTGGAAAAACCCTTACCGTCGTGCGCGAAAAGGGGTGTGACAGTATTTAATCGAATATATTTCAAAAGGTTAAAGGTCGATCAAAATTGGGTGTCAACAATGGAACAACGAAAATATTTAATATTAATAAATACAGGATTAGAAGAAAACTATATTACAAGAGAATTAGTGACGGAAAATGAAATAATAACTATTGAACAATTATGCCCCGAACTACCAAAAACATTAATGTATACCGAAGAAACTACAGAAAAGGAAATAATCATTAGAGGAGTACCAATAGCAATAAAATTTATAATATATCAAGGAGATGAAAATATCATTTTAGGAATAAAATGGCTAGAACAAGTAAAACCATATAATCTAGAAGACAAACAATTAATAATAAATTATGAAAATAAAAGAGTAATAATAAAAAGGACTTTAGTATGATAAAAATATGAAAATATATTTACTTGCAAAGATAATAATATTGGGATATTACAACAGATATTATACATCAATGATAGATACGGGAGCAGAAGCTAATATATGTAAATACAATTGTTTACCAGAAGATAAATGGGAAAAATTAAAAACACCAATAGTAGTAACAGGATTTAATAATGCAGGAAGCATGATCACATATAAGGCAAAAAATATAAAAATACAAATATGGGATAAGATATTAACTATAGAGGAAATATATAACTTTGAATTGACTACAAAAGATATGCTATTAGGAATGCCATTTTTAGAAAAACTATACCCACATATAATAACAAAAACACACTGGTGGTTCACAACACTGTGTAAACAAAAAATAGGAGCAAAACGAGTAAATAACAAAAAATGAAAAACAACAGAATGGATAAAAGGAAGTGAAAAATTAGAAAATATAAAAGAAGAAGACCCTAAGATAGAATTAATTATATTCTCTATAGATAAAGTAAAAATAATCCAAGATAAGTTAGAATTATTATATAGTGAAGATCCTTTACAAGGATGGGAAAAACATAAAACAAATAAAAATTGAGCTAATTGATAATACTATAATAACCCAAAAACCATTAAAATATAATTTTAATGATTTAACAGAATTTAAGATACATATAAGTGAATTACTAGAAAAAGGGTACATACAAGAAAGTAATACCAAGCATACAAGCCTAGCATTTATAGTAAATAAACATAGTAAACAAAAAAGAGGAAAAAGTAGAATGGTTATTGATTATAGAAATTTAAATGCAAAAACTAAAACATATAACTACCCAATACCAAATAAAATATTAAAAATAAGACAAATACAAGGATATAATTACTTTAGTAAATTTGATTGCAAATCAAGATTTTACCACTTAAAGTTAGAAGAGGAATCTAAAAAACTTACAGTATTTACAGTACCACAGGTTTTATGAATGGAATGTATTACCATATGGATATAAAAATGCACCAGGTAGATATCAACACTTTATGAATAACTATTTTAAACAACTAGAAAATTGTGTAGTATATATTGATGATATATTACTATATTCCAAAACACAAGATGAACATATAAGATTATTAGAAAAATGTATACATATTATAGAATATTCAGGCATAAGTCTAAGTAAAAAGAAAGCAGACATAATGAAAAAGCAGATAGAATTTCTAGGAATACAAATAGATAAAAATGGAATAAAAATGCAAACACACATAGTACAAAAAATAATTAACTCAAATGAACAACTAGATACAAAAAAGAAATTACAATCATTTCTAGGACTAGTAAATCAAGTAAGAGAATACATACCAAAATTAGCAAGGAATTTAAAACTATTACAACAAAAGTTAAAGAAAGATGTAGAATACCAATTTGATAAAAAAAGACCAAACACAAATACAAAAAATAAAATTACTATGTAAGAACCTACCTAAACTATATTTTCGGATGAAAACAAAAAATTTACCTATATAGTAGAATCAGACGCCAGTGAAAAAAGTTATGGAGGAGTCTTAAAATACAGGTATGATGAAGAAAAAATAGAACATCATTGCATATATTATTCAAGAACATTTACTAATACGGAAATAAAATGGGAAATAAATAGGAAAGAGTTATATTCAGTATATAAATGTTTATTATCATTTGAACCATATATTGTATATAACAAATTTATAATAAGAACGGATAACACACAAGTAAAATGGTGGCTAACAAGAAAAATACAAGATTCGATAACTACGAAAGAAATAAGAAGATTGGTATTAAATTATCGAAATAATTTGTTATTCCTTTCCTCTACAGAGAAACCGTTCCGGAATTTATACGCGAATCAAGATCGATAAAAGGAAGTTTTACAATCACCGACTCAAACGGGCGACCCGTGTAAATACATCGGTTTCTTACTCGTGCGGTCGGTGGCTACCTAAGGAAACTCCGATTTGATCCGCCCTTACTTTTGAGTCTATCAGCTGCAACAAGGGCTGCGGGAACGAGTGCCCGATCTTTTATCTGAACGGACTCGCTCAACCACCGGAAGAAGGAAATAGAGGGAGAACAACATTGATTGAGAGGGAGGACGTTCTACGGCGGTGAACTCAACGGCGTCAGTTATAGTGATCCTGCTACTGTGAAAAAATATGCTAGACGTGCTCAATTGGGTGAAATTTTCGAATTAGATCGTGCTACTTTGAAATCCGAAGAACTGAGAGAGTATGCTATGCGCAGACTGACTTGCTGCTTGCAGGTAGGGCATCGGGAACCTGCGGGTTCGCCCCTTGTCTCCCGCTCAAAGTTTCTTGTAAACCTGTCACAAAAGGGGCGACAGCTTCTAATAACTCGTTCATTTTTGTATTTTAGAATAGATTCCGCCCCTAAGTCTAGCTCCCTCCGGCAGTCCCTGGACGGCTCTCGGTTCTTGAGCATGTTGGGGGATTAGGCGGCAGTTGAAAGAGCTGCTCGAAAGCTTGACGAAGAAGCGAAAAAAGCCTATCTATTCTATTTTCTGTACACTTCTTCTTAGCTGCTTGGCCTGTAGTAGGTATCTGGTTTACCGCTTTAGGTATCAGCACTATGGCTTTCAACCTAAATGGTTTCAATTTCAACCAATCTGTAGTTGACAGTCAGGGTCGTGTAATTAACACCTCTATTTCCTTCTTTCGGTGGTTGAGCGAGTCCGTTCTTCGTCCATTTCAGACGTTAGCGCTTGGTTGTTGCCAAACAAACCCAGTTCCGCTCCGTTCCATGCCCCGCTGCTTGTCAATCACATCGGAAAGTCGTTGGGTCGGCGGAGACCTCTGGAGCTAAGTATTTTCTATTCGCTGGGATAAAGCCTTTCCTCTGCAGGGGCCTTGTGCAGTAAACCCCCTACGGGCTAATTACTGCTTTTTGTTTCACTTTATAGGGGACTTGACACTTGGACACCGGGAAGCTTACCCCAGGGTCCTTCGTTTGGAACTGCCCTTTTCCGCAGCGGAAGACTCAATGCCCAAGCAGTTACACGTTATTGATTTCAGACTCCTCCGGTAGAGCCCTCCTATCTCTTAAAGCTTTTACACTTGACAGTTCCCCACTCTCATTCCAGGAATCAGAGGAAGGCATTCTGTCCGGTAATGAAGTTCGAAGTTTCCGGCTTGCTTTCTCTCTTCTCTTGCGCTCAATCTTTCAACGGCTTGGAAGGCAATCGTAGAAACGAAGCCTATCGCCACGCCGACCATCAAATACGAGACTGGGCCGCCAGCACGATGGGGTTCCCCTTCCTCGACCGCCCTAAACCTGGAGCTGACATTTAAATCGGAAATCAACATCGGGTCCCGGCTATCGCGCTACTAATTGAGTGACAGCACCTAGTTGTGCTGTCAGTAAGAAGGTAGCCGGCGCCTTTCGAAGGATTTCTAGATCCGCTCTAAGTATAGCATTAAGATTCCAAACTCCATGAAAGCAGGAGATTGATTAGCTATAGTCAAATCTCATGCTGGATCGAGAGAATCTGGATAGGCATGATCGAAAGAGGGGGCAACTCTGTCTCCGCCGCAGATGAAGCATAGGGTCTTGGAGAAGAATAAGATCACAGAGCACAGCAAACCGCTAAACCATGTGCGCGTGATTTTGCTCGCCTATCGTGACATGAGCGTGAAAGGGGTTCAAGAATCAGTTTTCTTTTTATAAGGGATCACTGCACTTCGAGCTAATGACATAGTAGTTAGAAACTAGTGGTAATAAAGAGTGACAGTTCCGGCGGCAAGTACTGTTTGAGTACTTATAGTGAAGTGGTAGAAGCGGGTAGCAATCCGGTCTCCAGTCGATGGTACTATTGAAAGGAGAATGTCGTGTCGTCCAGCGCACTTGACTGAATCTCGAGACGTTCTTCGAACCAATCATATACTTTATTGAGATAGGCGGAACTCCCCCTCTGAGAACCGTATATGAGACTTTCATCTCGTACAGCTGGTCTGGCTGCTGGTCTAGCGAGCCTTCCTAGCCGCCTAGAGTGCGGCCTGCCTGCTGAAGACCGTAACGTAAGTAACTCAGTGCTCCATACGGGGGAAATGAAAGCAGAATTCGTTCGGATCCTCCCACATGTTCAATCTTTTTTTAGCGGTTTCCCCAGAGATCTTTATCATTAATGCAACTCGTTGATAGATACCCGAGAGACTGAGTCCTTGGGGGAGAGAGAAAGGAGGCATTACTCCCAGAAAACGTGCAACCANTGAAGACCGTAACGTAAGTAACTCAGTGCTCCATACGGGGGAAATGAAAGCAGAATTCGTTCGGATCCTCCCACATGTTCAATCTTTTTTTAGCGGTTTCCCCAGAGATCTTTATCATTAATGCAACTCGTTGATAGATACCCGAGAGACTGAGTCCTTGGGGGAGAGAGAAAGGAGGCATTACTCCCAGAAAACGTGCAACCAACCTTTCCTTCCCGCTTCAAAAATATAGTAAATAAAAGAAATAAAAAAAGAAATAGTGGGTTCCTTCGTTTCTATGGTTACTTCTTAAACGGTGAGGTCTTCTCTAAGACTTATTATACTCTTGAGTACCAAACCAAGGATACTGATATATTGGCAGCATTCCCAGTAACTCCTCAACCTGGCGAGGGGTCATCTTCGGCAACCAATCGGGGTTATGTGGAGCCGGCCTCTCCGTCGTCCCCCCGAAGCGGGCGGAGACCCGTGCGTGCAGCAGGTGTAGAGTCAGTCGAACTAGTCCTGTGAAAATCCCAGGGGCTTTCACTTCAACACGTCTTCGCTCGTGATCGCTTAGAGCCCCCCTTCCATCAATAGCGCCATGCGTTCAATACAAAATCTGGAAAGCTGCAGGGATGACAAAAAGAGGGCGCTTTCCTGTGTTGCACCGAAAAAAAGGACCTAAGAGACGAGCGTCTCTGCCGAGGCTCGAGTAGAAGAAGGGGTACTTGAAGCCAACTTTGGTTGGTTAATCCGATCCGTTCATCGATGGTTGGCAAGTATGATGGTCCTAATGATGATCCTGCATGTATTTCGTGTGTATCTCACCGGCGGATTTAAAAAACCTCGCGAATTGACTTGGGTTACAGGTGTGGACGCGGAGATCTATTGATCAATATGAATCTCGAGAGTGGATGGTTGATCGCCGCCTCCTTGTCCTGGGGGCTCTCCGGCCGGGGCCTGACCTTGAGCTCTTCGCTTCTCAGTGTTGACAAAACTAAAGGTGCGGACTGTTGATAGCTATAGGTTTAAGGTATGAAAATATTCTTTCTGTCTCCTAAGCTCAAAGAGGTGAGAACTCTCAATCGAATGTAATCGACACGACAGTCCCATCCTTCTGCTTCTCTATTTCCTTCCCTGTGATTGACTGCTTTTTCTTCCTTTTTCCATACTTCAGGAGGAAGAGATCGCCAAGAGAATTTAAAGGGAATGTGATCCCCTCTATTGTAATGAAATAATTGAAGTTCATTTATTCTTTTCAGGAGAGAAGGGGGCGGACACAGCAGCTACATGGACCCCTTCCTTTCAGTTGTTGCCAGCGCTTTCCCGGGCCGAGCCGGAATTTTTTATTAGAAAGGGCAGGCAAAGCCCGAAGGCTGCTATCCAAGTTGCTCCAGTCGCCTGAAGCCTTCTGGATTGATTGTGGGGGATTTAGGCGTGTCACGCCAACCATTTTCCAGTTCCTAAATGGATGAATGAAGAAGCGCGCCCGGGTAGACTTTAAGAGCTCTTACTCTGCCTATCCTCCTACTTCTTGGGGGTCATAGAAAGAGCTTTTGCTCATGGAGCTATATTTTTCATTAGAGATTACAATCCGGAGCAAAATGAAGATAATGTATTGGCAAGAATGTGTTCTGCCGGATCGGTCGCTCAAGATCTTTGGTCTTTATCCGTACCCGATGAAAAAAATGGGATCACTTCTTATGGACTCGTTGAGAATGATTCTGATCTAGTTCAGCCCCGATCGATACCACCATTCATTACCGTGGACCAGCCTTTAGTCTTTTCAAGGGTACTTTTTTCTTAAGTCGCGGTCATGTCTTGCCCCCCAGTATAGTGACCGCTTCCATGTTTTCCCCGAATTTCATCAGTTCCAGGGGTGTGAATGATAAAGTCTTAAGTCAGTCTTTCTGCTCAATGTCCGCCTCGCCACTGCTTTCGGGTGATTGGAGAATAGCTGTAAGGAATACTAAAAGAAAGTATGCAGCGAGGCAAAGCCGATTGAGAATATGACTGTTAGCCCCAGTTTTTCGAGCTTCTTCCAAAGCATAGGGCTTTCTGGATGTAGATGATGATATCTATAGAGATGGATCTTCTATATATCGTAGAATGAAGTAGCACATGGGTGGATATATATATATATAAATCCAAATCTGCCGAATCACTCATGTTATGATCTTCTACATCCTGGGTCTTTTCGTTCCGTCATCTGGCTTATGTTCTTCATGTAGCATTGTAGATAGTCGTTACTTGGCTTACTTTACTGGGGATTGCATACCTGTCACTCGCTTTGCCTCACTGTGCTTTGAAGACCGTAACGGATGTCGGCTCAATCCGAAGGAAATTACGCGGAAGCTTTGCAGAATTATTATGAAGCTATGCGACTAGAAATTGATCCCTATGATCGAAGTTATGTACTCTATAATATAGGGCGGAATTCCAATAATTTGTTTAACCGATACAAATTGTGACCTCGATCTCGCAGATATTTCAATTCCAGCGAATGATGACGCCATATCCTCAATCCGATTAATTCTGCACATATTCCTCCGGGGGGACGATTGGGGCGTGGACATAAGGGTCTTTATGACACAATCAACAATTCGCTTCATTTTCAATTAGGCCCTCTGATAAGGGCTCGATCCTGAGAATCAATCCCAATCGAATCTATGGAAGGGAGCTTCTGACAAACTCAAAAATATGTAATTGTCAGCAAAGTTGTTTCTTTTTTTTTTTCAAATCCAAAAAGTTCTTCTTACTTAGAATAGGTCGATCTTTCTAGATACTATCTCTGTATCCGTCCATTAGGTGGAGTCCACTTGAGTGTACTACTTTGCGACGATATGCCGGACTTGCTCAATTGGTGAACTTGAGAATGTCGAGTTATTGTTGTTCATATTGTCTGAAATCCATTTTCAACCCTCGGATAACCTTGCCTGACCGCTTCCGCTCTGACTGAGCTGACCGTCGCACCTAACTTCTATATCCCATTATCCATAGATCTCCTTCCTTATCGTTGCCGGTCTAAGCAGAAGGTTGCTAAGTCAGATGTCTGGTGAACACATTCGTAATGAGTATGGGTCTAGTAGGTGTACTAGTAAGGAAGGGCGAAAGGTAGTTGTAGAGGAGCGGAAAGCCACTTGACTGTAAGGAGAGGAGCACCCCCTGTTTTTTTCTTTCCCTCATAAGCCTCTGCTACTTCCATAACATGGGCCTTTGACGTGTTCCCCCACCGGGATTCTAACGATGACGGAAGCCTCTATCTTGAATTGAAGGGCCGCGTGACTTTATCTCTTTGAAGAAGGACGAACTCTTCTTTATATACACAATTTTCTGTACGAAATTGGAAGAAGAATTGCTGCTTTCAAGCGTGAACCAGGTCCAGTGCAAAATCTTACTAAAGAGAAGCACAGGGGAGACACTCTAGTAACATAGGCACCTCCAGAGCTCACATTCCGCATCGTTAGCTTGGAAGGCTAGGGGTTATAGTCGACATCGATTCATTATTTTTAACGTCTCTAATTCAAAACGTGTCACAAGCTTACTCCTATTTTTTTTTTTGTAAAGTTTTTGTAAAAACGAAGAATTAAATTCTATTTTCTCTCCTATTTACTACGGCGACGAAGAATCTTTCGGATAGGCCCTGAAAGGAGAAGGAAGGCTGGAATGCCAACAAGCGTCTATTATATTGAATTTACCCGATAGTCCCCTATTAACCGCTCGGGTCGATGCCCGAGCGGTTAATGGGGACGGACTGTAAATTTGTTGGCAATATGTCTACGCTGGTTCAAATCCAGCTCGGCCCAATAATTTTACATTTACTATTGAAGTAATAAAAACTGACAAGAATATTATTGCAGATTACTTATCAAGACAAAGTTACTCAAACTGAGAAAGAAAATACAATTGAAGATATACTCAAAGCCATTACTACACTTTGTATCAAAGTGGACAGTATGGACAATGAGATACAAAAGCTAAAGACTAATGAAGATAATCTGAAGTCTAAAGCTAGTACAAGTTAGCAGCATGACTATAAAAATGCGGAGCTAAGTCGATCGGAAGATTTTAAAAATCCAGAGCTAAGAGGTGACGTTGGGAAACACCTTATAACCCATAATGATTGTCTAAATATAGCTGCAGGTACAAGAAGACCAGTTATTGAAAAACAACGAAATACAAATCTAAATCAGTTATTTGAAAAGTCATTTACACAAAAAACAAAAAACCCATTAACCATAGAACCACAAACTTCAACGTATGCAGATAGCCTACAACATGAGAAAAAGGTGTATAACCACATCACAAGGACATACCTCGAAAATATATACAAAATACAGAGTTACCTAAACCTCAATCCCAGATCTCCCCCTACAAAAGATCCAAACCAAGACTATATAACCCAGAAATTACAAGGATACAATAAACTAATTGCACAGCCAAAAATCAATGCTAACCTAGTTAAAACATGTTATAATTATGGATTAATAAGTACTGCATATACTTATGACAGAGAAGAACTAAGTGGCATATCAGAATTATACAAAGCATTTATTATATACAAAAGAGTGACCAAAGGAAATTTATTTTATGTAAAATTTTATACGGCAACAACAGAGATATTACATGAGGAGATAAAACCTCCTATTCAGGTTGTAAAGATAGGCCTGACCAAAGAGATGATAATACCGGAAGATATTGGAGAACAACCAGAAATACCAAAAATTGAGATACCCAATTTCTATGCCAATAAAAGAATAATTGGTATATCAACTATAATACAAGAACTAGCCAATAATTATTTGAATCGAAATGCTATATGGAGTTACTATTCCAGAGATCAATTAATGATTTATGCTAATTCAAGGAAGCTAAGGAAGTCAGATATGGATGAAGTCCAGAAATGGATTTTATCATTATTAAAGCCAGAAGAAATACCTGCAACAAGAGCATTAAAGGCAGGATTTATTTCAGCAGAACTATTAACCAGATACTGTAAACTAATTGGACATAAATATCCTGACCATATATGTACAAAATGTAGTGGAGAAGTTAATGTGATTCCCGATGTCCAGCTGGAATGATCAAATAAGATAGAGACGAAAGAAGATAAGAAGAAGAAGAAGACAAAAATAAAAAGACACATGTGCAGAGAAAGTCGTAGATAAAAAGATAAGGCAAAGAATAGATATGGCCAAAAGCAAATAATATAAAAAAGTGCCATGTAAATATTATTAGTCTTATTGTGTCTTATTGTAAGAAGACAAGTGTAAAGTGGAGTGTGCATTATTGTGTAGTGTAAATTATGGTAGTGTTAAAAAGTCATATAGTATAGACAAATTAAAAGAGTATGGGCATGTGCAAGTAGTATGTATGGTAGGTGTAAGTAGCACATTATTGTGCATTATTGTAAAGTAATGCATTATTATGCATTACTGTAGAGATAAAATTTGAAAGTGCGGTAGATAGGATTTCCTTTCTATATAAAGGAATGTACATATAACATAAAAAGCAGACTGAAATAAACAAAGCACTTTCATAAACACTCTCTCAATATTTAATACTTAAGCTATTCATATTTAATAGATAATGGAACAAACTTCAGATATCATGGATAAGCAAGAGGCAAAGGTATATTGTTCAATAAATATGCAGAACTAATTTCATATATTCTTGAATATCATATATATGATTGAATAAATTTATGTTAGTTATTATGTATTAGAATTATTTGAATCATGATTTCTAGTTTATTAGCACACTGGAAACAGGGAGAAAACTTCTATACTATGCCATCCTAATGTTGAAACCAGTAGGCGAGGAAAGCCGTTTAGGGGAGTAAACAAAGTTGAGACGCTGATAAGTAGGAAGTATCCGCTAAAGTACGATGCTAGTAGTGACAGGAGAACATGATAAACAGATAATCTAGTTCATAATAATCTAATATGAATTTAATCAATTATGAATATGATAAGTAGGAATAATTGAAAATAAAAATCTGCATGATAAAGAACATGACTACATACACGCATGATGAAATGATAAAAAACTATGAAACTTTAATCTTATATATACTTAAAGGTATAGAAATAATTGAATTAAGGAGAATAATATGGAAAAATGAGAAAAACTTCAAGTATTTTCTATGATATTAGTGGTGTAGTATTGTCAAAGAAATTGAATTTTCGTTGGAAATAATTTTTCAAAATATGTAAAAAAAATAAAATTCTTCTCTTCAATTAAAGATTTTTCATTTTTCGCATGTGATCAATTACATTGTAGGGATGCTTTTGATGGTCGAGAATAGGACTTTTTATGAATTTATAGTGCATGTCTATGTTAAATTTCAATATTTATTTGCATGAACATGCCTTTTCTATTTGTTGGTATTTTTCCATGGGAGCTAATAAGGTTTCTTTTGTTCAAGTGTTGATGGCAATATGGAGAGAAGAAAGAGATGGTGACAGGAGAGAAAGTAAGAGAAAAGTTATTTAGTGAGGAAAGGTGTCACATAGATTGTGTACAAAAATATATGACAAAGTTGAATTATTTTACTTGCTTGAGCATGTAAATTCATGACAATTTTTTTCTGACTTTTATGTTTTTTTTTCATATGTATAAAATGGTATTTGGAAGATTCATTTAAGTTAATCTTTATTGTGAAGCTTCTTCAAGTTCTCTTTTTTGGTTGTAAAAAATTGTATTTGGAAGATTCATTTAAGTTATCTTTATTGTGAAGTTTCTTCAAGTTCTCTTTTTTGGTTGTTGTAAAGCTTATTTTAAAGATGCAACTCTTTTACAAATAGCATACACAACATAAGTGTGTACTGCTAATTCAGTTGGAGCCAAATGCAGTGTGAAATTCATTTTTGAATCATATAAGAATTTGAAATTATTTTCTGCATCCCTATAATATAGCTTTCTATGGTAAATAGTATTATCAACACTTGGATTATTTATGTTGTTATGAGATCATAACAAAAAATCATACAAAATTGAATGACTTAATCAAACTGGGCCGTGCCCAGCACGGGCATTACTCATCTAGTATATATATAAATCTGCCTTATCAGTAAAAGGAAGAAAAAAGCATTTATAATGCATCTAATAAGTCACTAGAAGAACCTTTTAGTCATGAGCGTATTATCGTTAGTAGACCTCTTTAATTGTTCTTCATGAATCAAGAATTCCTTCAAGTTATCAAAGTGAAAAGTTGAGTTTTCTCTAATTAAGATGGAGCTTCAAAGGAATTTACGTCCATTGTAACAAGTAAAAGGATTGGAATTAAGGTATGTTAAGGCAACCTCTCTTTTTTATAACACACGAATTCCAAAAATAAATAAATTATGGAACAAGTTATTTTTACTATTCTATTGCTAGAAAGACCCTCTAAGAAGGGCATCGAGATGTCAGCTGGTGTCGTTTTTTGATTGTATCGTGTCATTATCACACTTTTATCATTGTGTAGTATGTTTGATGGCTAGAGTTATTTTTCATCTAGTTTGTAATTCCTTACGTCTATTAGTGAGCTATTGTCTTAAGTGTGAGACTAAATGTTGGAGGATATTATGTTGCACCTAAGGGAGGTTATTCAGCCACTCTTTTTCGTTAAAATCTTTTACAAAAATGTTATTTGAAAATGATATTAATACCTAACCTTGTACTCTATTATTTTGGTGATATACTTGTTAAGCAACCATGTCTCTGAAAAGGGTTGTACTATTACCAAATTGGAGTCGTTCATAAATCAAGTCAAGCCTATTAATCTCTTTTTGAGTTCCTAAGTATATAATTTTCTAAGTTGAAGTTGAGTCAAGATCTTCAAGTCTATTATGAGTTTTGTAGGCCTAAATGATCGTATAAAGTTTAATAAAGTCATGAGGAGATCTTTTTAGCACCTTAAGATGCTTGTAATCATCTTCAATTTTAAGTTACCTTTCTAAAGTCAAGTTAAGAGTTCCGATTTATTCTCCAAGCATTTGAGGTTCTACGAGACATTTACATGTTATACGAAAGTGATACAAGATTATGAGAACACGAGTACCAACGGACCAAGATTGGCAACATGATTATGGTAATATATATGCATTATAAATCAATGACATGACATGCTATGCATTCTACTACTGAGCTATAATCGGTAGGTATGAGGCTTATTGCCTATATTTATACGTATGAGATAGAGTTGACCACAAGTTGATGAATATGATGTTGGTTAGCTACCGTAAGGCACCACCATTGCTAGCATTTGGTAAGGTATGTCATGCATTTGCATTTATATATATGTATTCATGATATGCGATTACTCGAGCATACCATGCATGTTTGATTACTATATATGTGGTCAGATGTCATCCATGAAGACTATAAGAGTTTCAGTTGGTGGTACTTCTATTGCCTTTTTACTGCAACTATTTATTATTTTACTTTCCGCCCTTCATAACAATACATTTTCATTTGTACTGATGTCTGATTGCCCGAGGACGCTGCATTCGTGATGCATGTTCAAAAATAGGTCTTGATCATCCTTTGCAAAAGAAGTGTTAACTCAGATGAGGAGTGGTAAACTCCAATCTTCCTAGAGCAGTTGGTTGTGTGTAGGTTTTGCGTATTTTCGTTTTATGTATAATTATTGGTATAGTTGTGGCCTTTTACCAACCAATTGAGTTGTAGTATTCTTAGAGACTTGTGGACATACATTGTTGGGTCGTCTCACCTTCTATTTATAACCTTGTTGAATTATTGTATATATGATTTTGATTGCAGCCTTATCGACTTGCTAGTTCTTTATCAGTTATGTTGGTCTTGGCGGTCCTTTTATTGTGTCATTAATATTGTTGTGACCTCGTCGGTCTAGTTATCTTGTTTCAGTAATTAATTGTGATGACTTTGTTGGGTCCCGTTATACTTGTTCTATTATGTTTCAATGGCTAGCTCGGTCGAATAAGGTACCGGGTCTTAGTTGTGCCTCCCCTAGTTTGGGGGGTGACAATGTGGTAAGTTAATTATTTTTTTAAAAATATAGCTTTATTAATAGTTCAACATAAATATATTGTAAACTAAAAACGTAGTTGATTATAGCTATCAGAATAATCATATATATATATATATATATATATATAAAAGAGAACCTTAGGCCCGCCTACATGGCGCCACCACAAACTAGAATTCCCTTTTAATTTATTTATTTACAAAATTAGACTTCCCTTTCATGAAAAGTCATGATTTTTATGAAAAGTTGCGACATTAATGAAAAGTTGTGACTTTAATGAAGAGTTGTGACTTTTACGAAAAGTTGTGACTTTTATGAAAAGTTGCGACTTTAATGAAGAGTTGCGACTTTTATGAAAAGTTATGACTTTTATGAAAAGTTATGACTTTTATGAAAGGTTGTGACATTTCCAAAGGGTTGCAACTTTTCCAAATAGTTGTAACATTTCTGATAAGGCACAATAAACATTTGTTCACGCTACTCTTTGTTGTTTATAAATAGAGGAATTTCATCTCATTTTAACACAACGAAAATCTGAACCACCTCTTCTTCTTCTTCTTCTTCTTCCCAATTAAATATTTGTATACTTTGCTCATGTCGAGTGGCTCACTGACACTATTGCTTATGTTACAGATTCTAGTATGTATTTTTACAATCATTAATTTATAATTTATGTTTATGTTATTAAGGCTAAATGATAAGATGTAATCATTTTCATTTTTCTTTACATTATTAATGTTTGTTACTACTTCATCTTGTTTGTAAGATAATATAGTGTTTTACTTTTGATGCATGATAGGTTTTAAGTACTATTTTATAAATTCTGTGATATTAAATTCCTGCGCGAGGTGCGGGTAATTTTACTAGTATTACAATAAATAAATTTGTGTACTAAAACATTAAGTTAAGTATAATCATATAAATAGTAATAGTGTATTACTAAAAATAATTTAAAAAAAAATAAATTAAAAGTGAATAATAAATTTTATATAATTCTTAATTTAAAAATTATGGCATTTAAAAATATACGTGCAACACACAGTACAAGTATAATATTGAGGAGAGAGAAGAAAATTACTCCCTCTGTCTCATATTAGATGGACACTTTTTCATTTTACACAGTAATTAAGAAATCATTAATAAATTGATCAACTTTCCTACTTTGCTTTTGTTCATATTAATTAGCCTCTTGAAAAAACAAATTCTTGAGGTCTTCAAAGTTTATTAAAAATTAAAGGCCATTGTAAGGGTAAAATGGAAAAAATTTAATTAATATTATCCTAATTTAGTAAGTGCTAAAGTAATATGAGACAAATATTATTAGTAAGATGTCCATCTAATATGGATAGAGGAAGTATTTTTCAGACAGTAAAATAGAGAGTTTGGTTGGAGTTGGTTGTCTCCAAATATATATATTTATATATTTGGAGAATTAAATAAAGAATAGAGTTGGAGAGGTCTTAAAATGACGTTTCTATGGATGTACACCTCCCACCCCCACCTCCAACCCCAACAAAAAAATTAGGGTGAAAATCATTTTCATCCCTAACTTTGCTTTAAAAATCAAACTCCTCCCCTCAACTTTGAACAATCATCAAACTTAACTATATAAATATATTTCGATGTAAAAATATAAAATAATTAATTTAATTGAGGTCTAATTTTAAAAAAAATGTATTTTTTTAAAATTTAAACTATAATTTATGTATTACTGCATTAATGTCAATCAGAACTTGTTTATTTATATAGACAATAGAGAATTTTTCGGAGGTTTATATTACTTAACCCTCATACTAAAAATAGTTGTTTTGCGTTACTTGTCCAATTAATGAAATCAAAAGAATTTTCAAATACTTTTTTTATTTCTACTCTTAATATTAAATAACTGCATAAAATAGTAATAGTCAAATTTAAAGTTTCAAAACATCTATATATATATATATATATAAATCTAAATCTAGACTCGCTGATGTGGCATGCCTCTAAGAGCTAGAAAAATATTTATCTTTTTTTGTGGGTTTTTTTTTTTTTACCATTTTTCAAATTTTAAAATACAAAAATAAATCACTTAAATATTGAAGATAGTCATAATTAAAATCATTCAATTATAATTACTCTAATGTACATTATCTATCTTTTCATATTCGTATGTTACTAATTATTTTACTAACTATAAATACTAAAGCAAATGTCTTACACTGCACAACATTCTGTCTTTTTCATTCATAATTTCCTTTCAATTTTTCTTCTTTTTATTTTGCTTCTTTTCATTTGAAACTTTTTCCAATAAGTTTCTTTCTTCTTTTTTCCTTTTTTTTTAATTGTTTTTTATCTTAGCATTAACAATGTTGTCTCCACAATTATTATCTTTGTATGTAATTTTCATGCTTGATTTTTATTTGTTAGAATATGGGAGAGAGCAACATATATATGACCTTATTTGTGAAAGGAACTCGTCAGGATCAAGCTTGAAGAATATCAATCATTACGATATAACAAACTTTATCTACATGTATTTTTCTGTTGCAAGCTTGTAAATAGTTGTGTGAATTCAAATGTAACAAATTTTATTTTTCAAAGGTAAATGCCCTATTTTAAATTTAAGAAATAAAATATTAATTTTACTTCAAATTATTATTATTATTATTATTATTATTATTATTATTATTCACAAACAAAATCTCTCCTTATACGATTTCTAAATGCTCCCAAAATACGTAACATACTAAAAAAACATAATTATTTCTTTCATCCCAAAACAAATGATATATGAATAAAAATAAAATCTTAAAGAATATTCTTGAAGCTCCTAACACTTCCTATAGATTTTTTAGTTTTGACTAAGTTTTCTTCTCTTTGACAAGAAAGATTTCTTTAATATAAGAACTCTTTGTGTAGTATAAATCAGTTGATTTTCTTTATCTTTTTTGTTTAATTTATAGAGACCTAATGGACTTATCATAATGATAGGAGAAATTGATTTTTGAAACATGATTTTGGGGATTCTGAATAAAATAATCAAAAAGGAAAGGATAATTGAATTAATTACCCAAAAAAGAATATAATAAGTAAAACATATTTTATTTTAACTAGGATAGTCATTCTAACAATAATATAATAAGAAAATAAGGAGAAAAATCAAAAGGGGAGAAAAATGTTATTAGGTTTTATAGTATTTTTTTTTTACAAATATCCAAATTTATTTTAAAATCGAAGTTATGAATGCATAATTTAATTAAGATAAATTAGATTATAAATCCTTTTGAAACTGAAAAAATATTTGGATGAATTAAAATTTTAGAATAGTGTAACTAGGGTTACTTGAGCCACAACAAATAAATCAAAATTATACTTATTGAACAAGGAAGAGGATGGTATTAATATTTGATGCTTTTAGCTTTTAAAATATGAAATATATTTATAAAGTTGGGAAATAATAAGTAATACCTCTCAAATACTCAAAATTTATTTTAAAATTGGAGTTATACATGCATAATTTAATTAAGATAAATTAAATTATAGATCCTTTTGAAATTGAAAAAAAAAAAGATTTGGCTAAATTAAAATTTTAGAATAGTGTAACTAGGGTTACTTGAGACCCAACAAATAAATCAAAAATATACTTATTGAACAAGGAAGGGGATGATATTACTTATTAATGTTTGATGATTTTAGCTTTTAAAATATGAGAGATATTTAGAAAGTTGAGAAATAACAAGGGAAATTAATAATAAGTAACACTTCTCTTTCATCAAGAATTTTATCCTCCTTTTTTATTTTATTTTTAAAAAAAAGTCATATTTCTCATAATTAACACTTCTTCATCACTCTTAATTAGTAATAGCCATAACTCACATTAAATTATCGTAGTTATTAAAAAAGTTACTTACATAATCATTTACTTTTAACAATAAAAATGTGTATGCAATTTATATTATGGTGACACTAATAAAAACTAACACTAACAATTAATATGTTAACTCTGAAAACAGAAAGGAAAACACAACAAGATGAAGAAAAGAAGAATAAGCAAAAAGTGTAAATATATTTATCTTTTACTTCATATAACACACACATCTATCTATATATATATATGTCTAGTGGTTCAAAAAAATATAACCATATTGTTATTTATATACTTTTAGTATACTAAGATAATAAACTCGATTGACACATCATTTACCATTTGAGAAGATTTATTAACAAGTGATAAAAGTTTGAGAAATTGTTATCATTTATAAATTTTTAATATTTCGACTTATCTAAAAAACCTATAATTTTTTGTCCATTCCACCAAGTCAAATTCGAATATTATTGTAAGCCACATTTTATATGAAAGCTAACATATTAAAAATTTATTGAACATAATTTTGATTGTTGAATGAAAATCAAATAAAATAGGAACATTTAAAAAAAAATATAGTTTATAACATTTAAAGTTTTTTTTTTTTTTAAAAAAACTATAATTATAAATTGACTTTTCAATTAATAACAAATTTATAAAATGCAATTCACATCGCGCGAAGCGCGGACAAGTTTACTAGTATATATATAAAGCTAAAACATAAAATCGATGATGTGACACTCTCTAAGGCCTCAAATCTTATTTGTCTTTTTTGTAATTTTTTGGGATTTTTTCTCATTTTATGACCACTAATAAAAGTAATTGTTTGCTTGCCATTAACTATTGAAAAAAAAAACAAACAACAACTCACCATTAATGTTGCCCAAAATTTTCTACCGGAAAAAAACTCTTTCTCCTTCCCTATTAATAGGTATTGATGTTATATTAGTATTAATTAGTATACAATAGTGTTGCACGATTTTTTTGCCCAAAAAAACTGATTTCAATCCCCTTCTCCTTTCCCCTAATTAATATTTATTAAAAAATATTAAATGTTGCACCTCTACAAATTCTGGGGTCTCAATAAAATAATAGTATAAATTTAGGAACAAAGCTCCAACAACCTTATATGCTAGGTGAAAAACTCATGATTCAATATTTCATCAGATCATGTAATTCTAATTATTATTTTTATTGGGAAATTGTATCAACAAACTTATTAGTGGTTATACATGGTTGTGGGTGATACTATAATCTCTTCTTAAGATTTTCTTATGCATGGACGTTTATTGTTATGATTGCTAAGCAATATATCTTTTCTTTGATTGTTAAGTATAATTTTTGTTGAGTTTGTTCCATCATTTGCAGAAAGTGAAAAGAAAAATGTATCAACAAGCTACAATAACTATTCAAATGGACTTCTTATCAAACTACTTATTATGAGTATCTCAAATATATCTTTTTGATTATGCTTGTAGATATAATTATTTAAATATTTATAAGATGCAATTTTACTTTATACATTTCGTATATGTGTTTTGTTTCTTTTAATTTGTTGGTTTAACTTTCTTTTTTGTTCATTATTTTATGTAAGATTTTTTTTCTTTGTGTGTTTTCGTACATGATTATGAAAATAATAAATTGTTCATAAATAAGAACGTTGAAAGAAACCTGATCTCTCATCAACGTATAAACTTAAGTTTATTACTGTTTTCATTGATATTATTTCTCAAAACATTTAGATATCCGAAGGCTTGATCTTAATTAGTTTAAAAAAATAATGCAAATAAAATTATATTTTCTTATGCACGAAATTGATTGGCTGAGAAATGAAATCAAACTTAATTTGACATATTTAAAGTTTCAAATTTAGTTCAAATTAAAAAGAGTGAATTACATTCAACTAGCTATTTTTACTCACCGTTAACTACCTCTTATTGTATTCAAATCTCATTAATGGGTTAGTACCTATCATTTTAATTTAAAATTTTAACATCGATTAAATAATTACTCAATTGATTAGGGGAAGATAATTACTATAAAAGATGAAAGACGTTAGATTTCAAATAGGTAATGAGAATATTAAAGTAGAAAAAAGTATTAAAATTTTATTATTAAAAAATAAAGCACAATCTTTGACTAACAACAAAAATTAGGAAAACAAGAAAATAATGAAATTAATAAATAAATATAGAAAGGATCGAAAGAAAATGGTCCAGAAAAATAAAAAGAGGAAGTAGAATAAGAGAGGGAAAGAAACGGAGATAATCACGAAGTAAAGAATGAAAACTCAAGAGAAAGTAACCTATTTTCTAAACTAGAGCTTATTATTTACAATATGTACAAATGAGGGGGAGATTAGATACGAGAATTAAAAAAAAAATTGAAAAAATTAATAATTAAAAAACGATATTAAAATACAATTCATTTCTACTTATATCTACCTTTATTTTTCATTTCATGCTTTACTTTATTTTATTACAAGAATTTTTTTAATGTATATTATTGATTTTGTAAGGATATATATGGATGTATGTTATTATTTCGATTAAATTTTAGTAAGTTTATTTCAAAATTTATAAATAGTTTTTATGGCCGCGCCAAGCGCGAAAATGCTCACTAGTTATTAATAATGTTAGTTTAGTAAAATACATCCTTAAATAACTTTTTTAGGGGCATCATATCAGAAAGGGATCAAGTAATATGAAACACATGAAGTAAAAAGTGGAGAAAGACAAAAATATACACACACTTAATGCATATTATATTGAAACAACAATCATAAATATAATATTAAATTTTGTGACAAATTCATAAAAATATTATTCTTACTTGTAATGTTAATAACTTAAAAAAAGATTACAAATACCTAGGTTAAAAAATAAATTATATATAATATAAAAAAGTACTACATATAAGTGGTATAATAAGGGTAAAAATGGATAATGCATAGAATAAAGGAAGAGAGTTGATGATTATTCAAAGTTGAGGGGAGAACGTGATTTTTAAAGTGAAGTTGGGGTGAAAATGATTTCCAAAAAAGAATAATCTTCTCTTTTGCCTCAATTATTGACTCTTCTGGTTGGGTGAAAAGAGATAAGACAACTAGCAAAAGAGAGAGAGAGAGAGAAATATCATTCTTGTTTGCAAATTACTCTTTGCATTCAACAGATAAAGTAAAATTCCTGCTGAAGATAGAAACATTTTATCTTCTCAAAATCATTTTGTGTTTCCTTGTTTTGCTTTGCAGATTTCAGAAATGGATATTGGGTTAGCAGTTGGTGGTGCATTTCTGTCTTCAGCTTTGAACGTTCTCTTTGATAGGCTTGCTCCTAAGGGTGATCTGCTCAAGATGTTTCAGAAGCATACGAATGACTTTGCTTGGTCTTCAAGCTGTGCTAAGTGATGCAGAGAATAAGCAGGCATCAAATCAATCTGTGAGCCTGTGGCTTGATGAGCTTCGAGATGCTGTGGATTCTGCAGAAAACTTGATGGAAGAAATCAATTATGAAGCTTTATGGCTTAAGGTGGAAGGTCAACAACAAAATCTTGCAGAAGTAAGTGACCTAAACCTGTGCTTGAGTGATGATTTCTTTCTAAATATAAAGGAGAAGTTGGAAGACACTATTGAAACATTGAAGGATTTGCAAGAGCAAATTGGTCTCCTTGGCTTGAAGGAGCATTTTGGTTCGATTAAACAAGAAACTAGAACACCTTCAACTTCTTTGGTTGATGATTCAGATATTTTTGGAAGGCAGACTGATATAGAGGAATTGATTGACCGTTTATTGTCTGGAGATGCAAATGGGAAAAAGCTGACTGTAGTTTCTATTGTTGGAATGGGGGGCGTGGGTAAAACAACACTTGCTAAAGTAGTTTACAATGATGAGAAGGTGAAGGACCATTTTGATTTGAAAGCTTGGTTTTGTCTTTCTGAGGCATATGATGCTTTCAGAATAACAAAAGGGTTACTTCAAGAAATTGGCTCATTTGACTTAAAGGTTGATGACAATCTTAATCAGCTACAAGTCAAATTGAAGGAAAGCTTAAAGGGAAAGAAGTTTCTTATTGTTCTGGATGATGTGTGGAATGACAACTACAACAAGTGGGATGACTTGAGAAATCTTTTTGTACAAGGAGATGTAGGAAGTAAGATCATTGTGACGACACGTAAAGAGAGTGTTTCCTTGATGATGGCAAATGAGCAAATTAGCTTGGACAATTTGTCTATTGAAGTCTCTTGGTCTTTATTTAAAAGACATGCCTTTGTAAACATGGACCCTATGGGTCTGGTTGGACTAAAAAAAAAACAACAAAAAAACATGGACCCTATGGGACATCCGGAACTTGAAGAGGTGGGAAAACAAATTGCAGCCAAGTGCAAAGGACTGCCCTTAGCTCTGAAGACGCTTGCTGGCATGTTACGCTCCAAATCAGAGGTTGAGGGGTGGAAATGTATTTTGAGAAGTGAAAAAAGGGAGCTTCCACACAATGACATATTACCAGCGTTGATGTTGAGCTACAATGATCTTCCTGCACATTTAAAGCGATGTTTTTCCTATTGTGCAATATTTCCTAAAGATTATCCATTTAGTAAAGAACAAGTTATTCATCTCTGGATTGCAAATGGTCTTATACTGCAGGAAGATAAAATCATTCAAGATTTAGGCAACCAATACTTTCTCGAGTTGAGATCAAGATCATTATTCGAAAGGGTCCCAAATCCTTCTCAAGGGAACATAGAGAAATTCTTAATGCATGACCTTGTCAATGATTTAGCCCAAATTGCTTCTTCAAAACTTTGTATCAGATTGGAAGAGAGCCAAGGATCTCATATGTTGGAAAAAGGTCGACACTTATCATATTCAATGGAAAGTATCGACTTTGAGAAATTGACACCCCTCTACAAATTGGAGCATCTGAGGACATTGCTTCCAATCAGTTTCCAACATGGTGCTCCACTTAGCAAAAGGGTGCTGCATAACATATTGCCAAGACTAACATCCTTAAGGGCATTATCGTTGTCAAATTATGGGACTGTGGAGTTGCCGGATGCCTTGTTTATCAAATTAAAGCTCCTCAGATTTTTGGACCTTTCTCAGACAGCGATTAAAAGGTTGCCGGATTCCATTTGTGCATTGTATAATTTGGAGACACTTCTCCTGTCACATTGTGATCATCTTGAGGAGCTACCATTGCAGATGGAAAAGTTGATCAACTTGCATCATCTTGACATAAGGAACACTTCTTTCTTGGAGATGCCACTACATCTGAACAAGTTGAAGAACCTCCGTGTGCTAGTGGGAGCCAAGTTTCTTCTAGGTGGATCGAGCATGGAAGATTTGGGTGAACTGCATAACTTGTATGGATCTCTATCAATTCTAGAGTTGCAAAATGTGGTTGATAGAAAGGATGCTGTGAAGGCAAAGATGAGGGAGAAGAATCATGTTGATAAGTTATCTTTGAAGTGGAGTGAAAGTAGTGCCGACAATTCACAAACTGAAAGAGACATACTTGATGAGCTACGCCCACACACAAACATAAAACAACTCCAAATCACCGGATATAGAGGGACAAAATTTCCAAATTGGCTAGCTGATCATTTGTTTCTTAAGCTAGTTGAATTGTCTCTTAGCAAATGCAGGGACTGTGATTCCTTGCCAGCACTAGGACAACTCCCTTCTTTGAAATTCCTTTCCATTAGAGAGATGCATCAAATAACAAAGGTCACGGAAGAATTCTATGGCAGTTCATCCTCCAAAAAGCCTTTTTACTCTCTTGAGAAGGTTGAATTTGCAAATATGCCAGAGTGGAAGCAATGGCATGTACTAGGAAATGGAGAGTTCCCTACACTTGAGAACCTTTCAATTATAAATTTCCCTGAACTCAGTCTGGAGACACCCATCCAACTTTCAAAGTTTCAAGTTATTGGTGCTCCTAAGGTTGGAGTTCTTGAGGGAATGAAGCAGATTGTTGAATTATCTATTATTGGTTGCAATTCTCTTACCTCCTTGCCTTTTAGCATACTGCCCAGTACCTTGAAGAGAATACGGATATCTCGTTGCCAGAAATTGAAATTGGAGGTGCCAGTTGGTTATTATAACATGTTTGTTGAGGATTTGAGACTTGAAGAATGTGATTGTATAGATGATATATCACCCGAGTTGCTCCCAAGAGCACGCAAATTGAATGTATCTAATTGCCACAATCTTACTAGGTTTTTGATTCCTACTTCCACTGAAAGTTTCTATATTGGTAATTGTAAGAATCTTGAAAAACTTTCGGTGGCACTTCCATCTGCGATGACGTCATTGAGTATTGGCTACTGTGAGAAGCTGAAGTGGCTTCCAGATCATATGCAAGAACTCCTTCCATCTCTTAAGGGACTGCATCTTTCTAATTGTCCAGAGATAGAGTCCTTTCCTCAAGGAGGATTGCCCTTCAATTTACAGCAACTTGAGATCATTAATTGCAAGAAACTGGTGAATGGCCGAAAGGAGTGGTGTTTACAGAGATCCCCTCGTCTCAGAGAGTTAGAATTAGTGATCTATCATGATGGCAGTGACGAAGAGATGGAACATTGGGAGTTACCATACTCTATTCGAAGACTTGAGGTATCCAATCTGAAAACATTAAGCAGCCAAGATCTCAAAAGCCTCACCTCTCTTAAATTTCTATATATTGCTTATTTACCTCAAATCCAGTCACTTCTGGAAGAATGGCGGCTTCCCTTCTCTCTTTCTGAGCTATATTTATATGGCCATCATGAGCTCAATTCACTAGGCCTTTGTTACCTCACTTCGCTTCTACGTCTACGCATCAGCAATTGCTGTAATCTCCAGTCACTTTCCAAATCAGCACTGCCCTCCTCCCTCTCTCATTTGACCATCAAGTATTGCCATAATCTCCGATCACTTTCTGAATCAGCACTGCCCTCCGCCCTCTCTGAGCTGACCGTTAAGTGTTGCCGTAATCTCCAATCACTTTCTGAATCAGCACTGCCCTCCTCCCTCTCTAAGCTGACCATCAAGGATTTCCCTAATCTCCAATCACTTTCTGAATCAGCACTGCCCTCCTCCCTCTCTGAGCTGACCATCAGAAATTGCCCTAATCTCCAATCCCTTCCAGTAAAAGGGGTGCCCTCTTCCCTCTCTGAACTATGGATTTTCCGCTGCCCATTGCTCAGCCCACTACTAGAATTTCAGAAGGGGGAATACTGGCCAAATATTGCTCAAATTCCCTTCATATTTGTCGATGGGAAACACCTGTAATGTTTAAAACGGATGGTGCTCTGACAAATGTAAGTTATTCTTTTCCCTCAGAAGCTTTTTTCTTTTGCTTACTTCACTTTGCTTTTCTGTTAATTCTTTTCCTTTTTAAGATCTTGTTGAGCAGTGTGGAGTGTCTATTGCTCAAACCACGGCTACTGACCAAAATTTCTCATATTTCCACCATATATGTTGATTGGGAGAACCTGAAATATTTAAAATGGGTGGTGCTCCTACAGATATGTAAGTTATACTATTCCTTAGTATCTTTTGATTTTTGGTTACTTCTATTTTCTTGCCTGTTAAATCTTTTGGACCAGTGTGTAGCATCTATTACCTCTGTGAAGTCGTGGAAATACCTTTAGATCAGGAAAAAACTCCTTATATTTGCATTGAAACATTGTAAAAGAAATCTAATATAGGCAGGAGTTGAGATAATTTGCTCCAGAGTTGTCACCAGGATGTTTATCGCCTTTGGAGATTCATCACAAAAGCAATTCATATATTCTTGTGACAAATCTCACTCTTCATGACCTATGTTCTCTCTCAAATCTTGCAGACTGGAAGTTTATTTGCCATCATGAAAGTTGTTCCACATTATTCGTCTCTTCTACAGAGATAAAGGGTCCAAGAAATCCAACCTCATTTTTCATCTCTTCTATATAGATGGCCCAAGAAATGCAACCTCACTTTCTCAATTAGGTAGCCAAGACCTTCACAAGAGTTGCATCAAGCTTGAAATTTAAAGAAATTGAAAACGACTTTGAATTCCTACTTTCATTATGTACGCCATGTTACACCATATTGATATCAAATTTGATGCGACTGCATTTTACATCAGTTTTTTTTTGTTTTGGTATTCAAAATCCAGAATATTACATCCATTTTTTGGTTTTAATATTCAGAGAACTTTGGAGATTATGAAGTTTCTTTCAAGTAATGTCCATTACTCAACCTCGAGTGACACCTCACAGCTAGCGGAAAGTCAAGGAAGTATATCCTAGTCGGGATGACTTCAAGGTTAGATAATAAAATAATGATTCACTCGTGTTTTAGTTACCAAGATGCTTATTTTGTAGTAATAGTTTGCACTCTCATAAATCAGCGAAACATATTTCCTTCATTGGCACTCTCATCAATCATCAGCCAGTGAAATAAAGAAACTGATGGTTTCAAAACTCCAATCACATCCAAGATAAAAAAAGACATCAACAGAGTAGAAGAATTCAACCCCACACGCATTTCAACCCAAGTTTTCGATTCCTGCTTTACCTGATGAGAAGAAGTTTATGGGTGAGAAAGGTCCAAAGGTATATATATATATATATATATTTTCTTCTCTCTTTCTCACTGTAGCGGTTATATTGGTTCTTCCCTGCTTTGCATCACAATGATGTCGGAGTATATCAGTTTTCTACTGTTATTCAGATACTTAAAGTGGGAATTTGCTTCTGATTTGAGCTTTAAATTTATCTTTATTTTAGTTATTTTGTAATTTTTCCTTCAAAACCTAAACGTGATTTTTTACAACAACAATACACCCAATCTATACCTGAATTTTTTCTGTTCCAATTGTTTTGCTACTACAGTATTTGTGTCCAGCCTAATTGGTATTGTTCATTTTGTGAAACACCCTATAATTATTTGAAGAGATAATATCTTAGTTGATCACTCAACTATGAATTTTTTTCTCAGAAAATCACTCAACTTTGATTTTAAACACATAGGTCACTCAACTACGATTTTTCTCTCAGGAAGTGACCCAACTTTGATTTTTAACCAAAAAATCACTCAACTATGGAAGTATTACTTACAAAGTCAATCAATCTATTTAATTGATTTTTTCATTATAATTTGCTAATATGAATTTTTTATTTAAAATCAAAATTTTAAGAAAGAAAAAGACATCTATTCAAACCTTTCTAATGATCTGACTAAAAATATTTAAAAGGTAATTACTATGTTAGTTTTAGTTTTTTTAATCTATTTATAATGTAAAGCTCTATTTCATTTGTTGAAAGTTGCAGTAGAAAATGTTTTGATGTGAACTGCAAACACTTGAGTTTTCATTTGCCAAATGAGACTTGTTTAATATAAGTTTTCTGAATTAAGTATTCACATTTATGTATTTTTTAAATATGCAGTAAAATCAAGTTGTTCTTTTAGTTCTCACTTTAGATTGAGGTAGAAAATAATGAATTTGATTGGAGAAATAGTGAAACATTTTGATTATTCATTTGCAATAAAAGAAAAGATACTTGAAGGTTTCTTTTTGTTAGATTTTTGTGTGGAATTTGCTAAAGTTGTTTTTTTGGAGTTTTTTTATTTTTTGGTAAACTGGTAATACCATTAACAAACAAAGGGCCGATACACCTATAGAGCACCTAAAATCCATAGCCACCTTCCATGGAAGGTTCTATGTCATTTAAGCCTCCAACTTGACAAGAAAACTAGTTACATGAAAAAATGCTGAATCAGCCTATAACTTCTACGAGCTTTCTTGGATCCTCTAAACAATGCTAGTCTCTCTGTAAATTCTGTTTTTATCTGCCATCTCACTATTAACAGTGGTGTTTCTATACAACTTCTAGTTCCTTGCCATCCAAGTGTGGTAAACTATGGCACTCCAAATTGCTGCAAATACTTCCTTATAAAATTGCCTCTAATTTTTCTGCTTGATCGTTTCTAGGACTTGTCTCACCTCATCTGGGTAAACTTGCATACCACCCCATGATAAAATTTCAGCTTTCACTTGTCCCAACCAAGTGCAATGGGCAAAGAGATGCAGTTGAGTCTCCATCACTTGGCTGCGGCACAAACAACATATCTCATTATCAACATGAATGTTCAAATGTAGTATCCGCTCCTTGGTAAGTCGCCTGCCTTGTACTGCTAACCACGTTATCATTCTATGTCTTGGCTGTGCTACAGATGTCCAGATAAGATCAGCTATCCGTAGCCTGTTCAGTTCACCTAGCATTGCATTGTAACTGGCAGAGATTGAATTTTGGCAAGAGTGGGTCAAAGTATACCTCCCTTGTACTTACCCGTTCCTCATATTGTTCTTCAGTGCATTTAGTTTTTTCCAATACAAGTTGTAGTCTAGAGGCGGGGTATGCTCCCACATGGAAACATCATTCCTCATATAGAGCCCATGGACCCATTTCACTATAAGTATTATCTTGTTTCTCTGATAACTGCCAGAGAGGTTTGCCAAGTGATGCAACATTCCAGTTGCTACATGCCTTTACATTCAGCCCTCCAAACATTTTTGGACAAGAAATTTTCTCCAAGCCACAAGTAGCACTTTCCTCTTCTCTTCATTACTCCCCCAAATGTGGTTCTTACAAATCTTGTCAACCTCCTTGAGGATACTCTTGGGAAGGATGAACACAGGAACTGTGTATAGAAAACAATACGACAGTCACAACTTGAATTCTAGCGGCATAAGATATAAGTTTGGAATATCTAGTGTTAAGATTAAGAGGACCTGAAGATTAATAGGGATAGGAGGAGGAAGACGATACCTGATCGACCGAGGATTAAATGGGGTGGGTTGACCCCTGCCCTTTCTCGGGAGATGGGTGAGGAGTTGATGGGGATGGGGGCCTGGAGTGGTAGCGGGGATGCGGACAACATGTGGAATAAAGCAGCTAGTTGCATTAGGGAAGTTGCTTCTAAGGTGTTAGGGGTGTCAAGGGGTAAATTTGGAGGCCATAAAGGAGATTGGTGGTGGAATGGGGAAGTCCAAGGTAAAGTGGAAGCGAAGAAGGCTGCATACATAAAATTGGCGGAGTGCATAGATGAGGAAGAGAAGCGGACGCTTAAGAAAGTCTATAAGACGACAAAGACAGAAGCTAAGTTAGCTGTTACGAAGGCGAAGACGGCAGCTTTCGAACGCTTGTATGTCGAGCTGGGGGTCAAAGGTGGGGATAAGAAGTTGTATAGGCTTGCAAAAGCAAGAGAGAGGAAGGCGCGCGACTTGGACCAAGTGAAGTGTATCAAAGATGAGGAAGGCAAAATACTGGTGGAAGAGACCGCCATCAAGCAAAGATGGCGAAGCTATTTTCACAAACTTTTAAATGAAAAAGGGGAAGCGGACATTGTGTTGGGTGATTTGGCACACTCTGAAAGACTTAGGGATTTTGGATACTGTAGGTGCGTTAGGTCCGAGGAGGTTATACGGGCTATTAGTAGGATGAGTAGGGGAAGAGCGACCGGACCCAATGAGATTCCGGTAGAATTTTGGAAGAGCATGGGCAAGGCGGGCATAGAGTGGTTAACTGGGCTGTTTAATGTTATCTTTAAGACAGTAAAAATGCCTGAAGAATGGAGGTGGAGTACAATGGTTCCGTTGTATAAAAACAAGGGTGATATCCAAAACTGTAACAACTACAGGGGTATCAAATTGTTGAGCCATACTATGAAGATTTGGGAGAGAGTGGTGGAGATGAGGGTGAGAAGAGGGGTGTCCATCTCTGAGAATCAGTTTGGATTCATGCCGGGACGTTCGACTACCGAAGCCATTCATCTTATGCGTAGACTGGTAGAAAAATATAGAGAAAGGAAGAGAGACCTACATATGGTGTTCATTGACCTTGAAAAGGCCTATGACAAAGTACCGAGGAATGTCCTCTGGAGGTGCTTGGAGTCTAAAGGAGTCCCGATGATGTATATTAGGGCGATAAAGGACATGTACGGTGGAGCCAAGACTCGGGTTAGAACAGTTGGAGGAGACTCAGAACATTTCCCAGTTGAGATGGGGCTGCATCAGGGATCAGTCCTAAGCCCTTTCCTATTTGCTTTGGTGATGGAGTTGACCCGGTCTATTCAGGAGAAGGTCCCATGGTGTATGTTATTTGCGGATGACATAGTACTGATTGATGAGACGCGGGACAGAGTTAATGCGCGGTTGGAGGTTTGGAGACAAACGCTGGAGTCCAAAGGGTTCAGGTTGAGTAGGATCAAAACAGAATATTTGGGGTGCAAATTCAGTGATGTGGTGGATGAGACAGATGTGGAAGTGAGACTTGCCGCACAAATCATTCCTAAGAAGGAAAGTTTTAAGTATCTTGGGGCTGTAATCCAAGGGAGTGGTGACATCGACGATGATGTCACACATCGCATTGGGGCTGCTTGGATGAAATTGAGGCTTGCCTCTGGAGTATTGTGTGATATGAAAATTCCACCGAAACTTAAAGGTAAGTTTTACAGAGTGGTAGTTAGACCGGCCTTGTTGTATGGAGCGGAGTGTTGGCCAGTCAAGAACGCACACTTTCATAAAATGCATGTTGCGGAGATGAGGATGTTGAGATGGATGTGTGGGCACACTAGGAGCGACAGGATTAGGAATGAGGTTATCCGGGAGAAAGTGGGAGTGGCCTCTGTGGTGGACAAGTTGAGGGAAGCGAGACTGAGATGGTTTGGACATGTGAAGAGACGGAGTGCAGACGCCCCAGTGAGGAGGTGCGAGGTAATGGTGGTAGAGGGTACGCGGAGGGGTAGAGGTAGGCCCAAGAAGTATTGGGAGGAGGTGATTAGACAAGACTTGGCTATGCTTCACATTACCGAGGACATGACTCTAGATAGGAAGGAGTGGAGGTCACGTATTAAGGTTGTAGGTTAGTAGGGCTAGCGTGTTGTCTTCCCTTGCTAGGGTATGGGTTGTTAGCGTTTGGAGTAGACCTAGCCTTATGATGTTTACTGCGTACGCATCGCATTACTTTCTTGTTGTTACTGTCTCATTTGTTGATTATACGCTATCGTTTGTATTGGCTGTTATGTTTTATATATATCTCTCCTGCAACTTAGATTTGTTGTTCTTGAGCTGAGGGTCTCCCGGAAACAGCCTCTCTACCTCCACGAGGTAGTGGCAAGGTCTGCGTACAATTTACCCTCCCCAGACCCCACCTAGTGGGATCTCACTGGGCATGTTGTTGTTGTTGTTGATCTTCATTATCAGCTGTTGGCTATCTACTCTTGTCCACTTCTTGGATGACAATGGAAGCCCAAGATACCTGATTGGAAGCTGTCCCAAAGTGAAACCAGTCATTTCTAACAATTGTCCTTGAGTTCCGTCATCAACTCCAGGTTTAACTACATTGGCCACCAAACCTATAACCTCACTAAAATGAGTTAAAGCTTCCATCACTTTAGTCACAGAGCCGGCATCACCTCTACAGATCATCTGCAAAGATCAAATGAGTCAACTTTAGGTGTTTACACATTGGATGAAAGTGAAAATCAGGTAGGTCGCTCATGCACTTCAGCACTCTCGACAGATACTCCATTACTACCACAAACAAGAGAGGGGACATTGGATCCCCTTGTCTTAAACCTCTCTTGCCAGCAAAAAACCCATGTCCCCTCCATTGACTTTGATGGTAAAATACGGTGAAGAGACACATGTCATCACCAATTGTATAAAACTTTTAGGAAACCCATATCCTGTCAGTGCTCCTCAAATTTCCCAGCTTACCACGTCGTAGGCCTTCCTTAGGTCTATTTCATCAAGCATCTTGATGTGGTTTTCCTCCCATAATGTCACATCAAGTCGTGATGTATCATGATATTGTGTACCATAGACCTTCCTTGGACAAAAGCGGAATGGTTTCCTGCCACTCTAGTGCTAATAGCACCTCTCAATCTAGCACACAAGACTTTGGAATACATTTGTAAATTATATTGCAACATGAAATAGGCCTAAATTGATTGGCAGATTCAGGAGCTGTGACTTTTGGAATCAGAGCAATGTTTGTGGTATTTAACTGCCTTAACAATTTTCCATTCCTAAAGAATTCAAGGATTGCATCCGTAATGTTGTCCCTACAATATCCCAACCTGACTTAAAGAATCCACTCCCATAACCATAGGATCCGGGGCTTTTATTAGTGTCTATTTGAAACATGGTAGTCTTGATATTTTTAGGAGTATAAGCTTGCAAAAGCTCAACTTGTTGATCCACTGTAAGACAATGTCCATTCTTCAAAAAATTCCCATAAGCACGCATCCTTTGACTGCACTTCTTCCCCAGTAACTCTATGTAATAGTCTACAAACAGCTTGGCTATTACTTCTGGATCAGTCTGCCAGTTCCCAAAGTCATCCTTAAGTTGAGTTGTTGCTTGTTGTAGGCTTTGATATTTTATGACAGAGAAGAAATATTTGGTGTTATCGTCCCAAGTTTTATCCATGTAGCTTTCCTCCTTTCCTCCTCTATTGAAGATAAATTTCTACCTTGTAGGAGGTCTGTCTGAATTTTGGTATTTTTCCTTATCTTCCTGATAATCAACATTCATAGGATCTGCTGTAATAGTTGTTGAGCCTTCAACATAGCTTTCCTATCCTATTGACATTCAGAAACAATATTCCTGAAGTCCCAATTATTAAGCTCCTTTAATCCATATTTCATGATCTTTAACTTTCTAAACATCTTGCAGCCTTCTACTTAAGTTTCCCATGCTTCTCTCACTTTCTCCTTGAATCTGGGGTGAGTCACCCATACATTACAAAATTGAAATGACTTCCTGTTCTATGAGTCTGCATTACTTGGTGTCACTTTAATTGGGCAATGATCACTTATTCCTTCAGGAAGGTACTTTACTGCACTGGAAGGCAGTGTGCTTAGCCATACATTGTTAATAAAGACCCTATCAATTTTAGAAAAAAATCCTCTGATTATCACTTTTATCATTCCAAGTGTAACTTTTAGTTTGTAATGTTAATTGAGTACCCGGTTCTCCAATCGATTGACCTGCAATAATACCTACAGCTTCCCCCAATTCAACCAGGTCGCCATGAGTAGGACTACGGCCATAACATAATCGACAAATCCAAGATGTACTCCTACAAGTAAAGGGAGTTCGAATAGAGATTGGTTGTGGCCGAAAGGTTTTGAATCGATTTACAAGTCCAATGCCAATGGCTTGGTTTCTAGTGGCAATACATCGTGAACCCATGTATATATCATCTGCTAATACACGGCCAATGAATGTTTGACTAAAAATCAAGTCCGGCATTATCCCATTCCGAGGACTTACAGAAATACCCCGGGCGGTGCCACAATCCGTTCGACGTACAACAATGTTGCCACACAATTCTGAAAATCTTCTATTTTTTACCACACCACAGGGTTGCCCCCAATCCTGTCTTCAGTTGTTAGTACTGAGTTGATATCGCCTAGGATCATCCAAGATAATTGACAAACCACATTGTAAGCCATAAGAGATTCCCATAACTCTTTTCTGCCTTCCTTTTTATTATAGGCATAAACCATTGTCATGATAAATGTATGTTGCAGAGGAACACTTCTCACTTCACAAGTAATCAACTTAGATGTTGACTCTTTTAGTGTAACTGTATAATAATCCGGCCTCCAAGTTATCCAATCCTACCATTATAATGAGAAGCAAGATTGGTAATTTTTTTTTTCTTCAGGAAAACACTTTATACTTTAAAACATGTTTCAGATGTCCGTAAGACACCATTGCATCCATTACAACACAGCTTGGGAATGCAGAATCCCAGGAAATCCTATTTACACATGAAATAGAATTTTTTGCTAGATCATGGGCTAATACATTCCATGTTCGAGGAATATATATAATCTCGATTTCTTCAAAAGACTTCATCAATCGCCAGACATCCTCGCAAATGGTCTCTATTTCCCAAGATGTTATCAAATTCTTTTGCAACATTTGTATGACATTCTTTGCATCTGACAGTATGTGGACCTTTGACCAACCCTTTTGTAGTGCTCTTTCCACAACTTCCCGAATTGCTAGTGCTTTCAGCAGTTATGGCCTTCCCTACAAATTGAATAGGGGTACCAAAGGCATGAAGCAAATGACCACAACTATCTATAGCCGCCATTCCGATGCTTGCTTTTCCCTTTTCCCTTTGTAGACCTGCATCTGTGAAAACAACAATCCCATCTTGGGCCAAAGTAATGGTTACATCATAACTCTTGTTTGGTATAGTATTCACAACTGCCGAATTTTTCACAATATCGTCATATTCATGTAAATCAAATAAAGCCTTATTAACTACGTCCTTAGGTTCATATGTACTACCACTAAAGCATAATGAATTTCTCGCTTTCCACATTTGCCATAAAAGAGAGACACTTAATCTTAGTAGCTCAATGGATTCTGGATATTGACATGTATTACAAAATAAGTCATTCCACCATATTGTAAAATTCATAACATTTTCTACATTAGGCCAGTTAATAGGGGCCAACTTCCATACTAGTTGTGCTTTTGGGCAACTGAAAAACATATGATCAACCGTTTCAGTTTCTAAGCCACAGACCCTACAAACATCACAATTTTGGTGCAATCTCTTAGAAATATTTGCACTAACAGGAAGGACATTAAAAATGCATTTTCTGAGGAAATGTTTGTATTTGTTTTTAATTTTAAGTGACCATAAGAAAGTCCAAAAAGATTTTGGGAAAGATTGACCACTGGCTTGAGGTTTTTCAGTTCTAGGGTTAGTACTATTAGCTAGGCTTTTCGCTAGATGATAGCCAGATCTTACCTCGTTCTTTCCAGAATTTGTATAATGCCAGATAACTTTATCAGAATTTCCAGTGCTAGATATTGGGATAGACAAAATAGAGTTGATATCATTAGGGCAAAAATGGTGATGAAGATCTTGGATATTCCATAGATGATGGTGTTGATCTATAAGGTCACTTACCCTCACCTGTGGATTTATTTGTGTATGTCCTTGTAGGGGTTTGAAACCGGTCGAATTAGGAATCCAAGGATCACTCCAAACCTTAATGTTTTCTCCATCTCCTGCTCTCCATCGAATTCCTTGTTGCAGCAAATCTTGTCCCCACAATACTTTTCCAAATCCAAGAACTTGCTGAGGGACATCCTGCACTTTGGAAAGAGGTATTCGGAAAATATTTACTTTTAAGCATCCTATGAAGCAAAGAATCCTCTTGGGTTAAAATCCTCCATGCAAGTTTTGCCAATAGGGCCTTGTTAAAAAGTTTCAGTTCTCGAAAACCAAGACCCCCTTGGGACTTTGCCTCACAAAGTTTCTGCCATTTTTCGTAGTGCATTTTCCTTTTCCCCTCATTTTCCCCCCACCAAAAGTCAGAGAAAATGGCAGTAATCTCCTTTCCTAAGTTATTTGGAAATTGAAAACATGATAATGCGTATGAAAGGAATAGAAGAAAGTACTGACTTAAGCATGACTTCTTTGCCTGCAGGGCTTAAAAAACTACTCTTCCAACCCTTTATCTTAGTTTTAACTCGTTCTTTGATAAACTCAAGCATTTTCTTCTTTGATCTTCCAACTACCGCAGGTAATCCTAGATAAAGTCCCAAATTATCTCTATGTATTTGTCCTATCTCCGCTATAATATTATCTTTTTCTTCCTCGGTAGTATTTTTGCTAAAATATATTGCTGATTTTTCAAAATTAACTTTCTGGCCTGAGCAAAGTTCATAAGTTCTTAGAATTTCAGAAATTTTTACCACACTTTGAGTATTAGCTTAACAAAATAAAAAGGAGTCATCAGCAAAGAAAAGATGATTTACCGTAGGACCGTCCCTTCTTAGGCTTATTCCACGTAGTTCTCCTTGCTCCTCAACTTGGTTCAAAAGCCTGGAAAGTCCTTCAGCACATAATATGAACAAATATGGGGATAAAGGGTCACCTTGTCTTAGTGTCCTCTACTAGGTCGTACAGCCCCAACAATTTCACCATTTATATTAAACTTGTAAGTAGGTGTCGTGATACATTGCATAATCCAACTAATGAAAGTGTCATGGAAACCCATTTTCAAAAGTAAAGATTGGACATATATCCATTCCACTCTATCGTAAGCTTTTGCCATGTCTAATTTTAAGGCCATAAATTTATCGTTCCCTCTCCTCTTATTTTTCAACGCATGTATACACTCATGAGCCAACACAACATTATCAACAATGTGTCTACTTCCTACAAAGGCAGATTGATTATGAGATATTATATTAGGCAAATACTTTTTTAATCTTGCTCCGATAATCTTAGTTATAATTTTATATATGGTAGAGCACAGGCTAATAGGTCTAAATTGACTAATAACACTAGGATTCTTTACTTTTGGGATTAAAGTAATTAGAGTTTGATTCCAAGAGGGTAAGAGATATCCTGAAAGAAAGAAACTTTTAACAGCAGCTATAATATCTGTAGATAAAACATTCCAATAATTCTGAAAGAAAAAAGGGGTCATTCCATCTATCCCTGGTGCCTTTAAAGGATGCATCTCAAAAACCGCATGTTTCACTTCCTCATCTGTCACTTCTCTAATAAGACTTTGGTTGATGGGATCATCAACTAATCTCGGGATTTAGTTCAAAATGGGATCAAGATTTGTTGGTCTAGAGGTAGTAAATAAATTTTCATAATAATTTTCCACTTATCTAATAATATCACCTTGTTCTGATATCCAATTTCCATTAGCTAGGCAAAAACCTTTGATGCTATTGCATTTTCGTCGCTGAATAGTTTTCATGTGAAAAAAGGAGGTATTTTTATCCCCCTCTTGCAACCATAAAGCTCTAGATATTTGTTTTCAGTATGCTTCTTCTTTGTAAGCTTTACCTAATTCTTTTCTCAAAAGTCGAAGTTTAGGGAATGTCAAAGTGATCAGGATCATTCTTAAGCTTATCAATTTGACTTTTGATCCCAATTATTCTTTGTTTTGAATTCCCTTTACCCCTTCTCAGCCAAGACATTAATGAGGCACAACATTTTTTTAGTTTGAAGCTTACTTTGGATTGTTCAAAGCCATCTACCTGTTCTTGCCAAGACCTTGTCACTAAATTATTCACTGCATCCTTTTCATTCCATCTTTTATCAAAATAGAAGCGTCACTTTTTTCTTATCGGCTTAGGGTCGGTATTTAGTAAAAGAGCAGAGTGATCTGAAGCCTCAGTATTCAAATGAATTATTTGGGCCAAATGGAATTCTAAACGCCATCCGGGAGATACAATGGCTCTATCTAATCTCTCTTGAATAATTCCATCATTCTCCCTGAAACACCACCAAGTCCAAGGCTTCCCTTTAAATCCTAAATCGACTGCCCCCAAGTTCCACAAGAAATTCTTAAAGTCTTTAAAAGAAGCTACTTCTCTACTTCTACCTCCTACCTTTTCCGAGTTGCCCATAATATCATTAAAATCTCCAACAATGATCCAGAGAGGACCCCAATTAACCGATTTTAACGTTAGTTCTGTTAGTTGTGCTCTACGAATAGCTCTATCAGTGCTCAAATACACAAAGATGCACCAATATTTAGAATATCAGTTGACAGGTCATGCATCAAAGTTTCAATATAAAATTGCGAAGTGCGAGGTTGACAAACCTGAACTTTATCATTCCAAAATAAGCTCAAGCCTCCAGATAAACCAACAGGGTCCACAATTGTAGCATAAGGCATATTAAGTTGCCTCTGAACTCGCTTAACAATAATATCCTTATTTTTGGTTTCACTAAGAAAAAATATATCTGGGGAGTGGAGATGCATAGTCTCCTTCAAAAAAGGAACTGTCAAGGACCACCTCCCCCAGGCCTCGACAATTCCATACCATAGCCCTCGTTGTGGAGAGGGAAGCCATTTGGGGCTGGCCTCCCACTCCACCACAATTTTATTCTTTTTTGTTTGTATACCGGAAGGTAACTCAGTATCACCTTTTCGTTTCTCCCTTATATATTGCATACATTCTGCTAAAACAACACCCTCATCCAATGTTGCATTAGAAGTATCATTCTTCAACGTAACAGAACATCCAACTTGTCTGGCCATTCGTTTCCAATTTCTCGTTTTCCTCCCCTCATTGTTATTATCTTTCATTTGTTTAGATAGATTATTTTGTTCTGTTATTGGTTCAAATGATTATACTTGAGCCGAGTCTTTACTACTATATATAATAAGATTAGTAGTACATACCTGGTCCTTGTCTTCTTGTTCAGTAGTTGTTTTGGTGTGGACGTCCATCATTTCAGGAGCTGTGAGAACTTGATGTATGTTGTCTTGCACTTCCTTCGAGTTAATCTGTGTAGTATCATCTTTTCCCCTTGTTGTGCCGTCAGACATATTCGCATTAGCTGAAGTTTGTGAACTCATGTCATTCTTCTTCGAAGCCATATTTAAAACATGTTTTGAGCTTGTTGTAATCCCAACATAATTATCTTCTCCAACATTATTTCTTCCACCACCAAATTCTTTTCCATGTGATCCATAATTTGTTACCTCCTTAGGTTGCATTTGGTTTGAGTCCTCCCTGTTTAGAACATCGTTATCCTTCCAGCTCAAACCCGTAATTTCCTTCCCTTTTGGTTCATTTTGACCCTATGTATGAGCTACTTCAGCACCTTTTTCCAAGTGTTGCTAACTGTTTACAATTCTTTCAACTCTTCTCCCATTAACCACTGGACTTCCATTAGTACTGTTTGTCCCTTGTTGCCTATGCTTTTCCGAGAAAGAAGCATGGTTCTCTGCTTTTAGCCAAATCCCAAACTGATCAGTTTTAACTGTGCCATCCTGTACATCCTTGGCTCTGTGGGCACATGTTTTCTCATTATGTCCTAGCTGACCACAATAATAGCACACGTAAGGCAGATTTTCGTATCTTATTTCAACCCACGTAGTTTCCGATCCTAATTTGATCAACTTACCTCTAGGTAGTGGCTTAGTTATATTCATCCTGGCTTTCAGCCTTATATATTGGCCCTCTTTGCTTCCATTTTCAGGGATTACAATATCCACGATACCTCCTAACGCATTTCCGATTTTGTGCCCAACGTCCATTGACATCCAATGTAAGGGAATGTTCCAAACTTGAACCCATAACTCACATACATTAAAAATTGAAGAAGTACTCTTCAATCCTGGTTCCCGGATCTGTATATTAAGGAGGAATTTATCATACAACCATGGTGTGCCAAATAATACTTTATTCATACCTTCTTTATCTTTGAATTTGAACCGGAAAAAATTCCATCTGATTTCCTTTATTTGCAGTCCTGTTGGATTTCCCCAAGCCAAAGGCATAGTGTTCTTGACGCCTTGGAGATCCACTTTCTTATCCGAGACTACCTTACCAAACAGACTTACCTCACAATCATTTGTGCTCGACAGAACATCTGAAATTTCAATTGACACAGTCTCCTTTTCTTCCTCCGTAAGAGTAAATTGATGTAATCTTTCAATAATTTCTTCCGTCATCTCTACAATTGTCTGTATTACCTTCCAAGAGGGGTTGAATTGATACTCTCTGTAGCCTAATTGCAGCGAAATTTGAAGGTTTTTGATGGTTGAAAGTCAATTTAGGGTTTAAGATAGCACCTAGAAATTCTAAAATTGACGGATAAAAAGGATTCAAGGCAGAGATTGGTAGGCTTTTGAGGTTAGGAATAGTTGTTTGATGGTGATTATCTATAAATTTGGTTAGAAAAACTTCAAGGATTGAAACCCCAGTGAGGGGAAGAAATCTCTCATAGGCAGAGAGAGAAAACCCTCAGTCGGTGGACGAGGGAATTTTGGATTTTTCAACATCTTAGAACTTTAGTTTCATAACACCTTAAGATTGGTAATGAATGGTCAGCCACCCAACATCTTCTAAGCCATCAAATTGATCTTCCCTACTTTTATTTTTGTTTCCAGTAACCCTACTAGCCCAATTTTTTCATTATTACAAAATAGTTTCACCTCCTTTTGCTTATTAGGGCCATTGAGCCCTCTCACATTCCAACAAAGACAACTATACATTCCCAATTTTGGGATTAGGATGGCCTCCCACTGTTTCTTCACTGTTACTGGTAGCCTTCTTATTCTTACCCCCTTCGTTCAGTACCTGAAAAGTGTCTTTACTCTCTAGTCTCTACATGTAGCTGTTGCTTAGCTTGAGATAATTGTTTTGAGACACTTTCAAAGTGGTATTCTAACGGAGAAGCAACCATACTAGTGACATGTTCAACTTCAACCCACATGATTAAAGCAGTTTTTCCACTAATAAGGACATGTGAAATCGAATAGTAAGTTTAGATATTATTGAAAATATCGTTTTCATTGTTCGAAAGTTGTTTAACATACGATTGGCTTTTGTTGATCCAAATTTTTATTTTTCTGCTTATCCTCTTCTATCTGTTGTTTTACACGTCTTCTGTTTGAGTTAGTAATACATGCTTCGCTTCCATAGAAGACGAGAAATTGCAAAATGCCTTTACGAAATGTTTGCTAAGTTTCTGTCACCTAATTCAAATTTCACTGGATTAATTTTTTACCCAAGATTATGCATATGTTTGGTCTAATGTTGAAAAGGAAAAACCTCGAATGATACAGGTATTTTTTTTAAGAATACAAAGTTGCGATAAAGACTGAAAATTTTGATGGCATTAATTTCGATATGGATCACCGATGAGAACTTTTTCTGAGGTATTATTTCCCATTTCCCTGTATAGAAATGTTTTCTGCAGCTCCTAATTGTGATGCGTCATTTACACATTTTTAAAATTTTATCTTATAACAGGGAGAAATTCTATCCGGGTCAATTACAGAGTAGCAACTAATTGTTGTGCATTATATAATTGCATATTTCTTGGATGGCAAGTATTGGATTGGTTTCTCATATTGCTTATTGATTATGATCTTATCACGTTTTAATTTCACATCTCAATTGCGAAAAACATCATATGTAGCTTGTGCAACCATGTTTAATTGAAACTTTTTAGTTCTTGTAAGCGTCAAAGATCCCATGTCTAGAATGAAACTTTTCTTAAAGTAGAATGACTATCTGATGTCAGTATAGAAAATCTTTTTTTTTTTTTTTTTCAGGGGCAACTGGAAACAAAGAAAGGGTGACATTTTAAACCAGCTTTCAGCTTTGGAAGCAATCCAGGAACAAAGCGCTCTCACAGATGATGAGGCAATGCAAAAATCAAACTTGGCTTTAGAGTTTGAAGAAGTTGCAAGAAATGAGGAGATAGCTTGGAGACAAAGATCACGAATACAATGGTTGAAACAGGGAGACAAAAATACAAAATACTTCCATAGGATAGCTACAGCTCACAAAAGGGTAAACTCCATAGATAGAAGGTGGATGGTATGGAGGTGACAGATGCAGAGGAGATCAAAGAAGCTATTCAAAATTACTACAAGAACCTGTATAAGGAGGCAGAAGAGTGGAGGCCAGAATTAGTGTTACATGAAGCCACAAGGATATCTACAGGAGAACAGGAGGAGCTACAAAGACAATTTGAAGAGGAAGAAATCTTAGAAGGCATTAAATTGTGTGCTATGGAGAAGGCACCTGGGCCGGATGGATTCCCTATGTCCTTTTATTTGTCTTTCTGGGAACTTATAAAGGAGGACATCCTGAAGACTCTCCAATATTTTTATGAATATCAGAAGTTTGAGAAAAGCCTCAATGCAACATTCATAGCCTTGATCCCAAAGAAGGTTGGAGCTTCAGAGTTGAAAGATTTCAGACCTATAAGTCTCATAGGCGGAATATATAAGATTGTGGCAAAGATACTGGCTGAAAGACTCAAGAAGGTGGTCAACAATTTAGTTAACAAGCATCAAATGACATTTATAAAAGGAAGACAGATCATGGATGCAGCCCTAATGGCTAGTGAGTGTGTGGACTCAAGACTTAAAGGGGCAGAAGCAGGTGTCATGTGTAAGCTAAACATAGAAAAAGCCTATGATCATGTCAACTTGAGATTCTTGTTAAATACTCTCAGTCAAATGGGCTTTGGTGAGAAATGGTTGAAATGGATTGACTTCTGCATTAAAACTGTCAAGTTCTCTGTTTTGGTGAATGGTGAACCTGTAGGTTTTTTTGGTTCTGAAAGGGGTCTTAGACAAGGTGACCCTCTGTCTCCATTCCTGTTTATACTAGCAATGGAGGGATTTGATAGCATGATGAGGATAGCATTACAAAATAGATGGATTAAAGGGTTTGAGATAGGAAATAGCAGAGGGGAAATAATGGAGGTATGTCACCTACAGTATGCAGATGACACTGTGATATTTTGTGAGCCAAAGGTTGAACAAATAGGTTACATCAGAATGATTTTGACTATTTTTGAAGCTTCTTCTGGCTTGAAAGTTAACTAGGGAAAAACCAGTTTGTTCCCGATAAAAGAGGTGCCAAATATCCAAGATCTGGCAATCATTTTAGGGTGCAAAGTTGAAAATATGCCAACTACATACCTTGGTATGCCTCTGGGCAGTGCACACAAAGCAGGGGAAATTTGGGATGGAATATTAGAGAAAGCTGGAAAAAGATTGGCTAGGTGGAAGGCACAGTACATATCACTAGGTGGGAGGCTCATCCTTATCAACTTTGTTCTTGATGCACTTCCTACGAATGTAATGTCTCTATTTCCCATACCTCCCAAAGTTGTGAAAAAGTTGGACAGACTTAGGAGGGATTTTCTGTGGCATGGCTGTAAAGAGGGCAAAGGATATAAACTAGTCAATTGGCAGACAACAATGCACAGTAGAGAACAAGGTGGCTTGGGCATCAGAAATCTGAGAGCACAGAACAATAGTTTATTGATGAAATGGCTCTGGAGATACAATAGGGAGGATCATGCATTATGGAGGGAGGTAATTAGACACAAGTTTGGTGAACTCAACCCATGGTGTACCAATGTGAGCACTGATACTTATGGAGTTGGAGTTTGGAAGACCATTAGAGCTCTATGGCCCAAACTGGAAGGGAACTTGCAGAAGAGAGTTGGAGATGGGAAAAGAATAAAGTTCTGGAAGGATACTTGGAAGGAGCAAAGCCCATTAATGGAGATTTTTCCAGACCTGTTTATTCTAAGCAACAACCCAGATGGCACCATTTATGATATGTGGAGTGCACAGGGATGGAACTTATTCTTCAAGTAGCTGATTTGCTAAATAGGATTGATGATTTCAATGGCACTACTGCTGAACCAGATACATTAAGATGGAAACACAACATCGATGGGCAATTCTCTGTTAAAAGGGTTTATAAAATGGAAGAAAGGGTACAGTGTAGAGGGCAACCAAAGATATGGAGAAACTTATGGAATAGTCCATCCCCAACCAAGGTAAAATGCTTTACTTGGCTGGTGGTTAAAAGAGCATGCCTGACACAAGAAGTTTTGAAGAAGAAAGGGGCCATCATAGTTTCCAGGTGCTTCTTATGCAATGAGACAAATGAAACAAACAGTCATCTATTTTTGCACTGCACCTTTACAACACAACTTTGGTCTCTATTTCTCAACATAACAAAGACAAGCTGGACTATGCTGGAGCATACTGCAGATTTGCTTAGTTGCTGGATGGAAAGAGGAGGCAGCAAAAGTCAAAAGAAGTGGTGGAGGATCATCCCACAATGCATCTGGTGGACAGTTTGGAGAGAGAGAAATGGGAGGTGTTATGAAGATAGATCCAATTCCATCCAGAAAGTTAAATGGAATTGTATAATATCTTTCTACTTTTGGTGTAAAGAAGTTTGTAGATTTATTAAGATCTCTGTAAGTATCTTGTTGTTTAGTTGCTGTTTTTTTTTATCTAACACTTTTTGATGGTGTCCAGCATGTCCTTAATGCTGAGGAATACACGTTTACCAGTTTCAAAAAAAAAAAGAAAATCTTTTTAAATGAATCTATGAAGGATACATTGTATTTGCACTATCCTTCAATGTTTGCACATATTTAATTGTGCCGCAACATGATGATGATAACTAAGGTTTGTCAATTGGTTGTTAAATTGAATATAAGGTGAGTTTTTTTTTATTGAAACATATAGATTTCCTTGCAAATATTTGTGTAGGCTGGGGATATTCTTGAAAGCATAAGAAGAAAGAATATGCATCAATCATCCATGGGAATGTATACTTACGAGGAGACAATGGTCATCACCACATCTATTTGTTAGGACATAAAAAGAACATGTCTAAGGTATGGAAAGTCTTGCAAGATTCTGTTACATCAATATGAACAGAACTTTTCTTTCAGAACTTCTCCTCCTTACTTTCTTAACTGACCGTTGATATAACTATTGCAATTTAACAGTCTGTTAAATAGGAAAAGATTTAACTGTTGGTACTTTTCTTTCTTCATTATTGTCATCATTACTTTTTACTCTTGTTCTTCTTTCAAACATGTTCTCGGGTCGAGGGTCTATCGAAAACAACCTATCTGCCCATTCAAGGGTAGTGGTAAGGTCTGCGTACACCTACCCTCCTCATGCCCCACCTATGGGACTATACTGTGTATGTTGTTGTTGTTAGTACTAGCTAGTAGGTTGTATTTTACTTAGAATTGACAGCATAACAAAGAAAGAGTCATCTCTTATTAATTCTTCTAGTTTTAGCTGATGGATATAAGCTGTTCAAAATATGATGTTGTCTTACTTACTATGCTTTGTTGCATTTACTGTCCAGATAACTTGAGAGTTAATTTTGTGGGATTCTCCTTTGATTGTCTATTAGGTTGATTTGGTCGTTGATCGATTGTTATTTTAGGAGTTTTTCGATCTTGTCTGTGTTCTTAAACTTCAGTCAACTAAAATCATGTGTGTGGTTTGTAATTGTAATATGGGGATTGGGTAAGAGTTCTAAAATTTCTTTTTGATTGCTTTCAGTAAGAAGGTTGTGATTTCCAACTCGTACAACCGTCTACTAGTTCCTTGAGATGAAGCATGACTTGCCGTAACACACAGGTACATGAGCTAAAAGTTGTTTAATGTAACACACAAGAGACATATCAGGATTTCTGGAGCAATATGTTAGCCTCGCGAACCTACAACTTGTGGATTTTGATAAATAACAATTAACCAAATACTATGTCTACAGAACCAATGAGAACAGATCACAAATAAGAAAGGAAGCACAAGAGATTGAATTCATCCAAAGGAGAAATTCAAGGACAGTTGATTTACTTTCCTGTAATCAAGCTACGTAATCAAATCAACAAAACCAACTCAGTGGAAGACAACTCAGAGAATCTTCAAAACCAAGATTGATAGGCAAAATCAAATCAGAGAATCTTCAAAACCAAGCTACTGGACAAAGTTTCACAAATCAAGGAATCTGGAAAGGAAGGCAAATCATGTCAAGAAGGAAGAAGATCATGAACATATATGATATGGACGTGATCACAATATACCCTAAATCAGACTCAGTCAAGGAATTCACTACAAATCCTTGATTGAATGAAATACCCATGGGTTTTCCTTATAAGAGCAAAGAGCTAGATCATACAAACTAGACTTAGGATTAGAGGAAGTCCACGCACTTCACTCTATTGTACTATCTTTCTTTCATCCTTGATAAAACATTTGTACCTGTGTATGATACTATGATTTTGGATTTGCCGGATGACTTGTTTATCAAATTAATGCTCCTAAGATTTATGGACCTTTCTTGGACAAAGATAAAAAGGTTGCCAGATTCTATTTGTGCATTGTATAACTTGGAGACACTCCTCTTGTCATGTTGTTATTGTCTTGAGGAGCTACCGCTGCAGAAGGTTGATTAACTTTGTTGAAGTTTGCTTTTAGTTACTGCAGTAACTTTTAGCAATAAGTTATTTAGTTTGAATAAATTTGAATTTTGAATTTTAGTTTGTTTGTTTACGTTGTTGAGATATTTTAGGTTGTTTAAATTTTAAATTATGCAGATTATGTGTTTTATGTTGTCTATTTAAAGCCCCTCAATGCTTAATAAAATTATTGAAAGTCATTTCAATCCATTGAGAGGCATTTTCAATCTTTTTGTGCTGCCCATTTAAAAAAAAACACCAACAAACTTGTATCATCTTGATATAACCTACACTTCTCGCTTGAAGATGTCACTACATCTGAGCAAAGTTGAAAAACCTCCAAGTGCTAGTGGAGGCAAAGTTTCATTTAGGTCGTCGCGGTGGTTTGGAAGATTTGTGGAAAGTATAGAACTTGTATGGATCTCTATCAGTTTTAGAGTTGCGAAATGTGGTTGATAAAAGGGAAGCTCTGAAGGAAAACACGAGGGAGAAGAACTATGTTGAGAAGTTATCTTTGGGTGGAGTGAAAGTAGTACTGCCGACAATTCTCAAACTGAGAGACAAAAGAACTACAAATCACAGGATATAGAGGGACAAAATTTTCAAATTGGCTAGCTGATCCTTAGTTTCTTACGCTGGTGAAATTGTCTATTAACAACTGCAAGAACTGTGATTCCTTGCCATCACTAGGACAACTCCCTTCTTTGAAATTTCTTTCCATTAGTGAGATGCATCGAATAACCGAGGTCATGGATGAATTCTATGGCAGTTCATCCTCCAAAAAGCCTTTTAACTCTCTTGATCAGAAACTTGAATTTGCAAAGATCCCAGTGGAAGCAATGTCACGTACTAGGAAGTGGCGAGTTTCCTATACTTGAGTACCTTTCAATAAAAAATTATCAGAATGGGGAAGTTGCTTGAAAATCTTTGTTCTTTGATAGAATTGAGAATTTCAAAATGTCCTAAACTCAATTTGGAGACTGAACTGATTATATTCCAATTTCAGGGTATGATGCAGATTGCAAGAAACTGGTGAATGGACGAGGGGAGTGGCTTTTAGCAAGACTCAGAGAGTTAGTGATCCAACATGATAGCAGTGACAAAGAGATGGAACATGATGGCAGTGACGGAGAGATGGAACATGATGGCAGTGACAAAGAGATCAAACATGATGGCAGTGACGAAGAGATTGAACATGATGGGCAGTGATGAAGAGATGGAACATTGGGAGTTGCCTTGCTCTATTCAAAGACTTAGCATACGCAATCTGGAAACAACAAGCAGCCAAGATCTAAAAACCTCACCTCTCTTGAATATATGTATTGCTTATTGACCTCAAATTCAGTCACTATTGGAAGAAGGGCGGCTTTCCTCGTCTCTTTCTGAGCTACAATTATATTACCATCATGAGCTCCATTCACTAGATCTTTGGCACCTCACTTCACTTCTAATCTCCAATCCCTTTCTGAATCAACACAGTCCCCTCCTCCCTCTCTGATCAAGAAGGATGCCAACCTTTCGCACAAGAGTCACTCAGTAAGTATATATCGTATTACAAATTAATATTTTTTCTTGAAAAATTACATTCAAGGAAAAAGGATTGAAAATTAGAATTTATTTGTCAAATCGTCACTCAAATGAAATTAGGAGGGGGTAGGGGTTGTACATCTAAAATCTGGTTATTTCAGGATGAGTTTTAATACCATATGCTCAAATGCCGCATAAGCTTTGAATCTCTGTTGTTCAACTGTGTTTGAATGTGAACTTGCAACATTCTTGTTGGGCTTTTGGCTTGCTGGGGGATCTAAAATACTAGTCTTTGCAAATTGAGCTTGACCCACATGCATTAGCTAATCTCACACACAGACACCAGTCTCCACCTCTTTGGCTGCATGTTATTGATGAAGAGCTCTACACAACTCAGAAATTAAGCATGTTTATCCGAAGGCGAACCATGTAGTAGCTGATGTGCTTGCAAAATGTGGCACGACTTTTACAGAATGTATGTCACACTTGGATCCCTCTACGATACATTATTCTCCGCCTTATGTCTTTACTACTTTTAATAACAACTATTCCAAACAACCTTCGACATGAACAGTCCCTTCATGTAAATTGTCAATTCAAGTTTATGCGAATAAATATAACATCGGTTCAGTGAAAAGAAGAAGAAGAGAGATTACATAGTCAAATCACACATAGGAAGGTTGAAGGCATCAAACCTAATATGACACAAACAAGGGCGACCTTAGTAGATAAGTATGGTGCACGTGAACTGGTGGTATTTTTGTACAACTACGTATTTTTTGAATGTATATATCTTCTAGAATTGATCTAATATTAATTACATGTTGATATCTATGCTACCAAAAATAAGTTCAAGTGATTATCAGGTAACTTCCGTACTGTGGTGAGAATCAATGATTAGTTAATTAAGGATTTGTCTTGATGGAGTGTTTACAAACTTGATTAAACATGATAGGTTTGGAAGCCATGAATCAAATAAGAATAAGAAGTCTGGGACCACAATAGGTAATTCAAAAGTTTTGAAAGACATTTTATTAGAGAGGAATTTACATTTGTTTTTTCTCTATTTGGGTTCCTAGGGTGCCCAATAAGGTGTATTCTTTATATGATTGGCAGCCAGGAGTGTAATATTGATTAAGGAGAATTCAAGAAATAATATTTGTTGAATGTTTGGTGAAAAAAGTAGATCATTTGTTGTTGCATTGTCTATTATTATATATTGAAAAGGAGACGAAGGAGACTCTGAGCTCTACAAATTTTATTTGTCATAGCCCATAGGCAACTGTTACACAATTTGTGTTAGTTGACACAATTCATAGGGTGTTTGGATATTGACTGATTCGAATCAGTAACCATGTGGTAAATCTAGTACCATAATTTTGAATTAGGAATATTAATGTACACTTGAACATAAAACTCCCAACAACGTAGTAACACCCTTCCGTTGGTATGCAACTAGTTCCACTCGCTCAACATCAACAACATGCATAACCTCAAACAATTTCTGCAACTCTTCAATAAAATTCTCTGGATCCTCAGTTACACTTGAACCAATGATGTTTGGAGGATTCATCCTTAAGAACTCACGAATCCTAGACGTATCAGCAATCCTATCGAACCCCTTTCTATTGACCAACTTGGTTGGTCCGGATAGCTTCCCGAAACTCAACATTAGTGACCTCTCCTTGGGGTTTCACTTCTGGTGCATTGGGTACCCCTTCATCCTGTGGTTCAACATTCCTCCTAGCGGGACGGCCTCAAACAACTCTTTGTAGAGGCATGATCTGAAATATACGTGCAAGCACAAATTAGAGAGAAACTTTATAGAGATGAACTCTATCTCAAGAGAAGAGTATGAAAGAAGTGAGATAGTTCCTAAATGTTGCATCCTTCTAATTATAGATGTAGCGCGCTTCACACCGATAACTAGTATTGACACCAAATTTTGGTATGATATTTCTAAAGTTAATACTTTTAAGTATTTTATTTTTAAAATAGTTCAAAATACATGTTTTGCCATTGTAATGCAATTTGTTGATAATTATCCTTATTCTCAAAGTATTAGGATTTTTATCGGTTAATTTTGTTTATATTATTTTGTCACAGTCGGTTGAATACGTTCAAATATTTATTCAATTTTTATAAAATCATTATTTCTTTTAAATTACATTTTTTACATGTCATTGGTTACGTTCATTACATTTTTCATATTCATTTTCTCAGTTACATTTGTTAATATTTATTTTGATAATTTGCACAGTCCAAAAATTCATTCTGATATAGATAATATTTAATACATAAATATTTTATTAATTGATGATTTTGACCCACGGTTTTAAGATAATGATATTGTATTGATAGTTTTCAGTTCCCTATTTAAAGAATAGTTTGTTCGCGTGATGAATTTTACAATTGAGGTTCAATTTTCCGAGTTATTTTACTTTATTTTTTTTCTACTGTTCATTGTCTTTCCGGCAAACTTTCCGGCCAGTCACCACCCAACACCACTAGTCATCCCTCTCTTCTCTTCTCTTTTCACTAACCACCTCCATTCTCCTCACAGCCACCGGAAACGACCCTCGAACCACCTGAAACCACCAGACCCACCTATGTTTCTTCCAGAAAACATCATCAGACCTCTATCACAATCCCTTTCTTCTCCAGCAAAACCGACCTCCAAACCATCAGACCCACAACCATCAGAACATCCATTGGAGCTTCGACCAACAACAACCCACAAAAACCCCTTTGTTTCTTTTCTATTTCTCCAGCGAACAACCATCAGTAGCTCGGGCGAGGAGCTTTAGTTCACTGGAGCAAAGGAGAAGTAAACCATTAGTCCACTTCCCTTTTCCCTTTTACGATATTTTCTTTTCTGTTTGCAGATCTCATGTGAAACCGAAGCTCAAGTGCAGCTCCGACAAGCTCGCAACTCTAGCGTGGCTCCATCGTCATGGAGCGGCAAGCCAAAAAACTCCAAAGCTCTGTTTGTTCTATTTCTCTATTAAATGTCATTTTCTTTATTTTTGTTTATTTCCAGCAAGTATAATGGACATATTCTTTCATGTTTTTGATTATTTCTTTAAATTGTTGAGTTATTATTTGTTTGAAATTTTGTGCTTAACTTTTCTTATTTAAAATAATTTTCAGTGAACTCCATTTATAACCTGCTGTGTTGTTGCTGTTTTACATGTTAGTATTATTTATTTATTTGTTTTTATCATTATTGTTAATTATTTTAATAGAAAGTTCGTATGATGAGTTGATTATTGTTAGAATTTTCTTTTATTTATTTATTATTTTGGGTATGTTTTCACACTGAAGAAGATTTTTAATTTAATTAGAAGGGTTTGTTGTTGCTTTGAATTTATCTATTATTGATAGTTTATTCCTTAGTTATTCCGTTACCGTTTTGTTACATTAAATGTTGTTATTATTTGATTAGGGTTTATTTTTGTATTGTTTTGTTTAATATTTGACTACTGTTCATATATTTTTGTTGATAATTGCTTGAAATTTGTTTCAATTAATTTTATATTGTTTTATATTTGGTTATTATTCATATGATTTTGTTTTATATTTAAGTTATTATATTGTAGGATTTTGTTGTTATTATTGTTTATTGTGTTATTGGAATGTTTCAATTGACCAATGAAAAAATCTCTCGATCGATTTTGGAGGCCTCCCCAATGTTAAAAAATAGAAATTTAGTTTAAGTTCATATATTTTGTATGTTAAAAGGGTCGATGAAGAAATTACCATCGATTTTCAAGGCCTCCCATGTTAACAAAACAAATTTTTATTTTTAAGTTATTATTTGATTTATTCATTTTTATTCATATTTATTTATTACTAACACTTTTACTAAGTGTTTTTACAGGTACACATAGTTGCTTTTCATTGAAGCTATTCAAATGAAGTTTGAATTATATTCTTTATTCATTATCTTGTATATACCGATGTTAGGCAAAACTTAGGCTGATTCTTGTATTATTGTTTTATTTATTATTGTGCATAGGGGTGTTCATGGGTTGGTCTTTCCTTGCGAGGGTATGGTTGGTAGCATTTGTAGTAGTCCTAGCCTTGTACTTGTAGTTCTTGTCTGTGATACCTATAGCCATTTGTTGTTTAGTGCGTTTCACCTCTCACAGTATTTCTTGATGTTATTGTCTCCTTTGTTGATTATACATTATTTTTCTTATTGGATGTTATGCTTTATATACTGTTCCCTCTTCTTTTACTTGGATTTGATGTACTTGAGCTGAAGGTCCTCCGGAAACAGTCTCTCTACCTCCACGAGGTAGTGGTAAGGTCTGCGTACAATCTACCCTCCCCAGACCCCACGTAGTGGGATTTCACTGGGTATGTTGTTGTTGGTGTTCATGGGTTGGTTTGGGTTGGTTATTGGTCATAACCAAAATCAAACCAACTTAATCGGTTTTAAAATTATCAAAACCAAACCAAACCTAATATAATATACATTTATCGGTTTGAGTTCGATTTTGTTCGGTTATAATAATATACATAGATTAAAAGAAATAATTTATTCAAAACGTGAAAAAAGTGACAATAATTCATTCAAAACGAAAAATAGTTAGAATGACTGACATTACAAAACTTTCGATCATTGAATTTACTATGAATAAAGTTTCAAAATTCACTACTTTTGTCCTAGAAGGAAGAGACATTGACATTTTCAGTCCTACAAAGAATTGTCATATACACTCGTATACATGAAACCAATAAGATAAATGTTCTTACCTTGAGCATTTTTACTTCATAAGTAAATTATAAATAAATTTTGATGAATATATATATAAGATTTTAAAAATTGTTTATAAAATAGTATATTATGTATGTATAATAATAAAATTTATGTGTATTATTTATCAATTTGGTTCGGTTATTTCTTCGATTTTTTCCGAACAAAATCATAACCAAACCAAATACTATCAGTTTTTAAAAAAATCTAAAACCAAACCAAACCAAACCCTAGATAAAATTGGTTCATTTAATCGGTTTGGTTCGATTTTTCGGTTTGGATCGGTTTTTATCCAAACTGTGAACACCCCTAATTGTGCATATTGCATGTTTATTATACTTGTATATTATTGTTATCTCCTCCTCAATTTGAAAAAATGAACTCAGTCGGGACCCACATTTGTGAATTTCGAAGGATGTCTAACACCTTCCCTTTGGAATAACTTGAACCCCTTACCTAGAATTTATTGATTCCGTAGACATTTCTTTTAAGTTAAATTGTTAATTGGTTTCCTAGTTTTTCCCTAAAACTCCCTTTTACCCATTTACCCTTTTTAAAAATTAAATTACTATTTTATTGGTGAGTCACCGCGACGTTGCGCCCTCCCAACGGGATGTCAACAACTAGGATTCTACAAACACGACTTCATAGATACCCTAGGACTCTTGAACTATGTGCTCTGATACCAAGTTTGTCACTCCCCGAGCCTACACCCTAGAGAGGAGTGACACTTCAGAACCATTGCTGGCCCTAAGCGAACCCTTGGCCTAGCTTAAATCTTAGCGGAAAACTTACTTAAGATAAGATAACTTTAAAAGTAAAGGTTTAACTCAAATAACTAACTCTGAATACTTAAAGAAACATTCACTAGCCAAAATGACAACTCAAATCTCAGATATCAATAACTGAAATGAACAAGACTCATGAACTATGTCTATCTATCTATGAAACCTATACTAACTGAGATGGACGTCACGACAAGATCCACGACATCCTAATAGCAAAATGAAATGACTGAAAGTAAACAAGGGATCCTCCGAAAGCACGGAGGCTCACTGACAACTATGAAGCTCAACAGGATTAACGAAACGTTAGATGCTGATCCTGGTTTCCTGTATCTGCATCATAAAAGATGCCGGCCAAATGGCGCCAATCTATGGAATGTATGAGCATGTGAGGGGAAATCTAAAACAAGACATAAGCTTGAACTGGAACAGAAAGAAACACTTACCTCAACTCAACTCAACTCAGGGATACTCAACTCATTTCAATATAAAGAAGTAGTAATGAAAGCAATTTAAAGAAAGCTTTTAAAACAGTAGATATCAACACGATTTATTTAAAAATACAATATACGCAGTTTGTATGCAAGGATTCAATATAAACTCTATTTCTACATGAAAATACAAAATAAATTCTGTGGGAGATTCTCTAACCGACAACCATCACTATGAGCTATGTGATGTTAGAACGTCTAGCCTACGCTGTCAAAACTGTCCTATACTTTGCCGGGGTATATGACCTACTACTAAGTGGATCCACTAGTCTATGCTAAAATCATTAAGGAATCATCTAAAAACTATGACCCTTTCTACCCACGTTGCCTACATAGTTTATGGAGACTTTGAGTTATCTGAACTCGTCCCCATATCAATGCTCAATACTACTCCCAAAATGTAACTAGCTCATATGTTTAAAAACATAACTCTTTCTGTGGTTTGAGATTATTACTCAAAAATCATTCTCTTAAAAGAGATGGTACTCAAAAATCATTCTCTTAAAAGAGATGGTACTAAAAACTGCTCATGAAATCTCTTTTGGAAAATAGTGTTTCCTCTCTGCTTAAATGTAATAACATTTACTCTTAGGAATACTGAGTTTCCATATATCATTTTAAAGAAAATGAACTTAGCTCTACTCTTCCTCAAACTCAATCTTAAGTCTTAAAACAAGTTTAAAACGATTGTAAAAGACTTATTAAAATGACTCGGATGAACTCTCAAGACTGACTCTTAACTCTACATTGAATTTGAATTATATTCAAGGTTATATTTCATGTTTGAATGATTTATTGATGTTTAGATGTAGTTTAAAGTAGTTAGAATCGGTAGGAAGTAAAGGTATACTTTAGAAGGACTTTGACGGGCTAAAATGACGCAAAAAAGTGGGGGTAGGCGACCCTAGCGCACTGCTGGTGCGGGGCGCCAACCACTAAAGTTCAGTAAACACATTTTGGCGCACTACCAGGTAGCGCTGCCCCAGCCCTTTCCAGGCAAATTTTGACGAATTTCATCTCTCATTTTCTGACCCTAATTCGTTTAGAATCAATTTTCTTTTCTCAAATTATCCTTAGATTCAATTACCTAATACAAGTACATGAGAATCTACTCAAAAACAACTCTTAAATTCGATACAATTATCTCAAGAATTTATCAAACCCATCCTAATTCAAGAACATAAGCAATATTTTCAAGAACTAATCAAGCATTCAAACTCTTCAACATCAAGAACAAAATCTCGCTAAAAATAAATGATTGGCGTGTGGGTGAACCAATCCAAAACTATGAGAACTCACATACCTCTTAGGGATCAAACCCTTGGCGAAAATCCACAATTAAACCTCAAGAACTCGACGAACGCTTGATTTTTCTCCTCGTTTCTTCTCTTTTCTTTTCTTGAACTCTTTTCTAAAACCCTAAGCGTAAATTGGTTTGACATAACTGAACCAAATCAGTTTAGACCCTAATTATTTACTAAAATCGAATTAATCTAATTGGGTAAGGAAAAGACCAAAATACCCCTCATATTTTTGGGTAACTTTCCTTAATTGAAAAGCCTGACTTCGAACAGTCATATCTCCCTCGTATCAACTCAAAAATTAGAAAACTTGGTGGCGTTGGAAAGAGGATTCAAAGACCTTTCATTTGATATCTTATGAGTCACCTAATTCATCATGTACTGAAAGTTATGACCATTTTAAGTTGACCCAAAACTCACATCTTAAGCTTAACTTGAAAATTTTAAGATTTAGATTATTTTCAATTTAGTTCTTTCTAGTTTTAGCTCTTTCAAATACTTATGTATTACACTACGGTCCGTACAACTTCCTACGGACTGTATTGGTCAACCATAGAACCAACTTCAGAAATCCAAAATTTACCTTACTTTCCACGAGACCTTTATACGGCCCGTCTAAAATCTTACGGTCTATAGAACCCATCCGTAAAAATCCAAGTTATGTTCAAAATTTCACTAAGTCTGGAACCTTCCTACGAAACCAACCAACGACTCGTCAACCTTCCTACAGTTCATCTTATTCATTCGTAGGTCAAACTTTAGAAAGTTGAAATTCCAAAAACTCATCTCCAAGTCTACGACTCCCTTCCTGCAGCCCGTTGAACTTCATACGGTTCATTGGTTGGACTCGTAGAATTTGCTTTAGTGCCAAAAATCTATAGTTTCCGTTTCCTTTTGACTTCCAATTTCCGGGGTGTTACAGTCATATTGTGGTATGTATGATAAACATTAAGAAAAGATTTATTATATGCACAACTAATATTTATTTAATTATTATTATATTACTAGTAAAATTACCTGCGCGAAGCGCGGAAATTTAATATCACGGAATTATAAAATAATACTTAAAACCTATCAATCATTAAAACTAAAACAATATATTATATTACATACAAGATTACGTAGTAACAAACATTAATTATGTAAAAGAAAATGAAAATTATTACATCTTATCATTTATCCTTAATAACTTAAGCATAAATTAATTACTGTAAAAATACATAGCAGGATCTGTAACATATGCAATAGTGTCAGTGAGCCACTCAGCAGGATCAAAGTACACAAATATTTAATTGTGAAGAAGAAGAAGAGGTTCAGAATTTTTATTGTTTTAAAATGAGAGGAAATCCCTCTATTTATAGACAACAAAGGGTAGTGTGAACAAATATTTATTGTTCCTTATCGGAAATGTTACAATTATTTGGAAAAGTTGCAATCCTTCGGAAAGGTCACAACCTTTCATAAAAGCCACAACTTTTCATAAAAGTCGCAACTCTTCATTAAAGTCGCAACTTTTCATAAAAGTCACAACTCTTCATTAAAGTCGCAACTTTTCATAAAAGTCACAACTTTTCATAAAAGTCACAACTCTTCATTAGAGTCGCAACTTTTTATAAAAGTCACAACTTTTCATAAATGTCACAACTTTTCATAAATGTCACAACTTTTCATGAAAGGGGAAGGCTAGTTTTGGAAATAAATAAATTAAAAGGGAATTCTGGTTTCTGGTGGCACCACGTAGGCGGACCTAAGGTTCTCTTATATATATATATACTAGTTTCACGGCACGTGCATTGCACGCGTGTATCATATATCATATAGTATACAATGTTGTAAAATAGAATTAATATTACTAAATTAAAGTTTTTTGGTAAATAATTATAACTGAAAGAATATTGGACAAGTGCTTTTAAATGATTAATACCGATTTTCATAGAGTTACTTATTTTTTGAGACAAAAATGACCAGATATCATTGAAACATTTCAAAATGCATTCAAAAAATTTAAATATGAAGAGAAAGTTATATTCCTTAAGTCGTATTGTTCTTTACTTTACTCAATTCTGTAAACAAACTTTACCAATAAAATAGAAAAATAATATCAAGATAAAGAAATGGTTAGCAATAACTTTTCCTCTTGCGGTTATGACTGTAAATGATGGACACCATTTAAGTACAATTATTCTCTTAGCTATTAATACTTAAAATTTAATATGTGCATGACACTAGGAACGATTGTCATAAATATTTTAATATTTTATCATCAAACGTGATATATCTTTTACAAAATATTATTATTCAATTAATATTTGAGTAAGGCTATGATATAGATGTAATTTTACAAAAACACAGTGTACTTACATAGTGAATGTCAATAATTTTATAAGTAGAATTTTATAAAGAAAAATATATTACGTCAATAATTAGTTCTAAAAAAAATTATCCTTTATTTTGCCGCAGACATATCATATAGATGTTGTCTTATGAGAGTATCAAGTATCTTATAGATGTTCTATCGTGATATAAAACATTACATTTTTTTAATTAAAAAAATTAAAAGATGAATAAAATTTAAAGTATTATTTATAAATTTTTAATTTGATTTAGGATCATTTTATGATCAATAACTATTTTCTTATCATTTTTATATAGCTAGCGAAATAGTGTATTCTTCGATCAAAATGAACACAAAATAACAGGAAATTCATACATAAAAAAATTCATACTAAACATAAATATAAAAAAGTAAAAATATGTGGATCAATTCATAGCCAATGAAGAAGGAAGGCGAAAATATATGTTCATGATATCTTCACCCTAGTGTTTTATTTGATTGAAATCTCTTGCCACCAACACTTTACTTTCTTTATTCATTTTTACTTACATATCTATTAAAAATAATTATTATCATATTATAGGTAAAAGTGAAAATCTATTTTTGAAACAGTAGACTTAGCATCAAAACTTCTAATTCAATGGACTACGTTGATGTCCGGTGTTTTAGCAAAATTATGAAGAAACTCCTTCATTTGATGTTAAAAGAATAACAAATGGAATTACAAAGAAGAAATATCTTACCCTAATCATGTGCCTTTTTTATATTTGTTTATTATTATTGTCTCTCCCACATCTTCATCACTTTATTTTATTAGAAGAAATAATGAACAATGTGTGTATTTAAATTCTGTCAAATGAAAACACAAAAGAAATTATTCAAGAAACAAAATAAGAAAAATAAATAAAAATTCCCGCGCACTATATATAGAAGATTTCTGTGTGAAGCAAAGTTCATAGATAATTGTATATTTCTTTGTTCTCTTCTTTTCTTCTTTAATAGAAAGTCAATATCTAAATTCCAATGCCAAGAACTTCGGCGAAACATATCAATGGATTGGGGATGAATCATTTATGAAAATCTTAAATGATCTCAAATTGTCACAAAAAAGAGATCTCAAAGAATTTATAAGGAGTGAATGGTTGTGATTTATGACTGAAGAAACATGAAGGTAGAAATTGTTGTGACTATTCGTAGGAAATTAGTCCTTTTTAATGAATAAAAATGAGAGAAAATCCCTCTATTTATAGTCAACAAAGGGTAGTATGAACAAGTGTTTTTTTGTCTTATCTGAAAAGTCACGACCGTTCCGAGAAGTCACAACCCTTTGAAAAAGTCACAACTCTTTGGAAAAGTCACATCCCTTTGGAAAAGTCACAACTCTTTGGATAATTCACATCTCATTGAAAAAACACAACCCTTTGAAAAAGTCACAACTCATCAGAAAAGTAACAACTCATCAAAAAAGTCACAACCTAAGTTAAGGATATTATAGTAATTTAACATTTAAGTTAGGAGTTCATGCTTTTAAAGTAATATATATATATATATATATACACACACACACACGGTAATTTACCCCCGCTTCGCGCAGGCATAAAATTTCTAAGCTTTTTAACAACCTTTCCAATAATAGAATGTTATAACAAAAAAAGGTAAATTTTAGTAGGTTTTAAAAATATTTCAACATAAATTAAATGAGTTGGAATTATCACATATCATAAGAATTGTAAATATATAATGAATGTTTAAAAATATCTTGATATCTTATCATTTTTATCTTTTACATAATTTATCATAATATATGTTTGATGATATAATTATCTTGTTAAAATTGAGTGATGTTTTTATGTAGCGATTAAACATTCCATTTCCTATTTTTTTGTACATGAAAAATATATAATCAGATAATTTTATGGTAAGAATAAATTCTTGTAAAAATAATTATGTGAAAGTTTTTGATAATCAATATTAGTTACAAATAAGTTATGATTGTTAAAAGAAGTACACCACAACAACATAAATAATTTTTTTTAGAGACAATCTATTTGTCTGAGGTCAAACGTTCACCACTTTTTGTTGTTGTTACTTTGTTACTCTAACAAAGTTTATAGAAGGAGAAAAACAAATGTGAAACAACAGCAAAAATAATATTGTTGACCCTTTTAGAAATTCATTCTTCATGAAACTGCAGCTCTGAAGGCCCTTCTAGATGCTTCATCAATGCAATTTTATGACTTTTTTAGAAATATGTATGTATAATTGCTGTATTATGAAAGTACAAGTATATCAAAATGTTGGTATTCTAGACTCATGTTAAAGAAATATTCTCGAACATTAAAAATTTAAAAATGAGTCTAACCTAGATAACTCAAACGCTTGACAATGGCTTGGGATATGAAGCACAACAAATCTTTGTTAATACACATATCTTTTGTAGCTTAAGATATTACTTTTATTTAGAGTAGATTTTGTTTCATATTCTTCAAATTAAGCTTGTCGAAAATAGTCATAACTCACACAAAAAATATTTAGAGGAGCCGAATGAGAAGGAAAAAAAAAGAAAAACATTAAAAGGACGAAAGTTTTGTCCAAATGAGATCATATACATACCCAACGATTTTTTTTAAGGAGACAATACAACATCGAGAAAAACATAAATTAAAGGGAGTAAATTATGAGATATCCAATGAAGATAACAAATTATTCTAACCAAAAAAGTTCCAATGTTTGAAAATAACATACCTAAAAAAATTGACTAACACTTCAATCAACTTTTAATCCTTAAAGTACTCATAATATTCACTGATAAAATTTAGTAAAAATAGATAACAACAACATAAAAATAAAAAAATATGGGCATGCAAAGTTATTAACACTTAGAGGATTTTCTAAAGAACACAAAATCTCATCCTTGTATGTGAAGGAATGACGTTGTTGATAAAGAAATTAGAGATTTGTAAGGGTTGTTTTTATTGTACCTTCAACAGTTTTAATAGGGAAAACTTGCTTCAATACTCAATTAACGTTCACTATTTGATCTGTACTAACAAATACTTATAACAATAACTTTGCATAAACATAAACAACAAAGTTAAAGAATGTACTCAAAAACAATAATATATAATATAAACATAAATTAATGACTGTAAAAAATATATCAGGATCTGTAACAATAGAATGAAACAGACTGAAAAAAATTGAGCCCACTGAATGCACAATGCCCCTTTTAAAAAATTATTTCCCTCTAGTACCCGAGGATTACAAGAATAGATTCACTCAGGATAGAACAATTTTATTCAACATTGTATTGATACAAAAACAATAANTGTTATTTTTATCAGATTGAAAATTGTGGATTTTGGAGGTGGGAAGATAGTTCTTCAGAAAATTCTTCCATTGAAGTTAATTTACTGAAGTCTAAATTGGATGTTGCGAAGTTGACAATGGAGAATTTGAGAGATTCGTTGAATGCGCTTAAGGTTGAAAGAGACGATTTGAAGAAAAAATTAGAGAATTTAGAGAGTTTAAAATACTTCGAGGTGAATAAATCAAGAAATTTGGAAGCGTAAGTGTCGAAGTTGAAGATGTTATGTATATTGTCATGTACTGTGTTTGTGGTATTTGTTTTTGCAATTTTCAAGTGATTAACTATTGTGTAGCATGAGGAATATATGTTGTTGAATTGTAGTTTTCAAGTGTTAGTTATTTCAAGTATTTGTAGTTTTCAAGTGTTAGTTATTTCAAGTGTTCCTATGTATTAGTGAATCTTATGTTTTGAATTGTTTTACTGTATAATAAAGATGTGTATTGAATGTAGTTTTCAAGTGTTGGCCATTATTTAGTGTAGCTATTGCTTCAAACGTATTGTGAATTTTCTAGTTGGATTTGAACATTATTTTGTGTCTTTTGCCTTAAAGTTTCTAGTAGTTAGAGGTGTTATATTACTCTTTATGTTGAAGATGGATAAAGTTTCTGGTATTGCCATTATGTTTTCCTTGTATTTAGAGAATCTAAAAATTGGCGCCAAGGTCAAGGAAACCAAGGTCGGAACTATGGAAATTACAACCGAGAGGGTCACTATGTCCGGGATGGGAACTTCAATCGCGACAACAATTACAATAGGAATAACTATGGCAACAGAAACGATCGGGTTGGACCTTATGTTACCCCTCAAAATGGGGAATCTGGTGATAGGGAAACTGGAGGCAATATGGCGCATATTGAAGATATGATGCAGAGGATGATGAGAAGGTTTGATGCAACTGATGAGAATGTGAAGGAGATGAGAAACGACTTGTCTGGTATTGGACAACAGGTTGACGCCCATGCAGTGTCGATAAAGCATCTAGAGCAGCATATGACTCAGTTGTCTGCTGTAGTGAACCCACGTCAACCTGGCACTCTTCCTAGCCACACCATCCAGAATCTAAAAAATGATGGTCATTGTATGGCAGTTACTACTCGAGGGGGTAAGCAAACCATAGATCCACCTAGGCCGTCTGTGGTGGAAAGTGAGATTAGAAAAGAAGATGATGTGATAGAGGATAGACCAGAGTCTGAGAAAGCAATAGAGCAAGAGGTGGAGATATCTCAGAAAGCGGTCCCCATAACTAGACCTCTACCACCTTTTCCACAGAGGTTAGTGAAGAAGACTGAGGATTAAATATCGCAGGTTTATTACTATGTTGAAACAACTCTCTATCAATGTTCCTTTGATAGAAGCCTTGGAGCAAATGCCTGGGTATGCGAAGTTTATGAAAGATATGGTGACAAAGAAAAGGTTTGTGAGTTTTGAAGATGATGATAGATTGCAGCATTGTAGCGCTATTGCTACAAGATCTCTCGTGCAGAAGAAGGAAGACCCTGGTGCTTTCACGATCCCATGTACTATAGGGTTGTTACACTTTGCTAAGACATTGTGTGATCTTGGTGCTAGCATCAACCTCATGTCCTTGTCTATTTACAAAAAGTTAGGTTTGGGGGACCCAAAGCCCACTGCAATGCGGTTACTAATAGCCGATTGAACTGTGAAAAGGCCCATTGGTGTACTCCATGATGTGCTAGTGAAAGTGGAGTCCTTCATTTTTTCGGCAGATTTTGTGATTCTTGACTGTGAGGTTGATTTTGAAGTTCCCATCATCCTGGGGAGACTATTTCTTGCCACAGGGCGTGCGTTGGTTGATATGGAAAAGGGACAGATGAAATTCAGACTGAATAATGAAGAAGCAACTTTCAATATTTGTAGGTCAATGAAGCAGAGTGGTGAGCTCCAAACAATATCTGCCATAACTTACAGAGTGGAGACTGGGACAGAAGTGCAAATTGAAGAGCGACTAGGTGTTGAGGCACTAGCAGCAGTTATTATGAACTTCGATAGTGATGGCATTGAAGAGTATGATGAGTTGGTAGCCGTACTCAATAGGTGTGAATACCGGCCCAAACCAAAGAAGTATGAATTAGACATGAAGAATCGCGAGTCCCCACCCGCAAGACCATCTATTGTGGAGACACCGAAATTGGAGCTTAAGGCTCTACCACCGCATTTGAGGTATGTATACTTGGGCAAAGGGAATACTTTGCCAATTATCATTGCGGCAGATTTGAATGCAGGACAAGTAGAGTGCTTGGTGACTGTGTTGAAAAGGTTCAAGCGAGCTATTGGGTGGACTATAACGGATATCATTGGGATTCCTCCCGGTATTTACTCTCACAAAATCCAACTCATGCCAGATCATAAGCCCAGTATCGAGCACCAGAGAAGACTAAATCCACCTATGCAAGAAGTAGTTAAAAAGGAGATCATCAAGTGGCTGGATGCAGGAGTTATTTATCCCATTTCAGATAGTAGTTGGGTATGTCCTGTGTAGTGTGTGCCAAAAAAAAGGTGGTATGACTGTGGTTCCAAATGAAAGAAATGAGCTTGTTCCAATAAGGTCTGTTACTGGATGGAGAGTCTGTATGGATTACCGAAAGTTGAATGCGTGGACAGAAAAGGACCACTTTCCTATGCCATTCATGGACCAGATGTTGGATAGACTTGCAGGAAAGGGTTGGTATTGTTTTCTTGATGGGTATTCTGGCTACAATCAAATCTCTATAGCTCTAGAAGACCAAGAGAAGATCACCTTCACTTGCCCATATGGGACTTTTTCTTTCAAACGGATGCCATTTGGGTTATGCAATGCCCCAGCTACCTTCCAGCGGTGTATGATGTCGATTTTTTCTGATATGGTGGAGGACACTATTGAAGTGTTCATGGATGATTTTTCAGTTGTAGGTAACTCTTTTGATCGGTGTCTAGATCATTTGGCCGAGGTGCTTAAACGGTGTGAAGACTACAACTTGGTGCTTAATTAGGAGAAGTGTCACTTCATGGTTAAAGAAGGTATAGTGTTGGGACATCGAATTTCAGAGAAAGGTATTGAGGTTGATAGAGCTAAAGTTGAGGTAATAGAAAAACTTCCGCCACCCATTTCAATAAAAGGTGTTAGAAGTTTTCTTGGACATGGAGGTTTTTATAGGAGATTCATCAAAGATTTCTCAAAAATTGCACATCCTTTGTGCAAACTGCTCGAGAAGGAGAGTAAGTTCTATTTTGATGATGCTTGTCTTAGAGCATTTGGAGAAGTTAGTTACAACACCTATCATTATTTCACCGGATTGGGGACAACAGTTTGAGGTAATGTGTGATGCGAGTGGAGTGGCGCTTGGTGTAGTATTGGGTCAAAGGCTAGAGAAAATTCTTCACCCTATTTACTATGCTAGTAAAGCTCTAAATGTGGCCCAGAAGAATTATACTGTGACCGAACAAGAACTCCTTGCGGTGGTTTTTGCATTCGAGAAATTTCGTTCCTACTTGCTTGGTACTAAGGTCATAGTGCATACTGACCACTCTGCGTTGAGGTATTTGAGTGCGAAAAAAAAAGCAAAACCAAGATTGATTAGATGGGTACTGTTGCTGCAGGAGTTTGATTTTGTGGTAAAAGATAGAAAGGGAATCGAAAATCAAGTTGCCGATCACTTGTCCAGATTAGAGGAAGAGGCTATGCTAAAGCTTGGAGATAGGGCCGAAATTAATGATGCTTTTCCAGATGAACAAGTATTGGCTGCTTCTCATGATCTGATTCCTTGGTTCGCGGACTTTGCTAATTATTTGGAAAGCGATATGTGCCTCCCGATTTGTCTTTTCACCAAAAGAAAAAGTTTATGCATGATGTGAAGAAATTCTTTTGGGATGAACCTTATTTGTATCGTAGTTGTGCTGATGGGATTATTCGTCGCTGCATGCCCGAGGTTGAGATGTTGAGTGTATTTGAAGCATGCCATTCATCACCTGTTGGTGGGCATCATAGTGGTATTCAGACTGCACATAAGATTTTGCAGTGTGGATACTACTGGCCTACCATTCACCAAGATGCTCATGATTTCGCCAAATCTTGTGATCGTTGCCAAAGAGAAGGAGGGATTTCAAAGAGGCAAGAGCTCCCTATAAATCCTATATTGGTGATAGAGTTGTTTGATGTATGGGGCATTGATTTCATGGGTCCATTCGTGAGTTCATATGGGATGAAGTATATTCTTGTTGCGGTTGACTATGTATCGAAGTGGGTGGAAGCAGTTGCGCTCTCCAACAATGAAGGTAAAAGTGTCACCGGTTTCTTGAAAAAGAACATCTTTTCCAGATTTGGTACACCAAGGGCTATTATTAGCGATTGAGGTTCTCACTTTTGCAATAAGTTGTTCAAGGTACTACTTGAGAAATATGGTGTCCGCCACAATGTATCCACCCCTTACCATCCACAGACTAGTGGTCAAGTTGAAGTATCCAACAGAGAGATCAAACAAATATTGGCGAAGACAGTGAATGCCAATAGAACGGATTGGTCAAAGAAGCTTGATGATGCTCTATGGGCATACCGCACTGTAGACAAGACCCCCATAGGTATGTCTCCCTACCAACTTGTATATGGGAAGTCTTGTCATTTACCAGTAGAACTAGAGCATAAGGCGGTGTGGGCAATGAAGAAATTAAATTTGGATTGGGGTGCCGCATCTAATCAAAGAATGGATGACTTGAATGCACTTGATGAGTTTCGCCTAAAAGCTTATGAAAGTTCAGCCTTGTACAAAGAGAAGATGAAAGAGGTATCATGATCAAAGAATTGAAAAGCGAGAATTTGTGGTTGGTGATCTTGTGCTTCTATTCAACTCTAGGTTGCGCTTGTTTCCAGGCAAACTCAAGTCCAAATGGACCGGACCATTTTTGCTCACAAAATTGTTCCCCCATGGGGCGGTTGAGCTGGAAAAAAAGGATGGAACAAAGTTCATGGTAAACGGGCAAATGATCAAGATCTATTTGGGAAATGCTGAAACCGTGCAAGAAGTGATTGAGGCCTACAATCTTGATGAAGTCTGAGTAATCAAGAGGCCTGCGTCGTGCTGCGACGTTAAATCAAGCGCTGCTTGGGAGGCAACCCAAGATGTACAATCTAGCCAACGATAGGATATAGTTTTCTTTTTTCTCCAGTAGTTTGCGCTGTTCGATTTATTCCATGTATCAAATTTTAGTTTTGTACTAGTGTTGGCTAGAATTAGAATAGGGTCCATGTCTAAAAAGTGTCCAGAAAATGTAAAAGAATAGCCTATTGGTTGCTACATGTGCAGGTACACCACGAAAATTCTGTAGAAAATGGTTTGGTGCAGAAGTCTACGGACAAAATCGACGGTCCGTCAATTCATCAACGGACCGTAAATGGTGCCCGTATATCCCAGGTAAGTTTCTAAATTTTCAAGTGTATGAGTGATCTACGGTCCTGATCTACGGACCGTAGATCGACTCACGGACTGTAGATGGGGTCTCGTGAGTCCATACCTCAGGCTGTCTGACCCGACCCGAATTCCCTCATTTAAAAACTCCTATTTGTTTTAAACCATTCCCCTTCCCTCCATTACTCCCAAAACCATTTCTAACATTCCCTAACCTCCCTAAATCACTCCATAACTCCTCCATAATATCATTCCTTCTATAATTCCCCAACTTCCCTTCCATTTCAAATACAACCCATCCCATAATCTAACAAAAAGGGTCCAGTGTTTGGTCAGTAACGAAGAGGTGACTCCTTGGTCTTGTTAAGCTTAGTATCATCACGCAATCACCCCACTCCTTGTTGCTTGTAAGGTAATAGAATTTCCCTTCACTTTGAATTTCGATTCATAGATTGAATATAGAAAGTCGGGAGTTGGGTCTTGACCTTGGGTAATTGTTAGATGAAATTGCATGATAAACTTGAAAGGTACAATGCCCTTGGAACGATAGATAGTGATTGTGTAGCATTATTGTATGTTATCGTAAAAACTATATGCTAGTTTCGACTTAGAGTTCCACAACTAGTCTAAATTGTTTGGTATAATAATCGGTCGAAATCTTAAGAATGAAGAACTAGCATAATTTAATGTTGTAAATGCATGATGAGATTGTGTTAATGTTGGAAACTAAGGCCAAAAATGTATGATACCTGGCACAGATGGCATCCACGATACCCCGTCTACGGAACGTAGATCCATCTACGGACCGTAGACGGGGTTCGTAAATGGATGCACATGAAAAATTTCACCAAGTGTGAAACCACGGAGGTGGACTACGGTCCGTAGGTCCATCTACGGACCGTTCTGCACTGTCGTGGTTTCCATCTGCGACCTATATGACAGGCCCCCTGATCTACGGAAGAGATCCACGGACCGTAGATCAGTCTACGAACCATTGGTCTCCTCCGTGGATGACCACTGTAACATCTGTCTGAATTTTTTCTGTGGACTTAGTTGAGGGTCGTTACCAATCCTAAAAGTTTTTTTTGCTGCGTATGGTTAGTTTTGGCACTAATATCGCTCCCGCAGGTACAATGGCACCCAAGAAGTTGGTCACCTACTCTAAACGAGGCAAGTCCAAATCCGTTGCCCCTAGTTTCCGGTTAATTGATGAGGACACAGACGCCAACACTGATCCAACATATGTGCCTCTTAACCCTAGGACTTCTCGCGCTACACCCAGAGGCACCCCTCGGAAGGTGCTTCCCGACGTAGTCACTGTCTCCCAGTTTGATGAGGAGCACACACTGATCGGGTCACCAACTGGGGCTGCTTCCAGTTCAGAGGGGTCTATGTCCGGGTCCGAGTCTGCCCATGCTTCAGGCTCCGAGTCTGGCCACTCTTCACGATCCGAGTCTACCCATGCTACAGGGTCCAATGCCAAATTATCCACAGGGTCTGGAGAGAATGACCAAGCAACCTCGTCTGATGAGGCAAATAGCTCAGAGTCCATAGCTGCACCATGGAATGATGACCCCACTCCTGTAGCAGGCGAGCTAAATAGGTGGTGTGTAGAGGGTCAATGGGAAATTTATCGAGATGCTAAGATGGTCAACGACAAACAAAAGATGGCCCGACTAATTACAGAAGAGCGCAGAGTCCTCACGGAGAGCCTGCATACTGTTCCAGACATTCACCGGCTGTTCAACCTTCACAAGTGTGACTGGATGGCTCGAGACCCAGGGATGTTCAACGAGCAGATTGTGCGGGAGTTCTATGCTTCTTATGCTGCCACTCTCCGCGGTTCCATTTCCAAGCGGTCAAAGCCACTAGCGCAGGATCCGCTCACTTCCACTTTGGTTCGAGGGTGCCCAGTGGACATATCACCTGCCACGATCAGATGCTTTCTCTATGGTCCTACTACGGGTCACTCTTGGTCTCTCAACACAGCTGAGTTTGTCTACAGATGGGACATCGTGCGGAGTGGCGCTTTCCAGAGGAATGCTGAGCAGCGAGAGGCTGTTCTACTATGGTTGGCTAGGTACATTGCTGCAGATGGCGAGCGTGCAGAATGGGTCGCCGCTCCACGGTTGGGCATCCGGAAGGCCACACTAAATTTTGTGGCCAAGTTCTTCTGGCTGCTGGTGCGTAACAGAGTGTCGCCTACAAAAGCTGATAATCAAGTAACTTGGGACAGAGCGGTCATGGTTGCAACATTGATAGCAGGAGTGGAGATCGACTTTGCCCGCATGCTGCTGGCAGAAATTCACGAGAGGGCTTTCAGAACCTCTACTACTTACCCCTTCCCATGTCTAATTTTTCATTTGTGCAGGGACTCTGGAGTGCCGATCTGGCATTGTGACAAGTTAGTCCACCATACAGGGGCATTAGACATTGGCCTTATTCGAGATGAGGCAAATGTAGCAGCACCTCGCAGAGAGCCCCAGATTGAGGTACCTCCCTTGGGTACCAATCTTGCAGACACAGTGGGGCAGGCACAGGGCGGTGACTCCATGATCCCAGACCACACCGACACTGTCCCGGGCTCTTCATCTCAGGCAGCTAGTATGACTCCTAGCTCTTCCCGGTCCATACCACAGTTAGGAGCTACTGTTGTCCCGATGGCCAGAGTACAAAAGTTAGAGGCGCAGATGGCCACATTGCTGCATCACATCCAGCCGTGGATGCAAAAGTCGATAGCCGAGTGTGAGGCTAGGATGGAGTGCAGGATGGAGGGGATGATGGACCGGAAGGTCCAGGCTATTAATAAGCGTCTTGATGCCTTTGAGTTGCGAGTCCTCGGGTGATCAGCTCCGGCCATAGACCTATCTGCTTTGCAGGCTGACGTAGCCAGTCTCCGGACTGACGTTGATGCCATTATTGCTGCACCTTCAGTTGAGACTCAGGTTGCTCATACTGCACTGGCTGATGATATAGTGCTAGATGCTCTATTCAGTGGGACCGCCGAGGAGGGGCCTGCACCGACACATGCTAAAGGCAAGCGGCACCGTTCTCATCGCACGGAGGAAGAGAAAGCTCACAAAAGACAACTTCGGCAGGAGAAGGAGGCTAGGAGGGATTCGATTGTAGACGAAGAGTTACGCCATCAGAGGGTGCGTGAGAGAGTTGCAAGGGCATCGAGCTCTGCCCCAGTTATAGAGGTTCAGCCTGTTTTGAGGGACGTGGTGAGCACCACTGATGGTTCGGAGAGATTGTTAGAGAGCACTACTGAGGGTGCTATGATTGCTGATGTGGGCACTACTGAGGGTTCCCCCACTGTTGTTCCAGCGGGTTTCGGGAAACCGGACCCCCCTGCTTGTTGATGATTCGCCGGCGCTTTGCACCACAGGTTTGCTTCACCCAATCCATTTTCTTTTAATGTTTATGTATGCATTGGGGACAACTGCATCTATTTTTATTGGGGGTGGGATAAATGGATTGTGAGTGATAGGGTGAAATCTGAATAACCCAACTCATGAATCCTCTCTTGGGGTTTTCTTGCCTGTGTTTTTTTTCCCCAAGGGACTGTTTAATTTTTGTTGAACCGACATGTCTTAGGATCGTATGTGTAGAAGCATGATGAAGAAAGAAGCATGATGGCTTATGATACCCCCCAGATTATGGGACGTATGTTAGAATTGGTAGGCTACAATTAGTTGACTGTGCTGGCTCTGAGTATGACATAATCATGAACCAACTTTATAGCATGACTTAAGCTGAAACTTGAACTGGGTAATCTAATAACCTGATGATGGAACTATGTGCCAAAAGTGTGTGAGAATCGCTGAGTGTTCAAATAGTTTTTGTGCAAAGCTAGAACTTGCCTGGTTAGTCCTGCTAAGACAATTCAATCTAGAGGTTAGGAAGTGATCATAGGCCATTGTTCTGAAAAATCCACAAATCGCCTAAAAGAAGGATCCAACCAAATGAATAATGCTCCCTTTGATCCAAATAATTTGAGCCTAAAATTAAACCATTTCTTTCTAAACCCTGAACTCATTTTCCCATAATCTACTATGTTGGCCCCGGTCCCTCCTTGGACATGTGCACTTCGACTTAGGCCAAAAGCCTAAGTTGAGGGTGGCTAATGTAAAAAGTAACTCCAATCTTGGCCCTGACCTGACATCGGGTATTGTGTACCTCAAGTAATGGAAAATCCATAAGTTGAGGGTGGCTATGAAAGAGGGAACTGAAAGAAAAATGGGTATGAAAAGAGGGATGTGAAAAAAAAAAGAGAAAAGAAAGGATGTGACTTGTTGAAAGCTAAAAGAAAAATAAAATAAAATAAAAGTAAAAAGAGCTACAAAGTCTGAAGTCACATTCGGGGTTGAAGAAAATTAAGGGAAAGCAAGTAAAATGATAGGATGACAAAAATAGGGCAAAAAGAGGTTGAAAGTCGAGTGTAATGTCAAGGAGGGCAGAAAGTCACTAAGCAGCACCCAAATGTACCACACCTGACCCTGAGCCTACGTTACAAGCCAAGAAAGTCCTATAGTGATCCTAGAGTCTATTTTGGAGAGTCTAAGCAGTGAAAATAAGGGCAAGCTTATGGCATTAAGCACTAACTGTATTTGAAATTACTTCTGAGCGTGAGTGTTGAATAGATCCTTGTACCATGAATGTCATTCATTCTTGGGAAAAGGAGATTTCATTTGAAGTAAGGGCACTAGTTACATTGTCGAAAAGCTGGTACTTTGGTGATAGTGAGAAGGTATATGTTGTGTGTCAGTTGGTCAATCTGTGTCATGGTGTGATCCACATGAATTGGCTTGTTGAGTCTAAGAGAATGAATGTGCACCCGAACAATGAGGAGGGTAGAGAGCCATGTGATTGCTTGGGTTTGAAAATGCTTGCTTCTATACAAGTGTCATTTAAAGTTGTAGTGCGTCGCTTGAGGACAAACAACGAATTTAAGTTGAGGGTGTTGATATACCATGAGTTTACGGTATTTCTAATACATTTCACTTACAAGTTGTGTGTCCAGGGCCTTTTTATATTGGTTTTTATGTGTTTTTATCATGTTTTGCAGGAAAGATGTTCAGGCGCGGAAGTATAGAGACAGCTGAAAGAAATGCAGAAACAGGGCATTCACGGAGGTGATCTACGGACCGTAGGTCCATCCACGGTCCGTAAGTGATGACCGTAGATCAGCAGGCATTGTATTGAGGACAAATCAAGGAAATCTGACCAAGTGTGGAACCACGGGGTCCATTTACGGTCCGTAGATTGATCTACGAACCGTGCTGTTGATCCGTAGAGTGATACTGCGAGGGTTCCAGTACCTGATTTTTGAAGATTCTAAGTATGGAGCTACGGAGGGGATTGACTGACCGTAGATCGTTCTACGGTCCGTACTGCTAGTCCGCTGTTTGCTTTAGAGAAGCTGATTTTTTGGAAGCGGAAATATTTTCTAAGTCCTGGCTGACGGAAAGGACTTACGGACCGTAGATCCATCGACGGTTAGTAAGTCAGTCTCGTGTATTGAAGACGCGTACCTGAACAAACTTTCCTTAATTTGTTTCCCTTTTAATTTACGATTTGTTTTCTATAAATAGGACATGTAAACCTCGTTTTTGGGGGTTAGACATTATTATTCTATTTTTACTTTGTGACTTTGGAGATTAAGTTGCAACCCTAGCAATTATTGATTTCCTACATTTGTGTTGAAGATTTTGGCTTCGAAATTCAAGTTGAAATTCTGGGTTTATTATTCTCGTTACGTAAGTTCATGATTTATTCATCTAATATTACGAATTGTGTTCTTGCTAATATGGGTAACTAAATCCACAACTAGGGTTGTGGGAACCATGAGCGATTAACAAAGTATGAATAGTAAATAAGTAATTCTTGAATAGTATTTTGCATGCATTGATAATTTTTTCGTTTAAAAGTCTTTTTAACGAGTGCACGCATTAGAACTCGCCTTGTTGCAACTTGCCGAATCAAGGAGGTAATCAACAAGAAAAGAATTATCAACATAGATTTAGTGTGATACTATCTAATAGGCTAGTATCGATTGGTGCGAAGTAGTAACTAAGCCAAACATCGATTATGATGTCTAATATGAGGTAAAAGTAAGGGTTAGTAAATTATACACACGCAGTCGGATCAAGGTACGGGGTGAAATTCTCTAGATGCCGGATCAAGGATTTAGAGATACCTAACTTATCACTTTGCATGTAACACACTAGGAAAGGATTGCGATTACTAGAATTACTGCGTTATGAGCTTGTGGGGAACACGTCTACCGTAGTTAATTTTCTCATCTTGATAACAACCGAAATTGACTTTTGTTTATTGATTACTGACTGAATTCTTATAATTTGTTTCACAAATCCCCCCTTTTTATTTCTTGTTTCTGGAAGTATTTTGGCTAATTGAATATAATTTATGGTTAAAGTAAAGTCTAAATCATTTTCCTCATGGGATCGATCCCAACCTACAAGTTGGGTTCTTTACTTGATAACGATCGCTTATACTTCTTTAGGGAGGTGTAATTTGAGCGTATCACTACCCGTTTGACCATTACTTTTAACCCATAAACTAATAACCTTCCCCATAAACCCAATACCCACCCGATTCCCTCTAAAATATCCTAAATGTAAATTAAAAGACGCAAATCTAAGTCACTTTCGTATCTCACAAATCCTAGCCTCATCAATGTAAGGTTCGTCGATTCCATAGTTTGTTGGTCGATTCCATCGTGTGTTCGTCGATTCTATCGTGCATTGGTCATATTTTCGTAGTCAATTTTCATCCATCTGTTGTCTCCATCAAATCAGACCTAAAATCATGTCTGAAAGTACTTGTGATTCAATTAATAACTCCATGATGATGACTTGGTTTTGTAGTGAAATGACTCGTTGTTTCACTTCAAGGACTCCATTGAACTCCAGAAGAAGATTTTATAGATGTTCTAAACCTAAGGTAAATTTTTCGCTAAATGTAAATTAATATGATTTCTGCTTGTATTTTGGTAATTATGATTTCTTCTCTGTTATTTTTATCAGATTGAAAATTGTGGATTTTGGAGGTGGGAAGATAGTTCTTCAGAAAATTCTTCCATTGAAGTTAATTTACTGAAGTCTAAATTGGATGTTGCGAAGTTGACAATGGAGAATTTGAGAGAGTCGTTGAATGCGCTTAAGGTTGAAAGAGACGATTTGAAGAAAAAATTAGAGAATTTAGAGAGTTTAAAATACTTCGAGGTGAATAAATCAAGAAATTTGGAAGCGTAAGTGTCGAAGTTGAAGATGTTGTGTATATTGTCATGTACTGTGTTTGTGGTATTTGTTTTTGCAATTTTCAAGTGATTAACTATTGTGTAGCATGAGGAATATATGTTGTTGAATTGTAGTTTTCAAGTGTTAGTTATTTCAAGTATTTGTAGTTTTCAAGTGTTAGTTATTTCAAGTGTTCCTATGTATTAGTGAATCTTATGTTTTGAATTGTTTTACTGTATAATAAAGATGTGTATTGAATGTAGTTTGCTAGTGTTGGCCATTATTTAGTGTAGCTATTGCTTCAAACGTATTGTGAATTTTCTAGTTGGGTTTGAACATTATTTTGTGTCTTTTGCCTTAAAGTTTCTAGTAGTTAGAGGTGTTATATTACTCTTTATGTTGAAGATGGATAAAGTTTCTGGTATTGCCATTATGTTTTCCTTGTATTTAGAGAGTCTAAAAATGAAATGAAAGCTTGTCTTTTGTGAAACATGTGTTCTTAGGTGTTATTAAACTTGCACAAAGGCACTATTAAACTGTCAACATGAAAGTCACTAACGCAATATTAAACTTGCAAAAAAGCACAACAAAGACACCATATATAATATTCAAACGTTGGTCATATATAAGCAAAATGACAATTAGTTTTAGCTGATACACTCAGCCTATACAAACAGTAGAAGCAAAATAGAGTACCAAAACAACAAATTTAACCTTAAAGGCATCATCGTATACAGAATAGTGCTACCAAAACATCTCAAAAACATCATTTAAGGCACCAGCCTATACAAAACACAACAAAAAAACAAGTTTATCCTTAACATCATTAATGGCACCAACTTATACAAAACAGTAGTACCAACACAATATCATCATCCCCTTCTTGGCCTCAACTTTTGTAGCTAGTTTATAGTAATTGCATCCTGTTAAGCCAATTGGTGCTATGGGAAGATTTGTAGGTTCACTAACGCCACTCTGAAGCCTATTACTCTACTTCCAATTGGTTCTTTTGGGTTCTGTCTCTTTCTCAATCTTGTTAGAAAAGCTTCAGATTGTTCTTGGCCTTAGCCTAGGTTCTTCATCATCATCCTCAAATACTGGAAAATAGCTGCTAGAAGCAACATATTCAGACTAACTCTCTTGTGTTGGTTGTGGGGGCTGTGCGGTTGATGTCTGAAGCTTCATCTTCATCAACTAAACCTCTCCTAGGCTGCCTCTTTTTTCCCCTACTAGTTTCTTTTCCCTGCTTCTTAGTAGGTTGCTTCCCCTGCTTCTTAGTAGGTTGCTTCCCCTGCTTTGCCTTATTAATCATAATAGAAGATAGATAATTAAATAGTAAAATGGAATAATTATTTGATGTAATTAAAGATTTAATGAAAATTACCTTTTCACATCCTCTTGCATTATGATTTTGTTCTCCACAATTACTACATGTCATCACTTTTCCTTTTCTTGTTTGCTTCCATGCTCCTTGCCTCTTAATAGCTTCATTCTTTTCTGTTTCCCGCATAAGCTTAGGTCTACCAACAAGCTTGACCAATTCTGGTGGTTCAATGGCATACAAATGATCATATTTCAAGAATGGTTCTCCCCTAACAAGTTGTAACTTGTGTTTGTAAACTGCCAAGGATGCCTCCTTACTATAATACCAATCAATTTCTTTCTTTGGTATCATTTTCTTGTGCTCCATGGCCTTAATTGCATGTGGACATGGAATTCCAGTCAGATCCTATGTTTTGCATGTGTATTTTTTCTCTCTTAAGTTGACAATGTGTCTATCTGCACCTTCAGTAACCTCATAGTCATTATTCCCATTGCCACTCACCTTACAAACCTTGGAAATCTTCAAATACTCAATAAACAACAACTCACTTTTAGGACTAAACCCATCATCTTTCCACTTTCTCACAACAACCTCTTTTACTGCCAACCTCTCCATTATTTTGACCCTGATGTCTTCCAACATTCCAATAATTGGCTTGTACCTTGCTTCAAGTATCCAAGCATTGAATGATTTAGTAAAGTTATTATCCACAGCCTGATTTTTGCACACTGTATATAAATAGGCTCTGCACCATGCTTTGGGAGGATACTTGTCTATTAAATCTTGTCGACATTCATAAAAAACATCTAATGAATTACAAGTTCAATCCATCCTGTTTAGCAGAAAGACGAATATTCCTTGCTCATTATCAGATAATCACTCTTCATCAACTTCCTTGATCTCTTGAAGTTGGTCCTCAAACTAATTTGTAAATAATGACCATGCAGCCCACCATAACAACTTTTTCAAATCACCTTTACCCCATCTTTTGGACCAATTTGCCTCAATATGCCTTGCAAAATATCTCTGATGTTCTTCAGGTAAGATTGTCCTTACTGCTTCAAGCAGCCCATAAGTATCAAATTAAAACAACTAAAATTAATAAAAGAAATATTATCAAACAAAGGTAAATAAATTGCAAATTAGTAGAATAATATTACCTTCTACATATCTGATATGAATGTCAGTCCTTCACCATTTTGAAGTTCAAGTGAATGTTGCAATTGTTGCATGAACCATGTCCAAGTCCTCTTAGTCTCTTTATCTTCCACAACCTAAGCTAGATGGTAGAAAGAGTTATTACTGTCTTGACCAACAACACACAATACCTGCCCCTAAGTTTTTCCTTTAAGGAATGTACCATCTAACCCAATAAGTGGTCTTAACCCAGACTTAAAACCAAGCTTCATTGCCTTAAAGCATATATACATCCTAAGAAATTTTCTCTTACCATTAGATAGTTCCTCTTTAGACAAATCTATCACAATGTTAGACCCTGGATTACAACTTCTAAATTTAGTAGCATAACCCTCTAATTTATTGTAAGAGTCTACAAAGCTACCTTCTAGACTCTCTAGTATTTCCTTTTTGGCTCTCTTGCACTTTGCTTCACTTACATTTAGCTCAAACACTCTATGTAAGTCAACCTTCATTTCTTTGACCTTGTACTTGGGGTCACTTTGCAATTTGTCCTTAAAATACAAAGCTATTGTTGAGTAATCCACTAAAGAGTTATCATATGCTATTCCACACTTTCTATGATCTAGAACTGTTTTGACACTAACACCAGGAGTGGTCAGATCCCAAGAAATAAGAAGTAAAAATGGACAACCTTCAGCAGCACATGTATACTTCAATCTTTTTTTATCACTCTTCACCACAACTAGTTCTACCTTCTTAGCTAGAGCAAAAAGTTTAGAAAACTGTTTTGCTTCAGCTATGTCCTTGAAGGCCATACCCTTAACAATATCCTTATAATCTTGCAAACTATGAGTTATATTCCTCTATTTTTTGTAACAAAATTTTCTAATTCATCTGTATCATAATCTCAACAACTAAACACCATTCCATTATTACTGCCACTTTCTCTTTCACTACAGTCAGTGCCTTCATTAACAATTGGTGAAAGTAGAAATGATCCATCATGCATGATAATAATTCACAGTCCTCAGTAGCAAACAAGTGAATAGATTTATAATCAGTAGAGATAATAGATGTTAAGGTCCTAACTCCCTCATCACCTATGATTTCAAAATATTTCCCATTTGGAGCAAGTACAATAAGGTATTACACACCAACAAAACCTAACTTATTTGTGTACTCCTTCACTAATTCAATAAAAGATATAAGATCAGGATCATACCCTTTCCAATTATGAACCCATCATTTGTCATAATGTGGTTTTGGACTGGTTAGCGACTCACCACCATGATGAAAGTATATGATAACTTCGATCATGTTAATGACTTACAAAGAGTTAGGAAATAACATAAGTAAGTAACAATAGGAAATAAGTAAGTTACAATAGAAAATAAGGCAATGACATAGTTAGTAGTCACATTAGGATTAAAGTAAGTTAGTTAGTAAATAAGTCACATTTAGTAAGCCAATTAAGTAAGTCAGTCACATCAGTAAGCATAAGACAGTCACATTATTAGTAAATAAGTCACATTTAGTAGGTCAGTTAAGTAAGTCAGTCACATTAGTGTAAGTCAGCTAAGTAAGTCAGTCACAAGTGTAAGCATAAGCCAGTCACATTATTAGTAAATAAAACAAGCAAGTTACAATAGGAAATAAGTATGTATTAGGTCACATTAGTAAGCATAAGGCATTGACATAGTTAGTAGTCACATTAGGATTAAAGTAAGTTAATTAGTCATTAAGTCACATTGAGTAAGTCATATAAGCAAGTCAGTCAGTCACAAATGCAAGCATAATATAGTAAGTCAATCACATTAGGAGTTAGTTAGTAAGTCACAGTAACACAGTAAGTTAGTAATCACATTAGTTAGTTATTAAGTCAATTAGAAATTAATTAGTAAGTCACTGTAACATAGTAAGTTAGTAAAATACATTAGTTAGTTATTAGGTCAATTAGGAATTAGTTAGTAAGTCACATTAACATAGTAAGTTGTAAGTCACAGTTAGTAAGTCAAAGTCACATAGTAAGTTAGTAAGTCACAGTCACATAGTAAGTTAGTAAGTCACAATTAGTAATTAACAAGGTCCCAATTAACAATTAAACAAGTGGTCCATAGTTAGTAATTAACAATTAAACAAATGGTCCTACAGTTAGAATTCAATTAATAACAACAACCAATTATTTCTTATGGACCTACAACATAAAGGTATGAAGACAAAGTAATGGAATAATCTATTGATTGCCGTGCTCTAAGAAAAGAGAAGGAAAGGGCCAAGAAAATATGGAAGAAACAAAATAAGTGGATCACTTATGTGTCATGCTCTCAGAATGCAACATGATTGAAAATCCAAGGGATTAGTTGATAGACTCGGGTGATACTCAACATGTTTGAGCTAAGAAGGAAACATTTACCTCTTATGTTGCATTTAAATATGGTGAGGCCATTTTAGTGACGAATGTTGCTCCTGCAAAGATTGAAGAAATATGCAAGATTGATTTGAAGATGACTCCAGTCAAGATAGTGACATTAAACAAGGTTCTTCATATTCCTGAAATGTGAAAGAACTTGATCTCCAAAAGTAGGCATGAAGACAAAGTAATGGAATAAAGTCAGGGGAATCTGAAACTAAAGGAACAGAAAATGGCATTATCAAACCAACAAATCTAAATACAAACAAAAAAAATATTTCTTTAACAAAAAGTTGCACGAAAGCCTAACAAACAACATAAAAATACTCTAAAGTGAAACCTAGAAACGAACTTCATTTTTCGGATAAGTGAAACCCTAGAAAGTGAACTTCATTTTAAATAAAAAGCATATTCTACACAATAACTAAAGAATTGAAAAGCAAAACGCAACAACACATTTCTTTACTATTTATGAATGCAAATTGAAAACAAAAAACAATATATGTGAGATACGAAAGTGACTTAGGATATCTGGGTACCTTTGACCGGATCTCAGTGATATGACGAACACTCGATGCATCGACGAACACGCGGTGGAATCGACCAAGAAAAACTATGAAATCAATGAACTTTACACTGATGAAGGCTAGGGTTTGTGAGATATGAAAGTGACTTGAAATATTTGGGTCTTTTAATTTTAACTTAGGATATTTTAGAGGGAATCAGGAGGGTATTGGGTTTATGGGGCGGGTTATTAGTTTATGCGTCAAAAGTAATGGTCAAACGAGTAGTTGTTTAGGATTTAGACACGTGCACAGAATGAGGGGGCCGTTAGAGAGAGAGGCATGTGTGTACCGATAATTGAATGACAGGGACTGAGATGAAGGCAAAGTATAACAGAGGGCATAGACGTACCATTTAATAAAGTTTAGGGGTAAATTTATCTTATGTCCTAATTTTAAATGATTACAAATGTCCCCGCTTCAAGACTTGTCTAAATTTGCACTTATTGGAGACAAGTCTCGAAGTACTAGCGAACTTATCAAATTAAAAAATGAAAATGACAATCATGTCTTTTCATACATTAATTGTGCAATTGGCTTTGAAAATTCCACGTGTCATGAACAGGGATAGATGACCACATGCATATATTCCCAAGGTTTTCAAAACATGTATAGACATTTTATATATATATATATATATTAAAATAATAATAAAAAGTCGATACATGCTGAGTGGAATTCAAATTTACGTAATGGGGCCCACAAAATTCCTTTGTTTTATTTTTTTGACTTTAAGAATCATTACCTTACATGCATATGCTTTTGTAGTTTAGTTAGGAATAGTTTACCTTTCCTTCTTGAACAAGAACACCAAAATAGCCTCAATCTAGTAGTAATCCACCGCCTCACAGTTATCACTTCATATTAGAAGAATAACTCTTCTCAATTTGAATTTGTTTTGGAGACGGAAAAGTCCCCTCACACAACTCTATAAAAGGGTGTCCTTTTCTTCATTTGTGACTTGCGAGCATCAATCAACTTTGCTCCACTGGTAAGTCGCTCGGGACATCCTTTCGACATGCAATTATTTATTTCTTTATTTGTTTTTGTCTTGTGCCCCCCCCGCACCTCCCCCCCTCCCACTTTTTTTTTATACAATGGACACAATATTTACTTTGTGGACACTCCATGACGGTGAGTTTTATCACAACGTAAGAATTTGGTCTTGAGGTGTGAAGGGATGGATACACATCCCCTTCCTAAGAAAGGTAATTTTATGGTATTCTTAAGGCGAAAAGAGGATGGATACGCATCCTAGCCCTTAGAAATGTAATTCTATGTTATTTTTAAGGCGAAAAGAGGATGGATACGCATTTCCGCCCTAAGAAAGGTAATCTAGAGGTATTCTTAAGGCGAAAAAAGGATGGATACACATCCCCGCCCTAAGAAAGGTAACTTTATGGTATTCTTAAGGCGAAAGGAGGATGGATACACATCTCCGCCCTAATAAAGGTAACTTTATGGTATTCTTAAGGCGAAAGGAGGATGGATACACATCTCCGCCCTAATAAAGGTAACTTTATGGTATTCTTAAGGCAAAAGGAGGATGGATACGCATTCTTGCCCTAAGAAAGGTAACTTTATGGTATTCTTAAGGCGAAAAGAGGATGGATACACATCCCCGCCCTAAGAAATGTAACTTTATGGTATTCTTAAGGAGAAAAGAGGATGGATACGCATCCCCTCCCTAAGAAAGGTAATCTAGAGGTCAAGACTTGAAAACTTCAACTTTCAAACTTGAATAATTTGAAGGCTTCAACTTATAATATTGATTGATTTGAAGACTTCAAGTTTCAAACTTGATTGATTTGAGACTTCATCTTGTTGACTTGAAGAATTTGAAGACTTCAACTTGAGATTTAATTGATTTGAGACTTTAAATTTCAGACTTGAAGAATTTGAAGATTTTAACTTGAAAATTTAATTGATTTGAGACTTTAACTTGCAGACTTGAAGACTTCAACTTGCAGACCTAAAGAATTTGAAGACCTCACCTTGTAGACTTGAAGAATTTGAAGACTTCAACTTGCAAATATGATTGATTTGAAGACCTCAACTTTTAGTGAAACACCTCGTATCTGAAATAGACCAAAAATGCAGATTTTGAGAAGTTGTAGGTGCAACCCACAGTTGCCACCCATGGACCATAGGGTGATCCACGACCCGTGCTGGTGGTCCGTGGTTTGCCACTGCAGCCTGTCCTCAGAACCAACCCAGGAAATAGATTAAGTGTTGACCCACGGCCAGACCCATGGAACGTGGTCCGTGCTCGTTGATCGATGCCCCAAATACCCAACTTCAGTCACAATTGATGGATGACCAGCACAGACCGTCAGTCCATCAACGGTTCGTCCATCCTGTCCGTCGGTGACCCCAATATCAGTTAAGTTGGGAGTCTTTTGGTCTTTTCCTATTTCATTTAACCCCTAAACTATGTCGAATAGACCTTAAATTATGAGGTTTTAGTCAGTTTAAGCCTAGAAACATAACTAGAACTTACCTAAGTCAATCCATTAATCAAAACTTAGAGAAATTAGAGCTTGAGAGGAGAAAAGAGGTCAAGAACCCTAATTCAAGAACACAACAAGATTCCATCAGTTCCAACCCCAAAATCAAAAGATTTCTCCGTGGAATTTATCACCAGGTATGTGGGATTTCACTAGTGGGTTTCTTTTGCACACTAGGTCTCTAGATTTCAGTCAGATTCTTGATTCCCTTATCATAACTAGACCTAGGATTTCTAGAACTTCAACATATTATCATGAATTAGTTATCTACATGTTCCAAAACAGATTATCATGTTATTAAGTCATTTCTTGCATGAATTTCAGAACCCTAGCTATATATTTCCTTAGTTCATGAATTACACTTGCTAGGCCAGACATTTCAGTTATTTTAGACATACATGCTTCAGATTTTAAATGTGTCATTATCAATTTATTAATGTTGCATTCTCAGTTTGCATGTCAATTTTGAGCTCTCCAGTATATTACAAGTAATTCAGTCATAATGTGTTAATCACTAAATCTATTGGGAGTAGCATAATACCAAGTTGGACTAGGGTTAGTCACCCATATAGTCCCAAAACTACGAGCCACATAGGTTGTAAGTCCCCTCTGTAGGCATCATTTTAGTGATCACGCCAACATGCCTCTATACACTTGGTGAGGTATATTGGGTCCTCTCGATGGGGCGTATACATCGGACTCCACATTTAGCTCATGTGGTTTTATTATCGATTATTAGCAGCTCCTACAGTTCAGTCAGATTCCATTGCATTGACCACATTTCAATACAATCAACATTCAGTTTCAGCATGTTAAATTGGTCATTGCATTCAGTTAGCTCAGTATTCAGTTTCTATATCATGTTCAGATTATGCTCTTGCTTTAATGCTTGTTCAATTATATGTTTATTTCAGCTTTACTCTATCCTGCATGCTCAGTACCTTTCAAGTACTGACGCATACATTACGCTACATCTTCTCGTGATGTAGGTTCAGGTCCTCAACAATTAGATCACGCATAGATCGATTCTCGCTCTTCAGCTCAGCATCATCAGTGGTGAGTCCTCATTCTTCGAGGACTAGTGACATGTTAACTTTACCACTTTTAGCTTTAGTTTCAGTTTTGATAGATCTAGTTGGGGCATGTCCCAACATTTCTAGTAAGTTTAAAGGCTTATTTCAGACATAGTTTCAACTTTAGTCTTAGAGTTTGACTTTTATCTTGTATTCAAACTCTCAGCTTTCTTATATTCAGAAAGTATATGGGTATTCCCCATCATTTATAGTATATCTTATAATTTAGCTTCCGCATAATTATGTTATTATTCAGTTCATTCTTAGAATGTTCTCGTTATGCCAGTAGGGTTAGCTTAGGGTCACTTGTGATCTTAGGTCCCATGTCTGCGTCTCGAGGTTAGCTCGGGGAGTGACAAACTTGGTATTAGAGCCCTAGGTTTTAGTGTCCTAGGATGTTTGGAAAGCCGTACTAGGTAGAGTCCTTTTCATAGGTGTGTAGTGCACACCACATCTAATGAGAGGGAGGCTACAAAGTGTTTTAGGAAAAATCTTCATTTTCTTGTGACTTTTATCGTGCGTAAGGTATGATCTAATTCCATTCTAACTCGACGTTCTACGTTTCAGTGATCATGCCTCCTCGTAGAGCTAACGCCAGGAATGCGAATGCCAGGAACGCAAAAACACTCCTCAAGTCCCAGATCAAGAAGTTTCGAATGCAAAATTTAGAAATGCCATTCAGATGTTGGCTTAGAGCGTGGCCAACAAGAACAATCGCGGGTTCCAGTCCTGACAGGTGCTAATGTGGGGGCAGCTGCAGCCAGAGTGCGAGATTTAGTTAGAATGAATCCGCCAGAGTTCTTAGGGTCACAGATTGGTGAGGATCACTAGAAATTCATTGATGAGGTCAAGAAGATCTTTGAAGTGATGTAGGTTACTGGGAATGATCGGGTTGAGTTAGCATCTTATCAACTTGAGGATGTAGCTCATATCTGGTATACTCAATGGATGGAGAACAGGGGTACAAAAGCAACTCCTATCACTTAGGATTGCTTTAGTGAGACTTTTCTGGATAGGTTTTTCCCAAGGGAGTTGAGAGAAGCAAAAGATCAGGAGTTCATGAATTTGAGACAAGGATCTATGACTGTCGAAGATTATGGGCTCAAGTTCACCTAATTCTCCAAGTATACTCCTTAAATGGTTGCTGATTCCAGGGCCCAGATGAATAAGCTTCTTTATGAAGTATCAGATTTGGTGAAGACAGAGTGCAGAAATGCTATGTTGCTAGAAGATATGAGCATCTCTAGGCTCATGAATCATGCTCAGCATATTGAGGGTGATAAGCTTAGGGAACATGCTAAGGAGAGTAAGAAAGCTAGGACATGCAACTATGACTACTCTCAACAGAAGTCGGGTGGTGGAAATCACTCACAGTTTCAGCAGAAGTCTTTGACTCCAGTACCATCATCAACTAGTGTTCAATCCTCTAAGTTCAGACAAGATTAGAAAGGTAGGGCTTCAGGTTCTAAGTCTCAGGAAAGTGTTTCAGGCACCAGAACCAACCTAACTTGCCCGTAATGTAGTAAGAACCATCCGGGAGAGTGTCTTATAGGAAATGAAGGATGCGTTGGGTATGGTCAGTCTGGTCACAGGTTGAAGGATTGTCCTTCTAGACAGGGTCAATAGGGTAATAATGTTAGAGCTCAGTCCACAACTTCAGTAGCACCAGTTGGTCGCCTGACTCAATAGGGTAGCACATCTGGTACAGGTGGCAGACAACGCCAAAATAGGTTGTACGCTCTCCAGGCTCGCCAGGATCAGGAAAATTCTCCTGATGTAGTCACTGGTACGTTACGAGTCTTTAATCTTGATGTTTATGTGTTGTTAGTTCCAATGGCTACTTTGTCTTTTGTAACTCCTTATATAGCGGTCAAGTTCAGTGTTAGCCCAGAAACACTCTCAGCACCTTTCTCAGTCTCTACTCTAGTCGGTGATCTAGTTATGGCTATACGGGTATACAGAAATTGCCCTGTGACAGTCTCTCAGAAAGTCGCCTTAGTAGTTCTTGTAGAGTTAGCTATGGTAGATTTTGATATCATTCTAGGAATGGATTGGTTACATTCCTGTTATGCCTCAGTCTATTGTAGAACTAGGATTGTTCGTTTTCAGTTTCCAGACGAACCAATCTTAGAATGGAAGGGTAGTAGCTTAACGCCTATGAGTCAATTCATTTCATTCCTTAAGGCCAGAAAGATGATCTCTAAGGGTTATCTCTACCATCTAGTTCGGGTTAAGGATTCAAGCTCCGAAACCCCAACTCTTGAGTCAGTTTCAGTAGTCAGTGAGTTTCTAGAAGTGTTTCCAATAGATCTTCCCAGAGTTACTCCCGAAAGGGAAATCGACTTTGGAATTGATCTCCTCTCAGATACCTAGCCTATCTCTATTCCTCCTTAGAGAAGCAGTTGAAAGACCTTCTAGATAAGGGCTTCATCAGACCTATTATTTCACCATGGGGTGTACCAATATTGTTCGTAAAGGAGAAAGATGGTTCTATCAGAATGTGCATTGACTATAGGTAGTTGAACAAGGTCACAATCAAGTATAAGTATCCCATCCATAGAATTGATAACTTGTTTGACCAACTTCAGGGTGCTAGTCATTTCTCAAAGATGGACCTCAGATCCGGTTATCATCAGCTTAAGGTTAGAGATAGTGACATTCTGAAGACAACCTTCAGAACTTGGTATGGTCATTATGAATTCGTAGTAATGTCATTTAAACTAACCAATGCTCCTGTAGCTTTCATGGATTTGATGAACAAAGTGTTCAAGTAGTACTTGGACTTGTTCGTTATTGTCTTTAATGATGATATCGTCATTTATTCTAGGAATGAGGAAGAACATACAAGTCATTTGAGGGTTTTTGTGCAAACTCTCAAAGATCGCCAGTTATTTACTAAATTTAGCAAATGTGAGTTTTGGTTGCAGTCAGTTGCTTTCCTTTGGAAATTTGTGTCTAGTGAAGGGATCCATGAATTCTCAGAAAAAGACTCAGTGAAACAATGGCCCAGACCTACCTCTTCTACAGATATCAAAAGTTTCTTGGGTCTAGCAGGTTATTACAAAAGGTTCATGGAAAGATTCTCATCCATAGCTTCTCCATTGACTAAGTTGACTCAGAAGAAAGTCAAGTTTCAATGGTCAGATGATTGTGAGAAAAGCTCGGCAGAATTGAAAACTAGGTTGACTACAACTCCTGTTTTGACTCTACCAGTGGGGTTCGATAGGTATGTTATATATTGTGATGCTTCTAGAATCGGCCTAGGTTGTGTGTTGATGTAGTGGGGTAAGGTTATAACTTATGCTTCTAGATAGCTTAAAGTGCATGGGAAGAACTATCCGACTCATGGCCTCGAGGTTGCAGTAGTGGTGTTGACACTAAAGATTTGGAGACATTACTTGTATAGTGTTCACGTAGATGTGTTCACAGATCATAATAGCCTTCAATATGTGTTCACCCAGAAAGAGTTGAATCTTCGCCAGATGAGATGGGCTAGAGTTCCTCAAAGATTATGATATGAGTGTGCATTACCATCCTGGTAAGGCCAATGTAGTAGCAGATGCTCTTAGCAGACTATCTATGGGTAGTGTAGCACATGTTGGGGAGGAAATAAAGGAGCTAGCAAAGGATGTTCAAAGACATGCTCACATCATATCAAATGGTGGTGTAACGGTTCAGAATGGGGCATAATCTTCTTTGGTGGTGGAAGTTAAGGAAAAGCAAGACATTGATCCAATATTGCTTGAGCTAAAGGGTGCAATCCACCAGCAGAGGGTGGAGGTTTTCTCCCATGGGGGAGAAGGTGTGCTTCACTATCAGGGTCGATTATGTGTTCCTAAGGTGGGTGAGTTGAGACAATAGATTCTTGTAGAAGCCCATTACTCCAGATATTCAATTCATCCAGGCGCCACTAAGATGTACCGTGATTTGCGGGATGTCTATTGGTGGAATGGTATGAAAAGAGATATAGCGGATTTAGTGGCTAAGTGCCCTAATTGCCAGCAAGTCAAGGTAGTACATCAGAAACCTAAGGGTATGACTGAAGAGATTGACATTCCTACAGAAGGGGGAAGTGATCAACATGGACTTCATCACAAGTTTACCTTGTACTCGCAGACAACATGACTCAATTTGAGTGATAGTTGATAGAGTTGGTAAGTCTTCATGCTTTTTGGCGGTCAAGACTACAGATTCGGCGGAGGACTATGCCAAGCTTTACATAAATGAGATTGTGAGGTTGCATGGGGTTCCTTTGTCTATCATCTCAGATAGAGGTCCTCAGTTTACCTCACATCTCTGGAAGTTATTTCAGAAAGGTCTTGGTACTCAAGTTAATCTTAGCACAACATTTCATCTGCAGACGGATGGACAGACAGAGCGTACCATTCAGCCCTAGAGGACATATTGAGAGCTTGTATGATCGACTTCAAGGGTAGTTAAGATGATCACCTCCCTCTTATTGAGTTCACCTATAATAATAGTTATCATTCCATAATTCATATGGCCCCTTATGAGGAATTGTATGGGTGTAGATGTAGATCTCCTGTTGGTTGGTTTGAAGTAGGTGAAGCAGCCTTGATAAGACCAGATTCAGTTCATGAAGCTATGAAGAAAGTGCAACTCATTAGAGATAGACTAAAGACATCCCAGAGTCGTCAAAAATCTTATGCAGATGTAAAGAGAAGGGAACTAGAGTTCCAAGTTGATGATTGGATTTTCCTGAAAGTGTCGCCTATAAAAGGGGTAATGAGATTTGGCAAGAAGGGGAAGCTCAATCCTAGATATGTAGGCCCTTAAAACATCTATAAAAGGATTGGTAAAGTGGCTTATAAGTTAGCGTTGCCAACAGAACTAGCAGCAGTGCATTCGGTTTTCCACATTTCACTGTTGAAGAAGTGTGTGGGTGATCCAGCATCTATTGTTCCTTTAGAAAGTATGGCTATGAAGGATAGTCCCACTAATGAAGTACTAGTTGAAATCCTTGATCGTCAGGTTTGAAGGTTGAGGAACAAAGACGTCGCTTTAGGCAAAGTTTTGTGGAGGAGTCGGTCCATAGAAGGAGCTACTTGGGAAGTAGAAGCAGCCATGAAAGCCAAGCATCCTCACCTCTTTCCTTCCGATTCTACTCCAACTTTAGGTAATAGTTCCTCTTCAGTTTTTCAGTCATTCATGCGCAGATTCAGTTTTAGTATAATGTTCCTTCAGTTTGATCTTGCATTTTCAGCAGATTTGCATCTCCTTGGAACTCAGTTTAGTTAGAAATTCAGTTCTCAGTGTTTAGAGGTAGGGTTGCAGCTCCTTCCCTCCATTTCAGTTAGTTTAGACTTCATTCGAGGATGAATGCTCCCAAGGGGGAGATAATGTAACACCCCGCATTCGAAACATACCAAAATGCAGATTTTGAGAAGTTGCAGGTGCAACCCACGGTTGCCACCCACGGATAGTAGGGTGACCCACGGCCCGTGCTGGTGGTTCGTGGTTGGCCAATGCTGCCCCTCCTCAGAACTAGCCCAGGAAATCGACTAAGTGTTGACCCACGACCGGACCAATGGACCGTTTGTTAGACCACGGACCATGGTCCGTGCTCATGGATCGATTCCCCAAATACCCAGCTTCAGTCACGATTGACGGATGACCAACACGGACCGTCAGTCGATCGATGGTCCGTCGGTCCCGTCTATCGGTGACCCCGACGACAGTTAAGTCAGGGGTCTTTTGGTCTTTTCCTATTTCATTTAATCCCTAAACTACATCGTTTAGACCCTAAATTATGAGGTTTTAGTCACTTTAAGCCTAGAAACATTACTAGAACTTACCTAAGTAAAACCATTAATCAAAACTTAGAGAAATTAGAGCTTGAGAGGAGAAAAGAGGTCAAGAACCCTAGTTCAAGAATGCAACAAGATTCCATCAGTTACAGCCCCAAGATCAAAAGATTTCTCTATGGAATTCATCTCCAAGTATGTGGGATTTCGCTAGTGGGTTCTTTTCGCCAATTAGGTCCCTGTATTTCAGTCAAATTTTTGATTCCCTTATAATAACTAGACCTAGGGTTTTTAGAACTTCAATAGATTATCATGAATTAGTTATCTACATGTTCCAAATCAGATTATCATGTTATTACGTCGTTTCTTGCATGAATTTCAGAACCCTAGATATGTATTTCTTTAGTTCATGAATTACACTTGTTAGGCTGGATATTTAAGTTATTTTAGACATACATGCCTTAGTTTTTGAATGTGTCATTATTAGTTTATTAATGTTGCATTCTCAGTTTTCATGTCAGTTTTGAGCTATGCAGTATATTACAAGTAATTCAGTCATAATGTGTTAATCACTTAATCTATTGGGAGTAGAATAATACCGAGTAAGACTAGGGCCAGTCACCCATATAGTCCCAGAACTACGAGCCACGTAGATTGTAAGTCCCCTCTATGGGCATCATTTAGTGATCACGCTAGCATGCGTCTATACCCTTGGCTGGGTATATTGGGTCCTCTCGATGGGGCGTATACATCGAACTCCACATTTAGCTAATGTGGTTTTATTATCTGTTATTAGTAGCTCCTACATTTCAGTACAGTCAACATTCAGTTTTATCATGTTAAATTGGTTAATGCATTCAATATCTATATCATGTTCAGTTATATGTTTATTTCAGCTTTACTCTATCCTGCATGCTCAGTACCCTTCAAGTACTGATGCATACATTACACTACATCTTCTCATGATGTAGGTTCAGGTCCTACTCAGTCAGATCACGCATAGATCGATTCCCGATCTTCAGCTCAGCATCATTAGTGGTGAGTCCTCATTCGTTGAGGACTAGTGACATATTTATATTTATCATTTTTAGGTTTAGTTTTAGTTTTGGTAGATCTAGTTGTGGCATGTCCTAACATTTCTAGTCTGTTTAGAGGCTTATTTCAGACATAGTTAGTTTCAACTTTAGTCTTACAGTTTGACTTTTATCTTGTATTCAAACTCTCAGCTTTCTTATATTCAGATAGTATATAGGTATTCCCCATCATATTTAGTATATCTTATGATTTAGATTCCGCACAGTTATGTTATTATTCAGTTCATTCTTAGTATGTTCACGTCATGCCAGCAGGGTTAGCTTGGGGTCACTTGTGATCCTAGGTCCCGTGTTCGCATCTCGGGGGTAGATCGAGGCGTGGCATCTAGACTTGGAGATTTTTAAATTTTGAAGACTTCAACTTACAGACTTGAAGAATTTGAAGAATTCAAGTTGCAAACTTGATTGATTTGAAAACCTTAACTTCTAGACTTGGAGATTCTTTTATAATTTTGAGGACTTCAACTTGCAGACTTGGAGATTTTTGAAGACTTCAAGTTTCAAAACAACCTATATTCATAAGGGTTTGCCCCCTTCATGTCACTACCATTTGGTGCAAGTCCAGAGTTTGATGAAAGATTATTCATAGCTTTAACTTTTATGTGACAGATCAAGTGGGAACATGTGGTTTTATGACACTCATGTAACTGATCTGAGGATATATTTTAAGCGCCTACTTACATTAGTGAAGAGGATCAAGTAACAACGTAGTTCTGGGGGAGTGAGTGATTTTTTTGTTGTTGTGTCATATACAGTTTATACTCTTGTGGGCTAGGAATCACATGCAGTTTAGACTCGTACCTTAAGGACCATTTGAGCTTAAAGATTTAGCTCAAATTTAAAGAGTTTTATCATATATAGTTTAGGCTCGGGTTCAAGAAGCATTTTAACTTGAAGATTTAGCTCAAATTTAAAGAGATTTATGGTATACAATTTAGGCTCGTGTCTCAAGGAGCATTTTAACTTGAAGATTTAGCAGAAATTTAAAGAGCTTTATGATATATAATTTAGGCTCGTGTCTCAAGGAGCATTTCAACTTGAAAATTTAACCCAAATTTGAAGAGCTTTGTGACATACAGTTTAAACTCACGTTTCAAGGAGTATTTCAAGTTGAAGATTTCACTCAAATTTGAAGAGCTTTGTCACATATATTTTAAACTTGTGTTTCAAAAATATTTGAGTTTGAAGATTTAACTCAAATTTGAAGAGCTCTGTGACATGCAGTTTAAGCTCGTATTTCCAAGAGCATTTCAACTTGAAGATCTAACTCAAATTTGAAGAGTTTTATGACATACAATTTAAGCTCGTGTTTCAAGGAGTATTTCAACTTGAAGATATAATTCAAATGTAAAGATCTTTCCAACTTAGAGATTTAGCGTGAATTTGAAGAGTCTTTTGATATACAGTTTAGACTTGTGCATCTAGGAGCATTTCAATTTGTAGTTTAGGCTCATGATATTAGAAACATAGTAACTTACAGTTTAGGCTCATGCGATAAAACACGTTGTAACTTGAAGTTTAAGCTCATGCGTTAAGGAGCGTTGTAACTTGCAGTTTAAGCTCATGCATTAAGGAGCGTTGCAAGTTGCAGTTTAAGCTCATGCGTTAAGGAGCGTTGCAAGTTGCAGTTTAAGCTCATGCGTTAAGGAGCGTTGTAACTTGCAACTTAAGCTAATACGTTAAGAAGAGTCTAGATATACATTGACTCTTCAAAGTCATCTTCGGATGTAGACTTGCCCCTACTTTGGAGTTCTTCTATATCTTCATCTTCACTAGGTCCATAGAAAGGAGATCGTTGATCTTCTCTTAAAGTCATGCTTAATTCCATGTCATGTGCATGAGTTGCCAACTCTTTGAATGTATCGGACGTTGATCCTTGCAAAATGTAGCGAAGACCCCAATTCATGCCTTGGATGCATATTTCAATGCTAGAAGTTTCACTAGGGAGATCTTTGCAGTTGAGGCTCAAACTTCTCCAGCGATTGACAAAGTCAATAACTAGCTCATCTTCACCTTGACGAGCCTTTGTAAGTTCAATCATACTAATGACACATCTCGTGCTATAGAAACAATTAAGTAACTCATGCTCTAACCGCTCCCAACTATCTATAGAACTAGGTTCGAGATCTGTGTACCAATCAAAGACATTTTGTAACACCTTGGAAAAACCACTAGGTGAAACTAGAGCTTTACGGGTTATTGTTGAGTTTGATGTGGGGTTTTATGTTGTAAAATAATTCACCGAGCTTAGGTTGAGGGGTTAAGGGGTTGAACATCAAGGTATGGCTCCACAAGTACCAACCAAGGGTCTTTGAGGAGGACCCTAAAGTCTAACCCCCAAAGCTGCCCAAGAACCAAAATTCTACCAAATGCATGACCCATAGATGGGACCTACGGGGCGTAGGTCCCTCCACGCCTCATGGGGAAGCTTTGTAGGTCAAGACCCCAATTGTAGAGTTGCAGCCACCATCCACGGACCTGCAGGATGGAGAGTGACCCCGGTCCGGGGTCGTGGATGGCACTGTGTTGCTGTCCATTCTCGGTCAAGTTGAGGGCAAGGTGGTAAATTCCAAATTAATTAATTAATGAATGGAGACGGTTTATATTGTTTTATTTCACTTATTTAAGACCTTTTAAACCATTAACCACCCTTTTACAACTCATAATTCCTAAAACCCAAAAATAGAAACCACCTCCTCTCCAAATAATTCTCTCTCTAGGAACCTCCATTGAAGAAGAAGAAGTGAAGGTTTAGGGCTCAATAGTTCATCTTTTCTCCTCAATTTCGTGAGAAAATCTTCATAAGGTATGTTGGATTTTCATCTATGGGTAGCCTTCACCCATAGAGTCCCTTCAAAACTTGATTTCAAAGCTTCCAATTTCCCCCAAAAGCCAGGGTTTCAATCTAAGTAATGGGTTCTCTTTCAAAACATTTTAAATGGTTGATTTATGATGGCTTATGATTGAATTTATGATTTATAGTTTATTGATGAAGAAATCCCTCACTTAACTAAATTGACTTCATGATGTGGGTATTGTTGTTCATTGACCTAATTAAGTGAATAATGGTTGTTCATGGTGTAATTGCATGATAGTATTATCATACATGTATCCTTTATTAACCTAAAATTCTATGGTGAAATTGATATAGTCTAGTGTTACGTCACGAAAGAAGCAAATTGAGGGATTAGATGTGACCTTCTAAGATTGATGAACTTCTTTATGAATTGCCTTAGATTAGTTGACCTAGATATGAATTATTTATAGGTAAAGCTTCTAGACATGAATTGATTAAATTAGGGCTTATATTCATGGTTGAGTAGTATTGAGATTAAGTTTATATAATACTTTATGACTATAATTGATCAAGAATGAGGCATGTGGATAGATTACCTTGAGAATTTGGTATACATAATGATCATGTGAGGCATTGTTTGAGAGTAAGGCTTGTAACATGAAGATGACTCCTAGGGCTTTAAGGGTAAAAGCTAAAGTGAATAAGCTAAGGATGTCAAGGCTTAAGAAATAAGCTATTATGTTTGTTGAGTTGTATATGGCATGATTGTGAAAGGACTTCACCCACACGACCTTTAATATGAGTACATGAGATTATGCATATGATGAATGATTTACTTGAGTCATGATTCTATCCATGTCTAATGTGGTGAATGCTACATCTGTTGATTTAACATGATATATGATCCTTTAGTGTAAGATATGAGGGGTATGCATGATTATGATATTATGTGCATATTTTATGAATACTTTCAGAGTAAAGTGTGTATGATGATAATGTTGTTGTTGTTTCATTGGAAGGACAATCACACACACCCTATGCATGAACATGAATATGACGTGACTAAGGTGTAGATTGAGTTATTGAATCATGATATTCCCCTTATCTAATGTAGTAATTCTAGATGGTTGGGCTGAGTTGATTCATAGCCCTTGAAGGGCAAATTATGAGGGTTTGTACATGTTGATAAGAATTGTGTATGAGCTAATGATTCACTTGGAAAGTGAAGATCTTATGACTATTGTGTAATTGTGGTATTGTTTGAAACAACATTCTCCCCATACCCTTACACATGACCGTGCATGAAATGTCTAGGACTATTATGATGTTGTTGTGTTGATTGAAAGGCTATTGTAATGAACACACTATAAACATGATGTGAAAGGTTTACTCACATATTAATGATTCTAAGGTTGAAAGGACATTCTCACCTAATGAATCTATGAGCTATATCATGATGTTGTATTGGATTGAGTGTTAAGTCACCCTTCCATAAACGTTAACTTAAGTAAAGACTTAACATGAACTTAAAGGGAATCATGCTTAGCACCAAGTGGATATGAAAATGAGGTGGAAGCTTTTATGCCAGTTAGTCTAGCTTCCCAATGGGATCCTTTTACGCCTGTCAGTCTGGGTTCCCAAAACAATTATCTCATGAGATGTAAACCTTTTTCTCATTCAGGCCGGTTTTCTAGTAGCAATCTCCTTATCCCATAACTATGTGCCCACATAGGTCTTTAGCTAGTGGATCCACCTAAGCTAAATAAACTAGTCCTACCTTAGGCAAGTAGGACACCTATTTTCGGTGTGGGGGCATGACACCGGATTCCATGTAGCTCAACATGGTCTATTCTGGTTAAGGCTATTTCACTACATGACAAGAACATGAACCATAACGTGAAGAAGAACAAGAACATGAACCATGTACAAGAACATGAGTTATGTACTTTGGTTCCTCAAGAGGTTCTACTTAGTATGAATGGGGGTATAGGACTTCATTCATGCATTGCACAAGTAGGCTTTGAGAGTGATTGTGGTATGTTCTCTTATGACATGATGCTTTATGAGCTAATGCATGCTTTATATGAATTAAGAACATGAACATGAACTATACTTCTGACTTTTTTATGAACTTTACTTAGTGTGACTGGGGGTATGTGACTTCACTTATACATTGCACAAGTAGACTTAAAAGAGGGTTATGCTGTGGTTTTCTTATGCCATGAAGATATATGAAATTACGTATGCATGATATGGATTGTTTCTAAGAGTGACTCTACTTATTAAAAGCTATGAACATGAATGTCTCCTTGTCTATGAGTGTTGGCTATGATTAAGGTCAAGGTATGTTATGCATGATTATGGTGACCTAAAAGTGATACTTAGTATAAATAGGATTATGGGATCTATCTATGCATTGCACAAGTATGACCTAGGGTTACTTATGTGATGGTTATATTATGATGAGATGATCTTGGTATTAAACAATGCATGTGAACTATGTCTTGTGAATATTGGGGTATGCATTATATTTATGTTGGAGACTATGCTTGTGAATATGATGATATCCTTTATGCTATGATGAATTGTACATGAGTTGTGTTATGAGCTAGCTACATTCTCCAATTATTTCAAATATGATGTTCAAAAGTGGCATATAACATGGTTTCAACTAAAATGTCCCTTTTTGCATGTTTTAAGGATTTTTATGCATGGCTTCCATACTTCGTACATTTTTGTGCTAACCCATATCTCTACATTTTCTATAAGTGTAGGGTTTGGAGATATCAGATTCTACCCTCGTGGCTAGGATCATAGTAGATCAAGAAGAAGAAGACTGGTGAGTTCTCACAGTACTCGAGGGCTTGACCAATATGTCCTTTAAGTCTTTCTTTTATGTTTTATACTTTTGTAAGGTCTGTGTCCCTAGGATTGTATTCTAAGTGTTATAGATGGTTTAAGACATAGTGTTGTAGACTCCTACTCGATTTTTATAAGAGATTTTTTTGGGTAACTGTAATTGTATTACCAGATTTTCAATTATGTACAAATTTGAAGCTTAGGACATGGACATAATCCCAAGTCTCAAAGTCCATCACCTTTGCCTTACCCATGCTTTATGCTAGAATTTCTACTAAGGATAAAAATTTAGTTGATGCATTGCACTAGCCAGTCTAGGATTCATGCTACTTCTACAATGAATTTCCTGAATGATTTGCTTTATGATTTCCTCTATGCTCCTCTCTTTTTACTGAAAAATTCTGTGATTCCTCTCTTGCCATATGTAATAAAGTGCTGCAGCTAATGTCATTATATACACTTCATCTTGTATTGATTTCCTATTAACATGCAGTGTTGCCCATTTTATTTCGTCAATCCACCCTACACTACTTCTGGTGATGGACAACCATTGAAGTAGTCTTTGCCATATCACATTTGCCACACTGCATGCAAAAAATAGGTGCTGGTGTGTTTCAGGTTGTGCGCAAATTGAATTAGTGTTTATCCCCCGTTTGTCTAGCCTGTCTTTTGTTTACAATCTCCTTTGTTTAGCCAAGTATAGGATGAATGTCCATTTGGGACTGCCTTGATTGTTGCATATCATTCTTCTCCATGGCACCTTGCTCAACTCACCTCTAAGTGTTTTATACATGTCCTTAATTGTGAATTTTTCAGCCTCCATAACCTTTGTCACTTGTAGTCCTGCTTCTGATATCCAATGCCCTGCTTGCAGGATTTTCCTCACAACCCAAGAAGCTTGTTTAGCTTGCACTTCCCATGGTATCCTATCTTTGATGTAGTAAGTATGGACCCATACTATCCATAACTTATCTTTTTTCTTAGACAGGTCCCACAAATATTTGAGTATTGCTGCTTTATTCCACACATACACATCTGTAATATTCAGTCCACCAGCAGCCTTTGGCCAACATAATTTATCCCATGCTACAAGAGCTTTCCCTTTACTTTGTGCATCACAATTCCATAAGAATCTCTTACATATAGTTTCTATCTGCTGCAATACTTTCTTTGGAAGGAGAAATATTTGTGTCCACAATGCTTGAATGGATGTTAACACACTTTGTACCAAATGGAGCCTCCCTGCATATGATAAAAATTTCACTGTCCATGTGTTTATTCTTCCCAGCATCCTGTCTAGTAATGGTTGACATTGGCTTATTGACAGTTTTTTGGAACTTAAAGGGATTCCAAGATACCTAAAGGTAACTTGTCTTTTGTGAAACCTGTATGTTGTAGTACCAGCTGTTGATCTTGCTCTGACACTCCACCAAACTACACACAACTTTTGGCCTGATTTGCTATTAAACCTGATGCTTGTGAAAACTGCTGAAAGCATTCATAGATTAGGACAGTTGATTGTACATCTCCTCTGCTAAACAAAAGGAGATCATCAACAAAACTCAGCTGTATAATCTGTTGCTTATGACATCTCAGATGAAACTTGAATTTGTTGTTAGCCCTCAGTGACTTCAATAATCTAGTGAGATACTCCATGGCTAGAACAAACAGATATGGGGATAAAGGATCCCATTGTCTCACCCCTCTTTTTGCTTGGAATGGTCTGCTGGGACATCCATTTATCACTATAGAATAAGAGACTGTCTTGACACATCTCATAATCCATGTTATAAACTGTGCAGGTAGCTGCAGACCAATTAGGACCTCTTCAAGGAAATGCCATTCCAAAGAGTCATAGGCCTTATGCATATCAATTTTAAACATGCATATAGGTGAAATCCCTTTCCTTCCATACCCTTTAACTAATTCATGACTTAGTATCACATTATCATTCAGCATTCTTCCAGGTACAAAAGTAGCATGACTAGGATCCACAAGATAATTCATCACTCTTTGTAATCTATGTGTAAGCATCTTAGATATTATCTTGTATATTGTGGTGTAACATGAAATAGGCCTATTTTTTTTTATGGAACTAGGATGCTGTACTTTTGGAATCAATGTTATAGAAGCTCTATTAACAGGACCAAACATCTCATTAGTTTCAAAAAATTGCAATACTCCCTCTGTTACCTCATCTCCTGTAGTTGACCATGCTTGTTTGAAAAAGTGCGCATTGAAACCATCTCCTCCTGGTGCTTTATTATCATCAATTCCTTTAAGTACTGTTAGAACATCCTCAGCAGTAAAAGGCTGTATAAGTGAGAGTTGTTGTGTTTTGGTGAGCATAGGGCCATCTCTCATTACTGCTAGTTTAATGGCTGGCATAGGTGAAGTCGGTTGTCCTAATAATCCTTTGTAAAATCCCACAGCTTCTTTTGTGATGTCATGTAGATCCCTGATTATTATACCATCTTCTTTGGTAAGCATTGTAATTTGATTATGAGATTTCCTTCCCTTCATACTAGCAAAAAAATAAGCAGTATTTGAGTCACCCAGTTTGAGCCATTGCATTCGAGACTTCTGCTTATAAATTGATTCTTCAATCAAGCTCCATTTGATCAGTTGTGCCCTCATCTCCTTCTCTTCTTCTACCCTATGTTGAGGGATAGAAGTACTTCTCATTTGATTATGTTTAGACAAAAGTTCTCTTCTAAACTGCTGAACTTTTTCTGTGACGCCTACATATTGCTTTTTGTTTAAATGTTGCATTTCTCTTCTTACATCCTTCAGATTTTGCCATACCCCTTGCATTCCTCCATTTTGTCTCTTCCAGCTTGCCTGCATTATGGTTTTAAAATCAAGATGTTTGGTTAGACAATTGTAGAATCTGAATGGCTTCTTCCTTATGTCCCTTTGTGATTTCAATTCTCAGAGGTGCATGATCTGAGAATAGAGGTTCCATCACCATCACTTGTACTGGAGGCATTCTAAGTACCCATTCATCATTAACCAATGCTTTATCTATTAGTCCATGTATATTGCCTCCCTACTATATGAAGCTCTAAAAGATTACTGTTAATCATACAATCTTGAAGTCTTTGATTTCTGCCAACTGTACTTGACTCCCAATGGGTCTATCCTCTGGTGCCAATATTGAGTTAAAATCACCCATTATCAGCCATGGTTCCCTGATGTGTGTACTTAGCTGTTGTACCTTTTCCCATAGTGAACTCCTGGTAGCTATAGTGTGCAGGCCATACACTGCTGTGAATTGAAACATAACACCACTTTGTTGTATACCAACCATGCCATGTATACATTGAACTGATATTTCCATCCTTGTAAACTTGACTATACTAGGATTCCATACAACCCAAATTCTGCCTCTAAATTCAGTTGTAGCATTAGTGCACCACTCCCATCCTGGCATTATTTTATTGATAATACTTCCAACTTTCTCTTCTCTAACTCTATGCTCAAAAATTGCTATAATATTTACTTTATTCCTCCTAATAAACAACCTCAGCTCCTTGTGTTTCACTTCTTGGTTGAATCCTCTAACATTCCAAGTAACTAGCATAATATATTAGGGGGTTCAGGTGGTACCTCATGCCTTGCATCCTCTATGTTTCCACTATGTTGCCCACTATGTTGCCCTGCTTCATATGTACTGTCTTTATTATGTGTGTTGTCCTCCTGTCTAGTGTGTTCAGGCTGCATTATCCCTTTCTTTGTTGCTCTACGCATCACAGTTTGCCATTCTTCCTGATCGTGTGATTCATTTGTGGTGGTAATCTGTTGATCATTTCCCTTATCCGGTTCTTTTCCCTCCTTTGCTGTTGGCTTCCATTCCTTTCTTTGTCCTTGACCCTTCCCTTTCTTTGGTGGTGGTGCTCCTGTTTTAGCTACACAAGAATGTCCCACCTATAAACATTTCTGGCAGAAGATTGGTTTCCACTCATACCTTATATGTTGTTCGAGAATTCTTCCCTTTGGATCCTGAATCTTGATCACAGTTGGGAGTATCCTTGTTATATCCATTTCAACAAGTATTCTAGCAAAAGAGATTCTACTTGTTTGCGTAGTACACTCATCTACATATAAAGGTTTACCGAAGCTACTTCCTATTTTGCTGAGCACAACAGAATTCCAACAGTTAAGAGGCAAGTTCGGAAGTTTTACCCACAAAGGAATTGTAGTGAGTATTTCCTTCTTAAAGTTGAAATCCGGATCCTATGGCTTCATAATGACTGGTCTTCTCAGCAAGTAATGTGGTCCTGAACATAGCACTCTATCCCTTTCTTCCTCATTTGCAAACGTTACTACAAAATACCTATCAGCATGATACAATTCCACCGGTTTACTAGAAAAATTCCCCTGACTCAGGATGAATCTCTCCATAGCTCCAATTGATGGTGCTGTACCCACCACATACACGACCACTGAAGGTTTCCATTTCACATCATCCTCAGCTAAATCCTCATCCTGTATCTCCACTACCTTCTCACTATCTACGATTATTGGAGCTATGTAAGTTAGATTCAAACCTCTAGCAGCCATACGATTCGTAGCAAACAGGTTAGCCCATGGTTTCTCTGGTGTTTTTTCAGGCATACTCAACTTTATTGCAGATCTGTCCACCGCTACTGTTCCATTCATTTCATGCAATTGGTTGTTGCTGCCTCCAGTTCCTTTGTGTTGCGGTAGTTCTGGCCAGTGTTCCCCTTTGCTCTTCCCTGATTTCTCCTCTGATATAGTGGTTACTCCTTCTGGTGTGGATGGAGCTGGTTCATACATCTGTTGTGTTGTCTGCGTTGATTTACTAGTGTTGCTAGTGTTAATACCATGAAGTATTTCTTCCTCGCGGTTCCTTTGTGTTGTTCTGCATGGTCGTCCCCTCCCCATTTTTCGGTGAGGTGCAGGTTAGTGCACACTAACGTGCGCCAGAGCTAAGAGAGAGAGTACATTTTAGTGGAAAAAAAAAGGTTGCTATATAAGAGATTTTGATTATAAAGAAAAGTTTTAAATTTCCACCTTTTTCCCTACGTTCTTATGTCATGGTATGCTATGAGGCTTGTATGAGGCTTTAGGGAGTCTAGGGGGTAGCCTTGGGTCGTGACAAACAGTGTATCAAAGCACAAGATTTTAGAATGGTTTTAGGATGCCTCAAACCACGTCTAGTAGAGTGTTGTTCATAAATGTGAAGCGTGCCACATTTATGAATATGAGGCTATCGGATGTTAGGAGAACTTCACTTCTTCATTCTGTAAGTCGTGCCATAGAGTTTAACTTTATTAGGTATTTCTCCTAATGTGTGTCCCTATGGTTTTTAGGATATGACTACTTCAAGGGCTTACGTTGAAAGGAATGAGGAAGACAATGAGGAGCAAGAGGTTCATCTCCAAGCTCCTACCCAAGCTCCAGTTGTTCCTATAGGGGAGTATGTGTCTAATGAGAAGATTAGGTATGGTTTTCAATTGTTGACTCAAGTCAGGATAGAAATTCCTGAATTCTATGGGTCAAAGGTGGGGGAAGATCCCCTAGATTTAATAGATAAGGTCTCTAGGGTGTTGAACTTTCTGGGAGTGACTTCGGTAGAAAAGGTGGAATTGGCCGCTTACCAATTGAAGGATGTTGCTAAACTGTGGTTTAGTCAATGGAAAGAGGCGATACCGATGGAAGCAGGCCCCATGGAATGAGAAAGATTTAACAATGGGTTCCTTGATAGGTTTTGCCCTTTAGAGATGAGAGAGGCTAAGATACTTGCATTGATTAACCTTCGCCAAGGTAGGATGAGTGTTGAGGAGTATGCTGGGTGTTCACTAGGTTGTCGAGATATGCTCCATCCATAATGGCCGACCCTAGGATGAAGATGAGTAAGTTTGTGTCGGGTGTATCCGACTTGATACCAAAAGAATGTAGTATGGATATGCTTGAGAATGATATGAATATTGACCGTCTTGTGATTCATGCTAAATGCTTTGAAAAGGAGAAACTTGTTTAGAGAAACAAAGAGGTATAGATTTGATAATGATAACTTCTCTTAGGAAAGATTTTATGGTCAAAGCTCTTCCAAGATTCCCCCAAAGTTTGGCCAAAAGAGGGTGTCTACTCCAAAATCTCCAGGAGTGAGTGGTAGTGGGTCTTATGTGATTAGGCCTACTTGTGCTAGGTGTGAAAAAATGCATGATGCTAAGTGTCTAGCCGGCACGAAGGGTTGTTATGGTTGTGGTGGAAGTGACCACAAAGTGAGAAATTGCCCGGTACTTACCACTAGGGGAAGAGAGAGGAAGAAAAATTAGGTCCGATGCTCTTCAAGCTAGAGGTGAATAAGAGTGTCCTCCTAATGTTGCTCCCGGTATGTGTTTCATGCTTACTTCTAATCCAGTAGTACCTGTCTTGTGGGACTTGATAAATTGGACATGATAATCTTTTATGTTATCCTTAGTATACTTGTGCTTAATGATATACCGTGAGTTTACGGTATTTCTAATACATTTCACTTACAAGTTGTGTGTGTCTAGGGCCTTTTTGTATTGGTTTTTATGTGTTTTTATCGTATTTTGCAGGAAAGATGTTCAGGCGTGGAAGTATAGAGACAGCTGAAAGAAATGCAGAAAAAGGGCATTCACGGAGGTGATCTACGGACCATAGGTCCATTGACGGTCCGTAGGTGATGACCGTAGATCAGCAGGCAAGATATGGAAGACAAATCAGGGAAATCTGACCAAGTGTGGAACCACGATTGACATTGACGGTCCGTATATTGATCTATGGACCGTACTGATTGATTTGTAGGTTGATACTGGGAGGGTTCCAGTACGTGATTTTTGAAGATTCTAAGTGTGGAGCTACGGAGGGGATTGACGGACTGTAGATCGATCTACGGTCCGTACTGCAAGTCCGTCGTGTGCTTCAGATAAGTTGATTTTTGGAAGTTGAAATATTTTCTAAGTCCTGGCTGACGGAAAAGACTTACGGACCGTAGACCCATCGACGGTCCGTAAGTCAGTCTCGTGGAATGAAAACGCATGCCTGAACAAACTTTCCTTAATTTGTTTCCCTTTTAATTTAGGATTTGTTTTCTATAAATAGGGCATGTAAACCTCGTTTTTGGGGGTTAGACATTATTATTTTAGTTTTACTTTGTGACTTTGGAGATTAATCTGCAACTCTAGCAATTATTAATTTCCAAAGTTCTTTTGAAGACTTTGGCTTTGCAATTCAAGTTGAATTTCTGGGTTTATTATTCTCTTTACGTAAGTTCATGATTTCTTCATCTAAAACTATGAATTGTGTTCTTGCTAATATGGGTAACTAATTCCACAACTAACGTTGTGGGAACCATGAGCGATTAACAACTTCTGAATAGTAAATAAGCAATTCTTGAATAGTGTTTTGCATGCATTGATAATTCTTTCGTTTAGAAGTCTTTTTAATGAGTGCACACGTTAGAACTCGCCTTGTTCGTACTTGCTGGACCAAGCAGGTAATCAATAAGAAAAGAATTATTAACATAGATTTAGTGTGATACTATCTAATAGGCTAGTGTCGATTGGTGCGAAGTAATAACTAAGCCAAACATCGATTATGATTTCTAATATGAGGTAAAGGTAAAGGTTAGTAAATTATACACACGTAGCAGGACCAAGGTGTGGGGTGAAATTCTCTAGATGCCGAACCAAGGATTTAGAGATACCTAACTTATGACTTTGCATGTAATACACTAGGAAAGGATTGTTGTTACTAGGATTATCGCGTTATGAGCTTGTGGGGAACACGTATACCCTAGTTATTTCTCTTATCTTGATAACAACCAAAATTGAGTTTTTATTACTGATTACTTATTAAACTCTTGCTATTTGTTTCACACAAACAAACCCCCCTTTAAATACCTGTTTCTGGAAGTAATTTGACTAATTGAATATAATTGTTGGTTAAAGTAATGTCTAAACCATTTTCCTCGTGGGATCGACCCCAATCTACAAGTTGGGTTCTTTACTTGATAACGATCGCTTATACTTCTGTAGGGAGGTGTAATATGAGCGTATCAAATTTTGGCGCCGCTGCCGGGGAATTTGGTTTTTAGATTTATTTTAACTTCATTATTGAACGTTAGTCAAATATTTCCTAATTTTACTTTTTCTCTTTGTTTTTGTCTCTCTCATGTTCTGACTCTAGTGTATGCCAAGTACACGGAGGCAGGGTGAACCACTTACTCCTTACGATTCAGAGCTGAACCGCACTTTGCGAAGAATGAACAATTCATGAGATCCAATTGACCCTGTGAGAGGAAATCTAGATGATGCAGTTGAGTTACAACAACATAAAGTAGTTGGTGGGGACAACCAGGTTCCAGCTGAAAATTGATTGGGGGATGCGTTGAGGGCGCAAGATCCACTAGGCCCACGACAACATGATAACTATCGGGGCAACATGAATATAGAAGACTCTGATGGACCTATTGTCTTACCCCCTCTACCTCTAGGGCACACATTTGTGGTGACTAGTAGTTTGATGCAGATGCTTACAACAAGAGGCTTATTTTCAGGATCGCCATCGGAGGATCCACATGCTCACTTAGCCAAGCTAAGAGTGGTTTGCAAAAGTTGTGTAGGTAGACCAGACACGGATCTAGATATCATTGGATTACGAGTGTTTCCTTTGTCACTGACAGGCGATGTTGTAGTATGGTTCACTGAGCTTCCTTATAACTCAATATTTACATGGGACCAACTGGCAGAGGTGTTCCGAGCGAAGTACTATCCAGTGTCCAAGAAGCTCAATCACAAATATAGGGTCAACAATTTTGTAGCATTACCTAGAGAGTCTGTGAGCAGCTCTTGGGACAGATTCACTGCATTTGTAAGAGGTGTTCCAAATCACAGTATTGATGATGAGTCGCTGAAGAAATATTTCTATCGAGGACAGGATGATAACAATAAAGCAGTACTTGACACTATTGCTGGAGGTTCATATGGTGATTGTATATATGCACAGATTGCTGAAAAACTGGAGAGAATCTCTCGCAATAATAAAGCATGGAGCACTAGGAGGTCAGTTACTGGGAGAAACACATTTGCCGTTCATAATACAACTATCAATTCTGCAAATGATATTCGTGAGAAGATGGCCCGATGAGGACAGAGTTGGGGTTGGTATTGAAGCATGTGAGCGGAGGAGCAGAAAAGGTAAATGCTGTGAACTACTTAACTAGAACTCCACCACCAGTTGAGGAGTGTTACTATGAAGAGGATGCGTATGCTGTGAATGATCAGACGGGGGGTTTTCGACAAAATGCCCAAGGATCCAACACAGAAAATTGGCGCCAAGGTCAAGGGAACCAAGGTTGGAACTATGGAAATTACAACCGAGAGGGTCACTATGTTCGGGATGGGAACTTCAATCGCGATAACAACTACAACAGGAAAAACTATGGCAACAGAAACGATCGGGTTGGACCCTATGTTCCCCCTCAAAATTGGGAATCTAGTGCTAGGGAAGCTGGAGGTAATATGGCACGTATTGAAGATATGATGCAGAAGATAATGAGAAGGTTTGATGTAACTGATGAGAATGTGAAGGAGATGAGAAACGACTTATCTGGTATTGGCCAAAAGGTTGATGCCCATGCAGTGTCAATAAAGCATCTAGAGTAGCAGATGAATTAGTTGTCTACTACAGTGAACCCGCGTCAACCTGGCACTCTTCCTAGCAACACCATCCAGAATCCAAAGAATGATGGTCATTGTATGGCAATTACTACTCGAGGGGGTAAGTAAACCATAGATCCACCTATGCCGTCTATGGTGGATGCTAAGATTAGAAAAGAAGATGATGTGGCGGAAGATAGAGAAGAGTCTGAGACTGCGACAAAGCAAAAAACGGAGATATCTCAAAAAGTAGTCCCCATACCTAGACCTCCACCACCTTTTCCATAGAGGTTAGTGAAGAAGACCGAAGATGGTAAATATCACAGGTTTATTACTATGTTGAAGCAGCTGTCTATCAATGTTCCTTTGATAGAAGCCTTGGAGCAAATGCCTGGGTATGCAAAGTTTATGAAAGATATGGTGACAAAGAAATGGTCTGTGAGTTGTGAAGATGATGATAGATTGCAACATTGTAGCGCTATTGCTACAAGATCTCTAGTGCAGAAGAAGAATGATCCTGGTGCTTTCACGATCCCTTGTACTATAGCGTTGTTACACTTTTCTAAGGCATTGTGTGATCTAGGTGCTAGCATCAACCTCATGCCCTTGTCTATTTACAAGAAGTTGGGTCTACGGGACCCAAAGCCCACTGGAATGCGGTTACTAATGGCCGATCAAATTGTGAAGAGGCCCATTGGTGTACTCCATGATGTGCTACTGAAAGTAGAGTCTTTTATCTTTTCGGCGTATTTTGTGATTCTTGACTGTGAGGTTAATTTTGAGGTTCCCATCATCCTTGGAAGACCATTTCTTGCCACAGGGAGTGCGTTGGTTGATATGGAAAAGAGGCTGATGAAGTTTAGACTGAACAATGAAGAAACAACTTTCAATATATGTAGGTCCATGAAGAAGAATGGTAAGCTCCAAACAGTATCTGCTATAACTTATAGAGTGGAGAGTGGGACAGAAGTACAACTTGAAGAGCGACTAGGTGTTGAGGCACTAGCAGCAGTTATGATGAATTTCGATAGTGATGGTATTGAAGATTATGATGAGTTGGTAGCCGCACTCGATAAGTGTGAATATTGGTCCAAATCAAAGAAGTATGAGTTAGGCATGAAGAATCGCGAGTCCCGACCCACAAGATCATCTATTATGGAGGCACCAAAATTGGAGCTTAAGGCTGTACCACCGCACTTGAGGTATGTATACATGGGCGAAGAGAATAATTTGCCGGTCATCATTGCGGCAGATTTGAATGCGAGACAAGTAGAGTGCTTGGTGACTGTGTTAAAGAGGTTCAAGCGAGCTATTGGGTGGCCTATTGCAGATATTATTGGGATTCCCCCCGGTATTTGCTCTCACAAAATCCAACTCATGCTACATCATAAGCCCAGTATTGAGCACCAAAGAATATTAAATCTACCTATGCAAGAGGTAGTTAAAAAGGAGATCATCAAGTGGCTAGACGTAGAAGTTATTTATCCCATTGCAGACAGTAGTTGGGTATGTCCTATGCAGTGTGTGCCTAAAAAGGGAGGTATGACTATGGTTCCAAATGAAATAAATGAGCTTGTTCCAATGAGGCCTGTTACTGGATGGAGAGTTTGTATGGATTACCGGAAGTTAAATGCATGGATTGAAAAGGACCACTTTCCCATGCCATTCATGGACCAGATGTTGGATCGACTTGTAGGAAAGGGTTGGTATTGTTTTCTTGATGGGTATTCGGGCTACAAACAAGTTTCTATAGCTCCAGAAGACCAAGAGAAGACCACCTTCACTTGCCCATATAGGACTTTTGCTTTCAAACTGATGCCATTCGGGTTGTGCAATGCTCCAACAACCTTCCAGCGGTGTATGATGTCGATATTTTCTGATATGGTGGAGGATACTATTGAAGTGTTCATGGATGATTTTTCAGTTGTAGGTGATTCTTTTGATCGTTGTCTAATCATCTGGCTGAGGTGCTTAAAAGGTGTGAAGACTGCAACTTGGTGCTGAATTGGGAGAAGTGTCATTTCATGGTTAAAGAAGGTATAGTGTTGGGGATACAAATTTCAGAGAAAGGTATTGAGGTTGATAGAGCTAAAGTTGCGGTAATAGAAAAGCTTCCACCACCTATTTCTGTAAAAGGTGTTAGAAGTTTTCTTGGGCATGCATGTTTTTATAGGAGATTCATCAAAGATTTCTCCAAAATTGTGCATCCGTTATGCAAACTGCTCGAGAAGGAGTATAAGTTCTATTTTGATGATGATTGTCTTAGAGCATTTGGAGAGTTGAAGAAGAAATTGGTTACAACACCAATCATTATTTCACCGGATTGGGAACAACCGTTTGAGGTAATGTGTGATGCGAGTGGATTAGCGCTTGGTGTAGTATTGGGACAAAGGCGTGAGAAAATTCTTCACCCTATTTACTATGCTAGCAAAGCTCTAAATGTGGCCCAGAAGAACTATACTGTGACCGAACAAGAACTTCTTGCGGTAGTTTTTGCATTCAAGAAATTTTGATCCTATTTGCTTGGTACTAAGGTCATAGTGCATACTGACCATTTTGTATTGAGGTATTTGATGGCAAAAAAAGATGCAAAATCGAGATTGATCAGATGGGTATTATTGCTACAAGAGTTTGATTTTGTAGTAAAAGATAGAAAGGGGATCGAAAATCAAGTTGCCGATCACTTGTCCAGATTAGAGGAAGAGGCTATGCTAAAGCTTGGAGATAGGGCTGAAATTAATGATACTTTTCCAGATGAACAGGTATTGGCTGCTTCTCATGATTTGATTCCTTGGTTCGCAAACTTTGCTAATTATTTGGCAAGCGATATTGTGCCCCCCGATTTGTCTTTTAACCAAAGGAAAAAGTTTATGCATAATGTGAAGAGATACTTTTGGGATGAACCTTACTTGTATCGTAGTTGTGCTGATGGGATTATTCGTCGATGTGTGCCCGAGGTTGAGATGTTGAGTGTACTTGAAGCATGCCATTCATCACCCGTTGGTGGGCATCATAGTGGTATTCGGACTGCACATAAGATTTTGCAATGTGGGTACTACTGGCCTACCATCCACCAAGATGCTCATGATTTCGCCAAGTCTTGTGATTGTTGCCAAAGAGAAGGAGGGATTTCAAAGAGGCAAGAGCTCCCAATGAATCCTATATTGGTGATAGAGTTGTTTGATGTATGGGGCATTGATTTTATGGGTCCATTTGTATGTTCATATGGGATAAAGTATATTCTTTTTGCGGTTGATTATGTATCGAAGTGGGTAGAAGTAGTTGCGCTCTCCAACAATAAAGGTAAAAGTGTCACCGCATTCTTGAAAAAAAATATCTTCTCCAGATTTGGTACACCGAGGGCTATTATTAGCGATGGAGGTTCTCACTTTTGTAATAAGTTGTTCAAGGTACTACTTGAGAAATATGGGGTCCGTCACAATGTAGCCACTCCTTACCATCCACAGACTAGCGGTCAAGTTGAAGTATCCAACAGAGAGATCAAACAAATATTGGCAAAGACTGTGAATGCTAATAGAACGGATTGGTCAAGGAAGCTTGATGATGCTCTATGGGCATATCGCATTGCATACAAGACCCCCATAGGTATGTCTCCTTACCAACTTGTATATGGGAAGTCTTGTCATTTACCAGTAGAGCTAGAGCATATGGGTATGTGGGCAATGAAGAAGTTAAATTTGGATTGGGGCTTCGCATCTAATCATAGGATGAATGACTTGAATATGCTTGATGAGTTTCGCCTAAAAACTTATGAAAGTTCAGCCTTGTACAAAGAGAAGATGAAAAGGTATCATGATCAAAGAATTGAAAAGCGAGAATTTGTGGTTGGTGATCTTGTTCTGCTATTCAACTCTAGGTTGCGCCTATTTCCAGGCAAACTTAAGTCCAAATGGACCGGGCCATTTTTGCTCACAAAAGTGCTCCCTCATGGAGCGGTTGAGCTTGAAAATAGGGATGGAACAAGGTTCGTGGTAAACGGGCAAAGGATCAAAATCTATCTGGGAAATGCTGAAACTGTGCAAGAAGTGATTGAGGCCTACAATCTTGATGAAGTCTGAGTAATCAAGACACTTGCATCGTGCCGTGATGTTAAATCAAGCACTGCTTGGGAGGCAACCCAAGATGTACAATCTAGCCAATGACAAGGTTCTGTTTTCCATCTAGTAGTTCAGTTTTCTCTGTTTAATTGCGTATTTGTATCAATTTAGGTGGTTGTTTTAGTGTGTTAGTTCTTAGTATTGGCTAGAATTAGTATAGGGTCCGTGTCTAAAAAGTGTCCAGAAAATGTAAAAAAAATAATAGCCTATTGGTTGCTACATGTGCAGGTACACCACGAAAAATCTGCAGAAAATGGTCTGGTGCAGAGGTCTACGGACCCCATCGACGGTCCGTCGATTCATCAACGGACCGTAAATGGTGTCCGTAGATCCCAGGTAATCCTCTAAATTTTTTTAAGTGTAAGAGTGATCTACGGTCCTGATCTATGGACCGTAGACGGGGTCTCGTGAGTCGAAACCCTAAGGTTGTCTGACCCGACCCGGACCCCCCTATTTAAAAACTTTCATGTTTTAAACCATTCCACTTCCCCCCATTACTCCCAAAACCGTTTCCACCATCTCATAACCTCCCTAAATCACTCCATAACGCCCCCATAATATCATCCCTTCCATAAATTCCCAAATTCCCTTCCATTTCAAATATATTCCATATTCCACAAGAAGGGTCCGGTGTTTGGTTAGTAGCGAAGAGGTGATTCCTTGGTCTTACTAAGCGTAGTGTCGTCACGCAATTACCCCACTCCTCGTTGGTTGTAAGGTAATAGACTGTCCCCTCACTTTGAATTTTGATTCATAGATTGAATATAGAAAGTCGGGAGTTGGGTCTTGACCTTGGGTAATTGTTAAATGAATTTCATGATAAACTTGAAAATTACAATGCCCTTGGAACGATAGATAGTGATTGTGTAGCTTTATTGTATGTGATTGTAAGTCTATATGTAAGTTTCGACCTAAGGTTCCAAAACTTGTCCAAATTGTTTGGTAAAATAACCAGTCGAAATCTTAAGAATGAAGAACTAGCATAATTGAATGTTGAAATGCATGATGAGGCTTCTTTAATGTTGAAAAATAAGGCCAAATATGATTGATGAGAAAAATATGGCTGAAACCTGGCACAGATGGCATCCACGATACCCCGTCTATGGAACGTAGATCCATCTACGGACCGTAGATGAGGTTTGTTACTGGATGGACACAAAAAATTACCAAGTGTGAAACCACGGACGTGGACTGCGGTCCGTAGATTAATCTACGGACCGTTCTGCACATCCATGGTTTTCATCTACGACCTATATTGTTGGTTCCCTGATCCACGGAAGAGATCCACAGACCGTAGATCAGTCTATGGACCGTAGGTCTCCTCCTTGGATGACTACTGTAGCATCTGTTTGAAATTTTCCTGGGACTTTGTCACTGGTCGGTTATAGTTCTAAAAGTTTTTATTGTTTATTTATGGTTAGCCTTGGGCACTAATATTGCTTCTACGGGTACGATGACACCCAAGAAGCTGGTCACCTATTCAAAATGGGGCAAGTCAAAATCTGTTGCTCCTAGTTTCCGGTTAATCGATGAGGATAACGACACAGACACAGATCCAGCATATGTTCCTCTCAACAGTAGGACTTCTCGCACTGCACCTCGAGGCACCAGAGGCACCCCCGGAAGGTGCTTCCCGACGTAGTCATTGTCTCCTAGTCTGATGAGGAGCACACACTGATCGGATCACCAACTAGGGCTGCTTTAAGTTCAGAGGGGTCGATGTCCGGATATGAGTCTGCCCATGCTTCAGGCTCCGAGTCTGCCCATGCTTCAGGCTCCGAGTCTGCCCATTCTTCAGGATCCGAGTCTGCCCATGCTGCAGGGTCCAGTGCTAAATCAGCCACAGGGTCTGGTGAGAATGACCAAGCAGCCTCGTCTGATGAGGCAACTAGCTCAGAGTCCATACCTGCACCACAGAATGATGACCCCACTCCTGTAGCTAGTAAGCTAAATAGGTGGTACGTAGAAGGCCAATGACAAATTTATCAGTATGCCAAGATGGTAAATGAAAAATAGAAGATGGCCAGACTAATTACAGAGGAGCGCAGAGTCCTCACGGGGAGCTTGCATGCTATTCTGGACATTCACCGGTTGTTCAACCTTCACAAGTGTGACTGGATGGTTCGAGACCCAGGGACATATAGCGAGGAGATTGTGCGGGAATTCTATGCTTCCTATGCTGGCACTCTCCGCGGGTCAATTTCCAAGTGGTCAAAGCCCCTAGCTCAAGATCCTCTCACTTCCACTTTGGTTCGAGGTTGTCCGGTGGACATATCACCTGCCACGATCAGACATTTTATCTATGGTCCTACCACGGGTCACTCTTGGTCTCTCAACACAGCCGAGTTTGATTACAGATGGGACATCATGCAGAGTGGCGCTTTCCAGAGGAACGCTGAGCAGCGAGAGGCTGTTCTACTATGGTTGGCCAGGCACATTGCTACAGATGGCGAGCGTGCGGAATGGGTCGCCGCTCCACGGTTGGGCATCCGAAAGGCCACATTAAATTTTGTGGCCAAATTCTTCTGACTGCTGGTGTATAACAGAGTGTCGCCTACAAAAGATGACAACCAAGTCACATGGGACAGACCGGTAATGGTAGCGGCATTGGTAGCAGGAATGGAGATTGACTTTGCTCGCATGGTGCTGGCAGAGATTCAGGAGAGGGCATTCTTGACCTCCACTACTTACCTCTTCCCATGTCTAATTTTTCATTTGTGCAGGACTCTAGAGTGCCGATCTGGCATTGTGACAAGTTAGTCCACCCTACAGGGGCATTGGACATCGGCCTCATTCGAGATGAGGCAAATGTGGCAACACCTCGTAGAGAGCCTCAGGGTGAGGTACCCCCCTTGGGTGTCGATCTTACAGACACAGTGGGGCAGGCACAGGGCGGTGACCCCAGCATCCTAGATCACACCGACACTGTCCCGGGCTCCTTATCTCAGGCAACTAGTATAGCTCCTAGCTCTTCCCGGTCCACACCACAGTTAGGAGCTACTGTTCTCCCATTGGCCAGAGTATAGAAGTTAGAAGCTCAGATGGCCACCCTGCTGCATCACATCTAGCCGTGGATGCAAAAGTCGATAGTCAAGTCTGAGGCTAGAATGGAGCGCAGGATAGAGGGGATGATGGACTGGAAGGTCCAGGCTATTAATAAGTGCCTTGATGCCTTTGAATTGCGAGTCCTCGAGCGACCAGCCCCACCATAGATCTATCTGCTTTGCAGGCTGACTTAGCCAGCCTCCGGACTGATGTTGATGCCATTCTTGTCGTACCTTCAGTTGAGCCTCAAGTTGCACCTACTGCACTGGTTGATGATATGGTGCTGGATGCTCTATTCAGTGGGACCGCCGAGGAGGAGCTTGCCCCTACACATGCCAAAGGCAAGCGGCGCCATTCTCATCTCACTGAGGATGAGGAAGCTCACAAGAGACAGCGTCGGCAGGAGAAGGAGGCAATGAGGGCTTTGATTTTAGACGAAGAGTTGCGCCTGCAAAGGGTGCGTGAGAGTGTTGCAGGGGCATCGAGCTCTGCCCCAGTTGTAGTGGTCCAGCCTGTTTTGGGGGACGTTGTGAGAACCACTGATGGTGTGGAGAGATTGATAGAGAGCACTACTGAGGGTGCTATGATTGCTGATGTGGGCACTACTGAGGGTGCCCCCACTGTTATTCCAGCGGGCTCCGGGAAACCGGACCCCCTGCTTGTTGATGATTCACCGGCGCTTTGCGTCACAGGTTTGCTTCACCCAATCCATTTTCTTTTACTATTTTTGTATGCATTGGGGACAAGTGCATCTATTTTTGTTGGGGGTGGGGTAAATGGATTGTGAGTGATAGGGTGAAGTCTGAATAACCCAACTCATGAATCCTCTCTTGGGGTTTTCTTGCCTGTGCTCTTTTCCCCCAAGAGACTGTTTAATTTTTTTGAACCGGCATGTCTTAGGATTGTATGTGTAGCAGCATGATAAAGAAAGAAGCATGATGGCTTATGAAAAATGATACCCGTTAGATTTTCGGATGTACGCTAGAAGTTGTAGGCTACAATTAGTTGAATATGTTGGCTCTGAGTATGACATAATAACAAATCAACTCGATGGCATGATTTGAGCTGAAACTTGAACTGAGTTAATCTGATGATTTGATAATGAAACTATGTGCCAAGAGTGGGTGAGAATCGTTGAGTGTTCAAACAGTTTTTGTGCAAAACTAGAACTTGCCCGGTTAGTCCTGCTAAGATAATTCAATTTAGAGGTTAGGAAGTGATCATAGGCCATTGTTCTGAAAATTCCACAAATTGTCTAAAAGAAGGATCCAACCAAATGAAATAACTGTTCCCTTTGATCCAACTTTGAGCCCAAAAGTAAATCATTTCTTTCCAAACCCCAAACTCTCACCTTCCCATAATATACTATGTTGGCCCCGGTCCCTCCTTGAAAATGTGCACTTTGACTTAGGCCAAAAGCCTAAGTTGAGGGTGGCTAATGTAAAAAGTAACTTCAATCTTGGCCCTGACCCGACATCGAGTATTGTGCACCTCAACTAACGGAAAATCCATAAGTTGAGGGTGGCTATGAAAGAGGAAACTGAAAGAAAAATGGGTATGAAAAAGAGTGATGTGAAAAAAAAGAAGAGAGAAAACAGGAGGAAAGGATGTGACTTGTTGAAAGCTAAAAGAAAAATAAAATAAAAGTAAAAAGAGCTACAAAGTCTAAAGTCAGATCCGTGGTTGAAGAAAATTAAGGGAAAGAAGGTAAAGCGATAGTAATGACAGAAATAGGGCAAAAGAGGTTAAAATCCTAGTGTAATGTCAAGGAGGGCAGAAAGTCACTAAGCAGTACCCAAATGTACCACACCTGACCCTGAGCCTACGTTACCAGCCAATAAAGTCCTATAGTGATCCTAGAGTCTAATTTGGAGAGTCTAAGCAGTGAAAATAAGGGCAAGCTTATGGCATTAAGCACTAACAGTACTTGAAATTACTTTTGAGTGTGAGTGTTGAATAAATCCTTATACCATGAATGACATGCATTTTTTGTGCAAAAGGGATTTTGTTTGAAGTAAGGGCACTAGTTACATTGTCGGAAAGTTGGTACTGTCACACCCCTATTTTCCCCAAACGAAGTGTTTGAACATAGAGTTTCTCCAATTAAAGTGACATTTTGAAAAGGGATTATTTTTATTTCAGAGTCGCCACTTGGAATCGAGTTTTGGTGTTCCAAGTCACCTAATTTTTACCCCTAATCAAAAGGAAGTTGACTCTAATTTTTAATGGTCTGCGAACTAGAAATCTGGATAAGAAATTCTATTGACCAAGGGGAAGGTGTAAGGCACCCCTCGAGTCCCGTGTTTCTAGCACAGTTGCTTCATTGACTTATATTTTGGCTTGACTTAGTTTTTGGATATAGTATACTCATCAGCTATACATTTACTTATGTCCCACCTTCTTTGATTTATTGTAACTGTCTTGTTTAGATTTTTTAGAGTCCGGAGAATTTTAGTATTGTCGTTTTAGTGGGAGTCGATATTTGAATTATAATAGGAGGTAAACTTCTACG
>NC_064288.1:22499603-22511845 GCF_019186545.1 Solanum stenotomum
CGTCCCATTATTCAGGAGGGTCCTTGCTATACTGCGTCCCATTATTCAGGAGGGTCCTTGCTATACTACGTCCCATTATTCAGGAGGGTCCTTGCTATAATACGTTCCATAGACTAATAAGACAAACAAACACTTACCCAATATGGACTATAATTCGTGTGCAATGTTGCCATTTAGCTCTTCGTAGACTAAATTAAACATCTAGGTTTTTGGATCTTTGATCTCGAAATAACTTGTGCCCCTGCTTCAACTAAGAAAATTTGTGAGTTTAAAAACGTGGTGGTTGGTTTATGGTTCTGCCTTTTGACGAGGATTGCTCAAGTACTTATCGTGTTTACATTTCTCCAACCGCCCAATGCTCGTTATTGATTGATTGTATTTTCACCCAAATTTGCTCATTTTGAGGGACTTAAATCCAATATCTGCCTTTATGTCATAACACTCGTTGTTTACCCTTCATCAAATCATGGACTTCTTCTGAATCCAAAACTTGCCGACAGATGATAACTCATTGGCCTGATGCTTTGCATTGTACAAATTTAGAATTGGTAACAAGTCTTGAAATCCTTTCTTACTTTCTTGACATAAACTTGACTCAAGGACATATGAAACAAAGCGATGAAAAGTGAAAGAAAAATATATACTACACGAGAATAGCAGAAAATGATTCGATGAAGACACTCTTTTATAAAGAGAAAGAAAGAAAAACTTATCTGAGTGTGGTAGCCGACTCTACTGATCATGACATGCAATTTGAATTGATTACCCGATTTGTCCATCCAATCTATTCATCGACCATTATTGATCATCTAATCTTGATGTGGAGTTCCAACTATTTGACGAAGTCATAACTAGTTTCAAACTCTTATTCGCCTTATGATGTCCACGAGGGTTTTTGCCACTAAAACTCTTTCACTTTGAATCCTTCAACTCACATTCGCCTCATGGTGCCCGTTAGGGTTTTCACCAGTAAAACTCTCTCATTTTTATTTCTCTCAACTCACATTCGTCTTATGATGCCCAGTTAGGGTTTTCACTAGTAAAACTCTCTCATTTTTTATTTTTTATTTTTTTTTCACAGCTCACCTTTGCCTTATGATGCCGAGTTAGGGTTTTCACCAATAAGACTCTCTCATTTTTGTTTCTCCCAACTCACATTTGCCTTATGATGCCTAGTTAGGGTTTTCACCAATAAGACTCTCTCATTTTGTTTCTCTCAACTCGCATTCGCCTTATGATGCCCAATTAGGGTTTTCACCGATAAGACTCTCTCATGGTTTCATCATTTGTACCCTTAACATACTTACTCTTGACACTTCAAAGGTTGATCCAAAGGTCTTTATCCAACTTTTGTACAAGGTTAGAAAGAAATGATAAGATGAAGTCTCAAATACGACTTTAAATTATGGGATCGACTTTAGCTTTGGGATAGAAAGAATAAAAAATAAAATTAAAAAAAAAAAAAAAATGACCTTTGCCCAAGTTTTTTATAAATATGGAATTTTGGATTTTTTGTTTAGTTAGACCGAACCCAACGACAGGGTTGCCTACGTATCTTGTTGAAACAAGAATTAGGTCAAACGTAGTTCATGTTGATTGATTTTCTTTTTTTTCTTTTTTTTTATTTATTTTTTATTTTTTATGGAAGAGCCAAGGAAGCAGAAGAACCAAGGAAGTAAATTAACTCTCAACAAGGGTGACAACATATGAATTAATACTTAGACGCAGAACAAGGAATTTCCATTACATCAACCTTTGAAATGTCAAGTCCAAACATAAGGGTTTCTAATACCAAAATATCATATCATATATAATATCTCTTCACAGCATCAGCATTGATGACCATTTCTGTCATCTTGCCTTCTATATCTGCTAAGTAAAGAGCACCATTGGATAATACCTTCTTTACAATGAATGGTCCTTTCCAATTCGGAGAAAATTTGCCTTTGACTTCAGCCTGGTGTGGCAGAATATGTCTCAGCACTAATTGACCCTCTTCAAAATGTCTGGGACGCACCTTTTTGTTGTATGCTCGTGCCATTCTTTTCTGGTACAATTGTCCATGGCATACTGATGTCAATCGCTTCTCATCAATCAAACTTAATTGCTCCAAGCGTGTTCTGATCCACTCATCATCATCAATTTCAGCCTCTACAACAATTCGCAGGGATGGAATCTCAACCTCTGCAGGTATGATTGCCTCAGTCCCATATACCAACGAATAGGGAGTGGCACCCACTGACGTACGAACTGTAGTGCGATAACCCAACAAAGCAAAAGGCAACTTTTCATGCCATTGTCGAGAACTTTGCACCATTTTATGAAGTATCTTTTTTATATTTTTGTTGGCGGCTTCTACAGCCCCATTTGCTTTTGGGCGATAAGGAGTCGAATTTCGATGTTCAATCTTAAATTGACGACATACCTCTTGCATTAAGTGACTGTTGAGATTTGCAGCATTATCGGTAACAATTGCCTTTGGAATACCAAATCGACAGATGATGTTGAAATGAATGAAATCCACCACTACCTTCTTGGTCACTGACTTGAAAGTTACTGCTTCCACCCACTTTGTAAAGTAATCAATGGCCACCAGGATGAACCTATGACCATTCGACGCTTTTGGTTCTATTGGTCCAATCACATCCATTCCCCATGCCACGAAAGGCCATGGAGCAGACATCGCATGCAACTCGGAGGGAGGAGAATGTATCAAATCACCATGTATTTGACATTCATGACACTTACGAACGAATCGTATAGAATCCCGCTCCATGGTGAGCCAATAATAACCTGCTCGAAGTATCTTCTTTGCCAAAACATATCCATTCATGTGAGGTCCACAAACTCCTGAGTGTACTTCAATTATGATTGTTGAAGCCTCTTTAGCATTTACACATCTTAGAAGACCCAAATCAGGTGTTTTCTTGTATAATATGCCTCCGCTTAAGAAAAAACCGCTAGCTAGTCACCGAATAGTCCTTTTTTGATTACTGGTGGCATTAGTAGGACATTCTTCGAACTGAAGATATGTTTTAATATCATGGAACCAAGGTTTACCGTCAAATTCTTCATCCACCATGTTGCAATAAGCATGTTGATCACGAATCTGTATGTACAAAGGGTCGATATGAGCTTCGTCAGGATGTTGGAGCATCGAAGATAAAGTTGCCAATGCATCAGCAATCTCATTATGAACTCTAGGAATGTGTCTAAACTTTATTGACACGAACCGTCGACAAAGATCTTGTAAACAATGTTGATATGGTATGAGCTTTGGGTCACGAGTCTCCCATTCTCCTTGAATTTGATGGACCAATAAGTCTGAGTCTCCAAGCACTAGCAACTCTTGGATGCCCATGTCAGCAGCTAACCTCAAGCCCAAGATGCAAGCCTCATACTCTGACATATTTTTGGTACAATAGAATCTAAGTTGGGCTGCTATAGGGAAATATTCCCCTGATTCAGACATAAGAACTGCTCCTATCCCAACTCCCTTCTTGTTAGCAGCACCGTCAAAGAACAACTTCCATCCTTGATCCTTATTATGAATAACTTCATCGATACATGATACCTCTTCGTCTGGAAAGTAGGTCTTAAGTGGTTCATATTCATCATCAATAGGGTTCTCCGCCAAATGATCTGCCAAGGCTTGAGCCTTCATTGCGGTCCGCGTCACATAGATAATGTCAAACTCTGTGAGTAATATTTGCCATTTCGCAAGCCTGCCCGTGGGCATGGGCTTTTGAAAAATGTATTGTAACGGATCCATACGAGAAATAAGATAAGTAGTATAAGATGAAAGATAGTGCTTCAACTTCTGTGCTACCCAAGTTAGGGCACAACACGTTCTTTCGAGAAGGGTGTACTTCGATTCATAAACGGTAAATCTCTTGCTGAGGTAATAAATGGCCTGCTCTTTCTTCCCAGTGCCATCATGCTGACCCAATACACATCCAAAAGAATTATCCAGTACTGACATATATAATATCAATGGTCTGCCCGGCTCGGGAGGAACCAACACAGGGGGATTCGATAAGTAATTCTTAATCCTTTCAAAAGCCTCTCGATATTCTTCGGTCCACTCGACTGTGGCATTCTTTTTTAACAACTTAAAAATGGGCTCGCAAGTTGTTGTGAGTTGAGCAATGAATCTACTGATGTAGTTTAACCTTCCTAGAAGGCTCATAACCTCAGTTTTATTCTTTGGAGGTGGCAGTTCTTGAATGACTTTTATTTTTGAAGGATCTAACTCGATACCTCGTCGACTGACTATAAACCCCAAAAGCTTTCCTGACATTACTCCAAATACACATTTTGCAGGATTAAGCTTGAGATTATACCTACGAAGCCTTTCGAAGAATCTTCTTAAGTCTTGCACATGATTTGACTGTTTTTTGATTTAATGATCACATCATCCACATAAACTTCGATTTCTTTATGCATCATATCATGAAACATAGTTGTCATTGCCCTCATATAAGTTGCACCCGCATTTTTTAATCCAAATGGCATGACTCGATAACAATATGTACCCTATGGTATGATAAAAGATGTTTTTTCTGCTTCTTCATCATCTATAATAATCTGATGATAACCCGCATAGCAATCCACAAAAGATGCAACCTCATGTTTAGTACAATTGTCCAACAAAATATGCATGTTGGGCAAAGGAAAGTCATCTTTTGGACTTGCTTTGTTCAAATCACGATAATCAACACACATTCGAACTTTGCCGTCTTTCTTAGGGACAGGTACGATATTGGCTAACCAAGAAGGATATTGAGCGACTCGAATGACTTTGGCCTCAAGTTGCTTTGTGATTTCCTCTTTAATTATTACACTCATGTCAGTTTTAATCTTTCTCAACTTTTGCTTTATTGGAGGGAACTTAGGGTCAATCGGCAACTTGTGAACCACCATGTCAGTGCTTAATCCAGGCATTTCATCATAAGATGATGCAAAAACATCCTTGTAATCAAATAGAGCCTAGATTATATCCTCTTTTTGATGTCGAGCATGTACGCTTATCTTAGTCTCTTTAACATTTTCATGATCCCCTAAATTTATCGTCTCAGTTTCACTCATATTTGGGTTTGATTTATTCTCAAAAGATTTGAAATCCCTGCTTACTTCTTCAAATACCTCGTCTTCATCATATTCGATTTCTTGACTTATAATTTCAGGATTAGGTCGAAGATTAGATTGGATTTTAAGATCCGGTGAAAAATTCTGCATGCATGTCATATCACTAGAATCGGCATAGAAAGAACTGTATAGAAGAAAACAAAATAAATATATTAGACTGAAATAAAAACACAATTACATCCTATTGAAAAGGAAAATAGAGAGTTTGAAATAAAACGACGAGACAAAATCCAAATTACAACCCTTGAATAAATCGGATGACAAAAAGAAAAACAAGGCAGACTACCAAGACTCATTCTTAATGGGGAGAGGAGTGGCTTCCCAATTGTTCAGCTGGACATCAGGACCAATAAATTGCACATCTCTGTCACTAGTGCCTTCTCCGAGTTCAAGTATATCAGCCTCGACAAATAAATCTTGAAAATAGTTGATCAGTTCTTCGTGAACCTCCAGCACTGGCTCTGGGCGTGGTGACTCAGAAGATTCTGTTGTGCGGGCCTTGAGGAAAGATTTGTATATGGGTGGTATAGGCTTGGTAAGTGACCATACATCTCTCTTCTGCTTCTTGGCCTTCATTTTGTCCTCGACTTTAGGCTTGTATCCTAAGCCAAAAGTACCCAGACTCTTTCGTGGACTCACCGGATAAGCTCTCCCTTGCAAGAAGATCCCCAAGCCTTTACCTGGTTCAAAACCATGCTTCAGCATTTCATTTACCATCATCACGGATGCCATGGGCAGTTGCGGTTTTGAAATGAGATTCCCCTCGAGGATATGCTCAACAACCACTACCTCAAAATCTTGATAAACCAATGCCTCATTATCGTTACTTGCCTTGATAAAAGGGAGGGAAGAGTCTTTGTAGACTGACAGATCCCCCTCACCATGAACAATCACTTCTTGTCGGTCGTATTCAAACTTAATCATTTGATGCAACGTAGATGGGACTGCCCCAGCTCTATGCACCCATGGTCTTCCCAACAATAGATTGTAGGATGCATTGATATTCAGCACTTGAAAATTCACGGTGAAATCGACAGGCCCTATTTTCAGTATGAGCTCTATCTCCCCAATGGCATCTGTTTTGGACCCATCAAAAGCCCTGACACATACGTTGTTGGGTCGTACCCTTTCAACATTAACATTCAATTTTTGTAGAGTTGACAAGGGACAAATATTTGCCCCAGACCCTCCGTCAATTAGAACTCGAGTGACATATGAAAGCTCACACTTTACAGTGATATGGAGGCCTTGGTTATGTCCCGTACCTTCCACTGGTAGTTCATCATCTGAAAAGGTGATGCGGTTTACCTCAAAGATTCTCCCAGCAATCTTCTCTAACTGACTCACTGTAACTTCATTAGGAACATGTGCTTCATTCAGAATCTTCATTACAGCTTTACGATGTTCATCTGAATGTATTAACAATGACAACAAAGAGATTTGGGCTGGAGTTTTCCTTAACTGTTCCACAATGGAGTAGTCTGACAATTTCATCTTTCTTAAGAACTCCTTTGCCTCCCCTTCAGTGACTGGACTTTTAACTTGCATTTGGTCATTTTTATTTTTCCTTAATTCAGTCGGGGCATAGCATCTTCCCGAACGAGTCATTCCTCTTATTTCATCTACTTCTTCATTGATTTCTTTCCCCTTGTATGTCACGACGGTAGGCTCATAATTCCAAGGGACAGCCTTGGGATTAGTCATTGGAAGTTGGGACACTGGCCTAATGATCACAGGTGGAATATAGGCTCCTTGCACGATCAAGATAGGCTTGTCTGGCCCTCTTGGAACAACCAATCTTGCCTCTCTCTGACTTGCCCAAACATCTTCAAGTGCTCCTTTTACAGTTAGGATGGGTGCGCTTGATGGGGTCAACTTTTCAGACGTACTTTCCGCCCCTGAAGGCATCATTTTTGTTAAGTCAACGACATTTGCTGAACTTTCCATGCCAGTTTCAACCTTAAGGATTGGCTTGTATGGGACTGCAACTTCTTCGTGGTCATTCATCATCTCTAACATGTTTGTTTCAGTATGTCTGGGCAGTGGATTTTGATTGATGTTCGGTCCATTTGGGCTTTCAACTATAATTCGACGAGTATCGATCAAATCTTGAATTGCCTTTTTCAAGTACCAGCATCTTTCTATGTTGTGCCCTGGGGCATCAGAACAATATGCGCAGTGTTGGGAATAATCAAGATTTCTCGGAGGAGGATTCGACATCTTTCTTTCAATAGGACTCAAAACATTCAACGTTCTTAATTTTTGAAACAAGCTAGCATATGATTCTCCAATAGGGGTGAACTCATCCTTAGCTCCATTTCCCTTCTTGTATTCTTTTCTAGGACGAAAAGGAATTCTAGTTGTATTTTGGTGAATTTGTGGGGGTGATGGATGATTTTGAGGAAGTGGTGCACGCCATTGCGGATAAGAAGGGGGAACAATTGGTTGTGCGCTAAAAATGGGATATTGAGGATATGGGACAGGATATTGTGGAATTTGGGGAGGAAAGTAGTGTTGTGTATGATTATCTTGGGCATAGGTTCGAGGTGCTGATACAACGGTGGCTACATCTTCCCTTCTTTTCTTCCCTCCAATATTTCCAGAACCATTTTGAAGCGCTTGTGTTGTGGCTTTTAAAGCAGCTTGGCTTACGATCTTCCCAGACTTGATGCCATTTTCCACCATTTCCCCAACCTTGATAACTTCGGCGAAGGTCTTCCCGACGGCAGAAAGCAAGTAATGAAAGTAATCAGGTTCTTGGGCTTGGAGAAAAACGTCAATCATCTCTGACTCCTTCATTGATGATTTAACCCTAGCAGCTTGCTCCCTCCATCTAACGGCATATTCACGAAAATTTTTCGTGGTCTTCTTCCTCATGTTAGCAAGTGAGGAGCGATCTGGCACAATATCAATGTTATATTGGAATTGTTGTACAAAACATCGAGCCAAATCATCCCACGTATGCCAGTTGGCTATATCCTGATCTATGAACCATTCAGGCGCAATTCCCACTAGACTTTCCCCAAAATAGGCCATGAGCAACTCTTCCTTGCCCTCTGCACCTCTCAATTGATTGCAATATCTCTTCAAATGAGCTATGGGGTCTCCGTGACCATCATATTTCTCAAACTTCGGGGTTTTAAAACCAGTAGGCAAATGGACGTGGGGAAACATGCACAAATCACTGAATGAGATGCCTTTATGGCCCCCTAGTCCTTGCATATCTCTTATACTTTGTTCCAAACTCTTCATTTTCTTAGCCATTTCTTCATGCTCCTCATTCTTAACTATCTTCTCAATTTTGAAGGGGGAACTATATTGATGAGTCTGGGGATAAGAACTTGGAATTTTAAGGGCCTCTTCAGGGGTGTAGCCATGGTCATGAAGAACTTGGAATGAAGGATCATTGTTGGATTTGGGCACCACTGTTGGATTTGAAGTGCTATTAGTCGGTGCAGTTGGCACAAATAGCGGGTTACTCATCATAGGTGTATTCAAGGGACGCACTGTAGAAGTTTCAGCGACGTTCGATGTGTTGGTGTAGGGGCCGAATCCAGGTGGATAAATTGGATCATTGGTCGATACTTGGATAGGGAATGACATATTCGCATTCAGGTATTCCCGAATCGAAGATGGAGGAGCTTGCCCATTCATCCAAGCTTCATACATTTCGGCCATTTGTTGTCGCAACATTTTTACCTCTTCCACAGACACCGATTCTTGTGCAACTATTTGGACGTCGTCATTTCCCGACTCTATTCCCTCCTTGCGCGTCATCTTCCCTTTCCCTTTTGATCTGGTGTAGTATTGATGAGATGCCAGCTCTAATCACAAACCAACCACCTTAAAACTCTTTTTTTTTTCTCTTCTCTTACAAAAAAACACAAACATGTTAGGGTTTAGTGTTTTGCAAACGATAATCACACGTTGTATGTTATGCACCTAAATTATTTATGTTTCTAAAATGAGTTTCGGAAGGCTTTTATGTTTCATCCCGGCTTTAGACGACTTGATTATGTCTCTTAGTCCTATATTTTACTTATTTAAATAATTTTGAAACGCATTTCGATCGAACCCGTTGAGGGTTGCCTACGTATCATGTTGAACATGAATCAGATCATTACGTAGTTCGTGAAAGATAATAATATATTTTTTTTTTTTTTTTTTTAGAATAATAAATGTACATGAGTTGACCCAAAGTAAATCATTTTCATTCATTTTCAAATATTCTTAACACAATGATTTGAATAAAACATGAGAATAGAAGTAGCTAAGACTAAGATAGACTCAACATGATTAACGAAAATATAAATAAATAAAAGCAACAACTAATAACTAAGAAAAGAAAACAGACTCGGAAAGAAACTAAATCCTCAGATCTTAATCATCCCCAAGACCCTTATAAATCCTAGCCAAGGCCTTTGGTAGATATGGGGCAAGAACACGTGCCTGGCGGCCCAACCTCTCATCATTCTGGTGAAGATAACCAGCATAAACATCATTGAGTGCATCCCTGAGTTGAAGAACTCGATCTCTGGCTTCATTCATATTGTCATAACAATTCTGTAACCAATGTCGAGTAGTATTGACTTCATGCGTCAAATTCTCCCTCTGTTCTTGGAGCTCTTCAATTTGAAGGTGGAGTGCATCTCGCTCGGCTATCCTTTGACCTCTCTCAACCTCACATTCTGCCTGATATACACTAAAACGCCTTGCTATTTCCCTTTCCCGTTCCATAGAAGCCTTAACTTGATTCTGGAGTTTAGACTGTGTGCAGATAAGCTGGACCTTTTCTTTTTTATACTCATCCTCTTGTTGCTCCATAGCGCCTGTGACAATGCCCAAGTCTTCTTGTAAGGTCAGAATGGTAGAACGATGTTTTCTAACTCTCACTTCAAATATAGCATCACGTTGGGCCAACTCCTCTTTAGCATTCTTCAGGTCATTACTCAGGACATCCAGAGTAGATCTATAGCTTCTTTCAACTTCGAGGCGAGCTTGCTTAATCCTAACCTCAATTTCTGCTTCTCGATCTACAGGTCCTTTCACCGATCCTTCTGGCAATACCTTAGGAGGGGGTTGATCATGAACCCATTCTAAGTATGCTTGGTCCACCTCACCCTTGGTGCGATCCTCCACCCTATCGTGAGGACTTGAGAGCATGCATCCCCCCCAAATCTTGAATATCTCTGATTTCCTTAAAGGAATCTCGGGATGAAACTCATACATGAATTCCCGCATATCTTCATTAGGTGGTAAAAACTGGCGTCGACCAAGTTGTCGCATAACTCTAAGTGGCATGTAAGGTTGGACACCTCGAAGGCCCATTAGGACGATGAATGATCGAAAGGTAGACATGTATATCACCTCGGCTGATGGAAACCAATGATAATTCCACACAATCTTGTCAGCAGTCAGATTATTGAGGTATTTCTTCCAAGCCTCAATACCCTCCGGAAAACCATGATCTTTGATTATTTCCTTGTGGCCCCCAATGTAATCATTCCATTCTACTTTGAAGTCCACTACATAAGGGTGATGACGAATGTGCTCAATCATCCATAGTTGTAGTAACATATTGCATCCCTCAAAGTAATCTCCTCCATTCTTGCAAATTGTCAAAGCGCGGTAGATGTCTGCTAGAATCATGGGTACGTGTAAGGCACCCCTCGAGTCCCGTGTTTCTAGCACAGTTGCTTCATTGACTTATATCTTGGCTTGACTTAGTTTTTGGATATAGTATACTCATCAGCTATACATTTACTTATGTCCCACCTTCTTTGATTTATTGTAACTGTCTTATTTAGATTTTTTTAGAGTAAGGAGAATTTTAGTATTGTCGTTTTAATGGGAGTCGATATTTGAATTACAATAGGAGGTAAACTTCTACGGGATTTAGGAATAATTTTAGAAAAAGAAAATGTTTAAAGAGGTTGAGACCAATTTCTTGAAATTTTTCTTTTTCTTATTTTCTTCTATTTTGTTTTTTGCACGTTATTTTTTGTACTTTTTACTTTCATTTTTTATTATTTTTTTTAAATTATTTTTTCATTCTATGTCTTCTTCTTCTCACTTTTATTTTTATTTTATTTTTTTATTTTTTCCTAACAAAATGTTTCTTTTTCTAATTTTCTTCTATTTTTTTTTGCACGTTATTTTTTGTAGTTTATACTTTCATTTTTATTTTTTTTTTAATTTTAATTTTTACATTCTGTTTCTTCTTCTTCTTACTTTTATTTTATTTTTGTCTAACAAAATGTTTCTCTTTTTCTTTTTTCATTTAAATAATTTTTGGTTAAGTTTTGTTTTCCCTTTTTTTTTTTACCTATTCTCTAATTTTTACTATTATTACTTTTTATTCACTTTCATCTTTTGTTTCTTCGGTTTCTACCTTTTTTATAATAGATGTTTATTTATTTTTTAAGAGATCACAACTAACAAATAAATAAAAAAAATCATCGATTAAAGCTAACTTATTCATGAAATAGAGATAGAACAACTAACACATTAATCATTCCAATCGAATTCATGAAGGAAACAAAATATAAAAAGAACTTGTCATAAAATTATATCAAATTCCATAAATAAATAAATAGAAAGGTAAGGTAAAGTGGATACCGCAAAATCCTAACGGAAGCTTAATTAGAATACCCACAAATTTTATAGGTATGTGTGGTGGTATATGTATGGTATTTGTATAAAAATAATAATGAGAAAGGAAAAGAATATGAATGTGTTGGTGAATTTTTAAGAGGCTAATGAAATAAAAATGGAAAGTTTTTCTTTTTGTTTTCTTGAGTGTAGTACGTTTTTCCTCTTTTTTCCTTTTTTTGTTTTGATCCTTCTCTGTCTCTGTATGTTGTTTGCTGATTATTATTTTTTATTTCCTTCTCTCTCTTCTTAAATTTCTATAATTAAGTAATTTTTCTTCTTGTTTTTCATGTTTTCTTTTTATAATATTTGTTTGACTTTCTATTAAAAGTTTCTGTTACTCTTTTCCTTAAATAAAATTAATCTTTAATTTATTTTTTTCGTACGTTTTATTTCCCTTTTTTTTTGTTTATATTTTTTCTTTTGACATTCTGTACATTTTG